>NW_028318033.1:600000-1200000 GCF_062004578.1 Staurois parvus | reverse complement strand
CACCAGTACAAACACCCCTCAGCACAGACACCCCAGTACACCCCCGGAAGTATTGACACTCCTCAGTGAAGACATCCGAGAGCAGACCGCCTTCAGTAAAGACTAGAAATTCTGAATCAATCCTCTGCCCACTGCTTTACACCCTTTCTAGCAAACTTTCCACAAAAGGAATTTTTAGTTCATATGTATTTCAATACATGTTTAAGGTGGCCAACTGCGTCCAATTAATCCCTCTCTGGCCAGGCTCTACTCTACTCTGAAAAATGCAAATGCTCCAGTGGATATAGTGCCATTATAGGGCAGAAAGACAAAAGATGTAGAAGAGCTACATGTGCAGGTCTGGTTTCTGTCCGGGACAATGCAATACAAACCTACCTTGTACAGATTCATCCCAATCACACCCCCTTCCATTAGTACAGATCCCCAGTAACAACCAGTACAGACACCCCAGTACACCTCCAGAAAAAAGACAACCCTCAGTAAAGACATCTTGGTGCGGACCCTCTCCAGTAAGGACTCCCGCAGTGCAGTCCCCCCCAGTGCAGTCACCCTCAGTACAGATTCCCCATTGCAGAAAAGCCAAGAGGAGCCCCCCTCAGTTTAAACCTTCCCAGTGCAGATTCACCCTGTACAGTCCACATCAGTACAGACCCCTCCTGAAAACAGACCCTTCCATAGACACACCCAGTACGGAACCCCTGCACTAATGACCCACCCAGAAAACACAACCCTCAGTACACAAACCATTATTGCACACACGTTTGTTGTGTTGGTGATGCTCTGGTCAAAAAGGTTCTGCTGTCTGTCACCCGTAAATGGGTATACCTCCTTCCCCGTTTTACAGTCGAGACTGCGCACACAGACGGGACAGCAGTGCAGAGTTCATACTCTTCCAGTCCCCTAGAAGGATCGGCCTCAAGCGGAGATCTGCCTAGGTGAAAGATCAGCCGCGAAGGATGCAACCTCTAGGGGGTGCTGAAACAGTATAGAAACTCATGTATGACTTTCACATCAAAGATCAAAAATGCATACTATTTTTGAAACAACGTGCTCTGCAAAGTATGGTAGTGTGCTTCAATGCAGTTAACTATGGACATGCCCCTATGCAGACATTCCAAGGATAGACACTTTCAGTAGAGAATCGCCTTGTACAGGCCACCCCAACTACAGACGCCTCCAATGGAAAAGACCCCCCAGTAACCACCAGTACAAACACCCCTCAGCACAGACACCCCAGTACACCCCCGGAAGTATTGACACTCCTCAGTGAAGACATCCGAGAGCAGACCGCCTTCAGTAAAGACTAGAAATTCTGAATCAATCCTCTGCCCACTGCTTTACACCCTTTCTAGCAAACTTTCCACAAAAGGAATTTTTAGTTCATATGTATTTCAATACATGTTTAAGGTGGCCAACTGCGTCAAATTAATCCCTCTCTGGCCAGGCTCTACTCTACTCTGAAAAATGCAAATGCTCTAGTGGATATAGTGCCATTATAGGGCAGAAAGGCAAAAGATGTAGAAGAGCTACAGGTGCAGGTCTGGTTTCTGTCCGGGACAATGCAATACAAACCTACCTTGTACAGATTCATCCCAATCACACCCCCTTCCATTAGTACAGATCCCCAGTAACAACCAGTACAGACACCCCAGTACACCTCCAGAAAAAAGACAACCCTCAGTAAAGACATCTTGGTGCGGACCCTCTCCAGTAAGGACTCCCGCAGTGCAGTCCCCCCCAGTGCAGTCACCCTCAGTACAGATTCCCCATTGCAGAAAAGCCAAGAGGAGCCCCCCTCAGTTTAAACCTTCCCAGTGCAGATTCACCCTGTACAGTCCACATCAGTACAGACCCCTCCTGAAAACAGACCCTTCCATAGACACACCCAGTACGGAACCCCTGCACTAATGACCCACCCAGAAAACACAACCCTCAGTACACAAACCATTATTGCACACACGTTTGTTGTGTTGGTGATGCTCTGGTCAAAAAGGTTCTGCTGTCTGTCACCCGTAAATGGGTATACCTCCTTCCCCGTTTTACAGTCGAGACTGCGCACACAGACGGGACAGCAGTGCAGAGTTCATACTCTTCCAGTCCCATAGAAGGATCGGCCTCAAGTGGAGATCTGCCTAGGTGAAAGATCAGCCGCGAAGGATGCAACCTCTAGGGGGTGCTGAAACAGTATAGAAACTCATGTATGACTTTCACATCAAAGATCAAAAATGCATACTATTTTTGAAACAACGTGCTCTGCAAAGTATGGTAGTGTGCTTCAATGCAGTTAACTATGGACATGCCCCTATGCAGACATTCCAAGGATAGACACTTCCAGTAGAGAATCGCCTTGTACAGGCCACCCCAACTACAGACGCCTCCAATGGAAAAGACCCCCCAGTAACCACCAGTACAAACACCCCTCAGCACAGACACCCCAGTACACCCCCGGAAGTATTGACACTCCTCAGTGAAGACATCCGAGAGCAGACCGCCTTCAGTAAAGACTAGAAATTCTGAATCAATCCTCTGCCCACTGCTTTACACCCTTTCTAGCAAACTTTCCACAAAAGGAATTTTTAGTTCATATGTATTTCAATACATGTTTAAGGTGGCCAACTGCGTCAAATTAATCCCTCTCTGGCCAGGCTCTACTCTACTCTGAAAAATGCAAATGCTCTAGTGGATATAGTGCCATTATAGGGCAGAAAGGCAAAAGATGTAGAAGAGCTACAGGTGCAGGTCTGGTTTCTGTCCGGGACAATGCATCACAAACCTACCTTGTACAGATTCATCCCAATCACACCCCCTTCCATTAGTACAGATCCCCAGTAACAACCAGTACAGACACCCCAGTACACCTCCAGAAAAAAGACAACCCTCAGTAAAGACATCTTGGTGCGGACCCTCTCCAGTAAGGACTCCCGCAGTGCAGTCCCCCCCAGTGCAGTCACCCTCAGTACAGATTCCCCATTGCAGAAAAGCCAAGAGGAGCCCCCCTCAGTTTAAACCTTCCCAGTGCAGATTCACCCTGTACAGTCCACATCAGTACAGACCCCTCCTGAAAACAGACCCTTCCATAGACACACCCAGTACGGAACCCCTGCACTAATGACCCACCCAGAAAACACAACCCTCAGTACACAAACCATTATTGCACACACGTTTGTTGTGTTGGTGATGCTCTGGTCAAAAAGGTTCTGCTGTCTGTCACCCGTAAATGGGTATACCTCCTTCCCCGTTTTACAGTCGAGACTGCGCACACAGACGGGACAGCAGTGCAGAGTTCATACTCTTCCAGTCCCATAGAAGGATCGGCCTCAAGCGGAGATCTGCCTAGGTGAAAGATCAGCCGCGAAGGATGCAACCTCTAGGGGGTGCTGAAACAGTATAGAAACTCATGTATGACTTTCACATCAAAGATCAAAAATGCATACTATTTTTGAAACAACGTGCTCTGCAAAGTATGGTAGTGTGCTTCAATGCAGTTAACTATGGACATGCCCCTATGCAGACATTCCAAGGATAGACACTTCCAGTAGAGAATCGCCTTGTACAGGCTACCCCAACTACAGACGCCTCCAATGGAAAAGACCCCCCAGTAACCACCAGTACAAACACCCCTCAGCACAGACACCCCAGTACACCCCCGGAAGTATTGACACTCCTCAGTGAAGACATCCGAGAGCAGACCGCCTTCAGTAAAGACTAGAAATTCTGAATCAATCCTCTGCCCACTGCTTTACACCCTTTCTAGCAAACTTTCCACAAAAGGAATTTTTAGTTCATATGTATTTCAATACATGTTTAAGGTGGCCAACTGCGTCAAATTAATCCCTCTCTGGCCAGGCTCTACTCTACTCTGAAAAATGCAAATGCTCTAGTGGATATAGTGCCATTATAGGGCAGAAAGGCAAAAGATGTTGAAGAGCTACAGGTGCAGGTCTGGTTTCTGTCCGGGACAATGCAATACAAACCTACCTTGTACAGATTCATCCCAATCACACCCCCTTCCATTAGTACAGATCCCCAGTAACAACCAGTACAGACACCCCAGTACACCTCCAGAAAAAAGACAACCCTCAGTAAAGACATCTTGGTGCGGACCCTCTCCAGTAAGGACTCCCGCAGTGCAGTCCCCCCCAGTGCAGTCACCCTCAGTACAGATTCCCCATTGCAGAAAAGCCAAGAGGAGCCCCCCTCAGTTTAAACCTTCCCAGTGCAGATTCACCCTGTACAGTCCACATCAGTACAGACCCCTCCTGAAAACAGACCCTTCCATAGACACACCCAGTACGGAACCCCTGCACTAATGACCCACCCAGAAAACACAACCCTCAGTACACAAACCATTATTGCACACACGTTTGTTGTGTTGGTGATGCTCTGGTCAAAAAGGTTCTGCTGTCTGTCACCCGTAAATGGGTATACCTCCTTCCCCGTTTTACAGTCGAGACTGCGCACACAGACGGGACAGCAGTGCAGAGTTCATACTCTTCCAGTCCCCTAGAAGGATCGGCCTCAAGCGGAGATCTGCCTAGGTGAAAGATCAGCCGCGAAGGATGCAACCTCTAGGGGGTGCTGAAACAGTATAGAAACTCATGTATGACTTTCACATCAAAGATCAAAAATGCATACTATTTTTGAAACAACGTGCTCTGCAAAGTATGGTAGTGTGCTTCAATGCAGTTAACTATGGACATGCCCCTATGCAGACATTCCAAGGATAGACACTTCCAGTAGAGAATCGCCTTGTACAGGCCACCCCAACTACAGACGCCTCCAATGGAAAAGACCCCCCAGTAACCACCAGTACAAACACCCCGTAGCACAGACACCCCAGTACACCCCCGGAAGTATTGACACTCCTCAGTGAAGACATCCGAGAGCAGACCGCCTTCAGTAAAGACTAGAAATTCTGAATCAATCCTCTGCCCACTGCTTTACACCCTTTCTAGCAAACTTTCCACAAAAGGAATTTTTAGTTCATATGTATTTCAATACATGTTTAAGGTGGCCAACTGCGTCAAATTAATCCCTCTCTGGCCAGGCTCTACTCTACTCTGAAAAATGCAAATGCTCTAGTGGATATAGTGCCATTATAGGGCAGAAAGGCAAAAGATGTAGAAGAGCTAGAGGTGCAGGTCTGGTTTCTGTCCGGGACAATGCATCACAAACCTACCTTGTACAGATTCATCCCAATCACACCCCCTTCCATTAGTACAGATCCCCAGTAACAACCAGTACAGACACCCCAGTACACCTCCAGAAAAAAGACAACCCTCAGTAAAGACATCTTGGTGCGGACCCTCTCCAGTAAGGACTCCCGCAGTGCAGTCCCCCCCAGTGCAGTCACCCTCAGTACAGATTCCCCATTGCAGAAAAGCCAAGAGGAGCCCCCCTCAGTTTAAACCTTCCCAGTGCAGACTCACCCTGTACAGTCCACATCAGTACAGACCCCTCCTGAAAACAGACCCTTCCATAGACACACCCAGTACGGAACCCCTGCACTAATGACCCACCCAGAAAACACAACCCTCAGTACACAAACCATTATTGCACACACGTTTGTTGTGTTGGTGATGCTCTGGTCAAAAAGGTTCTGCTGTCTGTCACCCGTAAATGGGTATACCTCCTTCCCCGTTTTACAGTCGAGACTGCGCACACAGACGGGACAGCAGTGCAGAGTTCATACTCTTCCAGTCCCATAGAAGGATCGGCCTCAAGCGGAGATCTGCCTAGGTGAAAGATCAGCCGCGAAGGATGCAACCTCTAGGGGGTGCTGAAACAGTATAGAAACTCATGTATGACTTTCACATCAAAGATCAAAAATGCATACTATTCTTGAAACAACGTGCTCTGCAAAGTATGGTAGTGTGCTTCAATGCAGTTAACTATGGACATGCCCCTATGCAGACATTCCAAGGATAGACACTTCCAGTAGAGAATCGCCTTGTACAGGCCTCCCCAACTACAGACGCCTCCAATGGAAAAGACCCCCCAGTAACCACCAGTACAAACACCCCTCAGCACAGACACCCCAGTACACCCCCGGAAGTATTGACACTCCTCAGTGAAGACATCCGAGAGCAGACCGCCTTCAGTAAAGACTAGAAATTCTGAATCAATCCTCTGCCCACTGCTTTACACCCTTTCTAGCAAACTTTCCACAAAAGGAATTTTTAGTTCATATGTATTTCAATACATGTTTAAGGTGGCCAACTGCGTCAAATTAATCCCTCTCTGGCCAGGCTCTACTCTACTCTGAAAAATGCAAATGCTCTAGTGGATATAGTGCCATTATAGGGCAGAAAGGCAAAAGATGTAGAAGAGCTACAGGTGCAGGTCTGGTTTCTGTCCGGGACAATGCAATACAAACCTACCTTGTACAGATTCATCCCAATCACACCCCCTTCCATTAGTACAGATCCCCAGTAACAACCAGTACAGACACCCCAGTACACCTCCAGAAAAAAGACAACCCTCAGTAAAGACATCTTGGTGCGGACCCTCTCCAGTAAGGACTCCCGCAGTGCAGTCCCCCCCAGTGCAGTCACCCTCAGTACAGATTCCCCATTGCAGAAAAGACAAGAGGAGCCCCCCTCAGTTTAAACCTTCCCAGTGCAGATTCACCCTGTACAGTCCACATCAGTACAGACCCCTCCTGAAAACAGACCCTTCCATAGACACACCCAGTACGGAACCCCTGCACTAATGACCCACCCAGAAAACACAACCCTCAGTACACAAACCATTATTGCACACACGTTTGTTGTGTTGGTGATGCTCTGGTCAAAAAGGTTCTGCTGTCTGTCACCCGTAAATGGGTATACCTCCTTCCCCGTTTTACAGTCGAGACTGCGCACACAGACGGGACAGCAGTGCAGAGTTCATACTCTTCCAGTCCCATAGAAGGATCGGCCTCAAGCGGAGATCTGCCTAGATGAAAGATCAGCCGCGAAGGATGCAACCTCTAGGGGGTGCTGAAACAGTATAGAAACTCATGTATGACTTTCACATTAAAGATCAAAAATGCATACTATTTTTGAAACAACGTGCTCTGCAAAGTATGGTAGTGTGCTTCAATGCAGTTAACTATGGACATGCCCCTATGCAGACATTCCAAGGATAGACACTTCCAGTAGAGAATCGCCTTGTACAGGCCACCCCAACTACAGACGCCTCCAATGGAAAAGACCCCCCAGTAACCACCAGTACAAACACCCCTCAGCACAGACACCCCAGTACACCCCCGGAAGTATTGACACTCCTCAGTGAAGACATCCGAGAGCAGACCGCCTTCAGTAAAGACTAGAAATTCTGAATCAATCCTCTGCCCACTGCTTTACACCCTTTCTAGCAAACTTTCCACAAAAGGAATTTTTAGTTCATATGTATTTCAATACATGTTTAAGGTGGCCAACTGCGTCAAATTAATCCCTCTCTGGCCAGGCTCTACTCTACTCTGAAAAATGCAAATGCTCTAGTGGATATAGTGCCATTATAGGGCAGAAAGGCAAAAGATGTAGAAGAGCTACAGGTGCAGGTCTGGTTTCTGTCTGGGACAATGCAATACAAACCTACCTTGTACAGATTCATCCCAATCACACCCCCTTCCATTAGTACAGATCCCCAGTAACAACCAGTACAGACACTCCAGTACACCTCCAGAAAAAAGACAACCCTCAGTAAAGACATCTTGGTGCGGACCCTCTCCAGTAAGGACTCCCGCAGTGCAGTCCCCCCCAGTGCAGTCACCCTCAGTACAGATTCCCCATTGCAGAAAAGACAAGAGGAGCCCCCCTCAGTTTAAACCTTCCCAGTGCAGATTCACCCTGTACAGTCCACATCAGTACAGACCCCTCCTGAAAACAGACCCTTCCATAGACACACCCAGTACGGAATCCCTGCACTAATGACCCACCCAGAAAACACAACCCTCAGTACACAAACCATTATTGCACACACGTTTGTTGTGTTGGTGATGCTCTGGTCAAAAAGGTTCTGCTGTCTGTCACCCCTAAATGGGTATACCTCCTTCCCCGTTTTACAGTCGAGACTGCGCACACAGACGGGACAGCAGTGCAGAGTTCATACTCTTCCAGTCCCCTAGAAGGATCGGCCTCAAGCGGAGATCTGCCTAGGTGAAAGATCAGCCGCGAAGGATGCAACCTCTAGGGGGTGCTGAAACAGTATAGAAACTCATGTATGACTTTCACATTAAAGATCAAAAATGCATACTATTTTTGAAACAACGTGCTCTGCAAAGTATGGTAGTGTGCTTCAATGCAGTTAACTATGGACATGCCCCTCTGCAGACATTCCAAGGATAGACACTTCCAGTAGAGAATCGCCTTGTACAGGCCACCCCAACTACAGACGCCTCCAATGGAAAAGACCCCCCAGTAACCACCAGTACAAACACCCCTCAGCACAGACACCCCAGTACACCCCCGGAAGTATTGACACTCCTCAGTAAAGACATCCGAGAGCAGACCGCCTTCAGTAAAGACTAGAAATTCTGAATCAATCCTCTGCCCACTGCTTTACACCCTTTCTAGAAAACTTTCCACAAAAGGAATTTTTAGTTCATATGTATTTCAATACATGTTTAAGGTGGCCAACTGCGTCAAATTAATCCCTCTCTGGCCAGGCTCTACTCTACTCTGAAAAATGCAAATGCTCTAGTGGATATAGTGCCATTATAGGGCAGAAAGGCAAAAGATGTAGAAGAGCTAGAGGTGCAGGTCTGGTTTCTGTCCGGGACAATGCATCACAAACCTACCTTGTACAGATTCATCCCAATCACACCCCCTTCCATTAGTACAGATCCCCAGTAACAACCAGTACAGACACCCCAGTACACCTCCAGAAAAAATACAACCCTCAGTAAAGACATCTTGGTGCAGACCCTCTCCAGTAAGGACTCCCGCAGTGCAGTCCCCCCCAGTGCAGTCACCCTCAGTACAGATTCCCCATTGCAGAAAAGCCAAGAGGAGCCCCCCTCAGTTTAAACCTTCCCAGTGCAGATTCACCCTGTACAGTCCACATCAGTACAGACCCCTCCTGAAAACAGACCCTTCCATAGACACACCCAGTACGGAACCCCTGCACTAATGACCCACCCAGAAAACACAACCCTCAGTACACAAACCATTATTGCACACACGTTTGTTGTGTTGGTGATGCTCTGGTCAAAAAGGTTCTGCTGTCTGTCACCCGTAAATGGGTATACCTCCTTCCCCGTTTTACAGTCGAGACTGCGCACACAGACGGGACAGCAGTGCAGAGTTCATACTCTTCCAGTCCCATAGAAGGATCGGCCTCAAGCGGAGATCTGCCTAGGTGAAAGATCAGCCGCGAAGGATGCAACCTCTAGGGGGTGCTGAAACAGTATAGAAACTCATGTATGACTTTCACATTAAAGATCAAAAATGCATACTATTTTTGAAACAACGTGCTCTGCAAAGTATGGTAGTGTGCTTCAATGCAGTTAACTATGGACATGCCCCTATGCAGACATTCCAAGGATAGACACTTCCAGTAGAGAATCGCCTTGTACAGGCCACCCCAACTACAGACGCCTCCAATGGAAAAGACCCCCCAGTAACCACCAGTACAAACACCCCTCAGCACAGACACCCCAGTACACCCCCGGAAGTATTGACACTCCTCAGTGAAGACATCCGAGAGCAGACCGCCTTCAGTAAAGACTAGAAATTCTGAATCAATCCTCTGCCCACTGCTTTACACCCTTTCTAGCAAACTTTCCACAAAAGGAATTTTTAGTTCATATGTATTTCAATACATGTTTAAGGTGGCCAACTGCGTCAAATTAATCCCTCTCTGGCCAGGCTCTACTCTACTCTGAAAAATGCAAATGCTCTAGTGGATATAGTGCCATTATAGGGCAGAAAGGCAAAAGATGTAGAAGAGCTACAGGTGCAGGTCTGGTTTCTGTCCGGGACAATGCAATACAAACCTACCTTGTACAGATTCATCCCAATCACACCCCCTTCCATTAGTACAGATCCCCAGTAACAACCAGTACAGACACCCCAGTACACCTCCAGAAAAAAGACAACCCTCAGTAAAGACATCTTGGTGCGGACCCTCTCCAGTAAGGACTCCCGCAGTGCAGTCCCCCCCAGTGCAGTCACCCTCAGTACAGATTCCCCATTGCAGAAAAGACAAGAGGAGCCCCCCTCAGTTTAAACCTTCCCAGTGCAGATTCACCCTGTACAGTCCACATCAGTACAGACCCCTCCTGAAAACAGACCCTTCCATAGACACACCCAGTACGGAACCCCTGCACTAATGACCCACCCAGAAAACACAACCCTCAGTACACAAACCATTATTGCACACACGTTTGTTGTGTTGGTGATGCTCTGGTCAAAAAGGTTCTGCTGTCTGTCACCCGTAAATGGGTATACCTCCTTCCCCGTTTTACAGTCGAGACTGCGCACACAGACGGGACAGCAGTGCAGAGTTCATACTCTTCCAGTCCCATAGAAGGATCGGCCTCAAGCGGAGATCTGCCTAGATGAAAGATCAGCCGCGAAGGATGCAACCTCTAGGGGGTGCTGAAACAGTATAGAAACTCATGTATGACTTTCACATTAAAGATCAAAAATGCATACTATTTTTGAAACAACGTGCTCTGCAAAGTATGGTAGTGTGCTTCAATGCAGTTAACTATGGACATGCCCCTATGCAGACATTCCAAGGATAGACACTTCCAGTAGAGAATCGCCTTGTACAGGCCACCCCAACTACAGACGCCTCCAATGGAAAAGACCCCCCAGTAACCACCAGTACAAACACCCCTCAGCACAGACACCCCAGTACACCCCCGGAAGTATTGACACTCCTCAGTGAAGACATCCGAGAGCAGACCGCCTTCAGTAAAGACTAGAAATTCTGAATCAATCCTCTGCCCACTGCTTTACACCCTTTCTAGCAAACTTTCCACAAAAGGAATTTTTAGTTCATATGTATTTCAATACATGTTTAAGGTGGCCAACTGCGTCAAATTAATCCCTCTCTGGCCAGGCTCTACTCTACTCTGAAAAATGCAAATGCTCTAGTGGATATAGTGCCATTATAGGGCAGAAAGGCAAAAGATGTAGAAGAGCTACAGGTGCAGGTCTGGTTTCTGTCCGGGACAATGCAATACAAACCTACCTTGTACAGATTCATCCCAATCACACCCCCTTCCATTAGTACAGATCCCCAGTAACAACCAGTACAGACACCCCAGTACACCTCCAGAAAAAAGACAACCCTCAGTAAAGACATCTTGGTGCGGACCCTCTCCAGTAAGGACTCCCGCAGTGCAGTCCCCCCCAGTGCAGTCACCCTCAGTACAGATTCCCCATTGCAGAAAAGACAAGAGGAGCCCCCCTCAGTTTAAACCTTCCCAGTGCAGATTCACCCTGTACAGTCCACATCAGTACAGACCCCTCCTGAAAACAGACCCTTCCATAGACACACCCAGTACGGAACCCCTGCACTAATGACCCACCCAGAAAACACAACCCTCAGTACACAAACCATTATTGCACACATGTTTGTTGTGTTGGTGATGCTCTGGTCAAAAAGGTTCTGCTGTCTGTCACCCGTAAATGGGTATACCTCCTTCCCCGTTTTACAGTCGAGACTGCGCACACAGACGGGACAGCAGTGCAGAGTTCATACTCTTCCAGTCCCATAGAAGGATCGGCCTCAAGCGGAGATCTGCCTAGGTGAAAGATCAGCCGCGAAGGATGCAACCTCTAGGGGGTGCTGAAACAGTATAGAAACTCATGTATGACTTTCACATCACAGATCAAAAATGCATACAATTTTTTAAACAACGTGCTCTGCAAAGTATGGTAGTGTGCTTCAATGCAGTTAACTATGGACATGCCCCTATGCAGACATTCCAAGGATAGACACTTCCAGTAGAGAATCGCCTTGTACAGGCCACCCCAACTACAGACGCCTCCAATGGAAAAGACCCCCCAGTAACCACCAGTACAAACACCCCTCAGCACAGACACCCCAGTACACCCCCGGAAGTATTGACACTCCTCAGTGAAGACATCCGAGAGCAGACCGCCTTCAGTAAAGACTAGAAATTCTGAATCAATCCTCTGCCCACTGCTTTACACCCTTTCTAGCAAACTTTCCACAAAAGGAATTTTTAGTTCATATGTATTTCAATACATGTTTAAGGTGGCCAACTGCGTCCAATTAATCCCTCTCTGGCCAGGCTCTACTCTACTCTGAAAAATGCAAATGCTCCAGTGGATATAGTGCCATTATAGGGCAGAAAGACAAAAGATGTAGAAGAGCTACAGGTGCAGGTCTGGTTTCTGTCCGGGACAATGCAATACAAACCTACCTTGTACAGATTCATCCCAATCACACCCCCTTCCATTAGTACAGATCCCCAGTAACAACCAGTACAGACACCCCAGTACACCTCCAGAAAAAAGACAACCCTCAGTAAAGACATCTTGGTGCGGACCCTCTCCAGTAAGGACTCCCGCAGTGCAGTCCCCCCCAGTGCAGTCACCCTCAGTACAGATTCCCCATTGCAGAAAAGCCAAGAGGAGCCCCCTCAGTTTAAACCTTCCCAGTGCAGATTCAACCTGTACAGTCCACATCAGTACAGACCCCTCCTGAAAACAGACCCTTCCATAGACACACCCAGTACGGAACCCCTGCACTAATGACCCACCCAGAAAACACAACCCTCAGTACACAAACCATTATTGCACACACGTTTGTTGTGTTGGTGATGCTCTGGTCAAAAAGGTTCTGCTGTCTGTCACCCGTAAATGGGTATACCTCCTTCCCCGTTTTACAGTCGAGACTGCGCACACAGACGGGACAGCAGTCCAGAGTTCATACTCTTCCAGTCCCATAGAAGGATCGGCCTCAAGCGGAGATCTGCCTAGGTGAAAGATCAGCCGCGAAGGATGCAACCTCTAGGGGGTGCTGAAACAGTATAGAAACTCATGTATGACTTTCACATCAAAGATCAAAAATGCATACAATTTTTGAAACAACGTGCTCTGCAAAGTATGGTAGTGTGCTTCAATGCAGTTAACTATGGACATGCCCCTATGCAGACATTCCAAGGATAGACACTTCCAGTAGAGAATCGCCTTGTACAGGCCACCCCAACTACAGACGCCTCCAATGGAAAAGACCCCCCAGTAACCACCAGTACAAACACCCCTCAGCACAGACACCCCAGTACACCCCCGGAAGTATTGACACTCCTCAGTGAAGACATCCGAGAGCAGACCGCCTTCAGTAAAGACTAGAAATTCTGAATCAATCCTCTGCCCACTGCTTTACACCCTTTCTAGCAAACTTTCCACAAAAGGAATTTTTAGTTCATATGTATTTCAATACATGTTTAAGGTGGCCAACTGCGTCAAATTAATCCCTCTCTGGCCAGGCTCTACTCTACTCTGAAAAATGCAAATGCTCTAGTGGATATAGTGCCATTATAGGGCAGAAAGGCAAAAGATGTAGAAGAGCTACAGGTGCAGGTCTGGTTTCTGTCCGGGACAATGCAATACAAACCTACCTTGTACAGATTCATCCCAATCACACCCCCTTCCATTAGTACAGATCCCCAGTAACAACCAGTACAGACACCCCAGTACACCTCCAGAAAAAAGACAACCCTCAGTAAAGACATCTTGGTGCGGACCCTCTCCAGTAAGGACTCCCGCAGTGCAGTCCCCCCCAGTGCAGTCACCCTCAGTACAGATTCCCCATTGCAGAAAAGACAAGAGGAGCTTCCCTCAGTTTAAACCTTCCCAGTGCAGATTCACCCTGTACAGTCCACATCAGTACAGACCCCTCCTGAAAACAGACCCTTCCATAGACACACCCAGTACGGAACCCCTGCACTAATGACCCACCCAGAAAACACAACCCTCAGTACACAAACCATTATTGCACACACGTTTGTTGTGTTGGTGATGCTCTGGTCAAAAAGGTTCTGCTGTCTGTCACCCGTAAATGGGTATACCTCCTTCCCCGTTTTACAGTCGAGACTGCGCACACAGACGGGACAGCAGTGCAGAGTTCATACTCTTCCAGTCCCCTAGAAGGATCGGCCTCAAGCGGAGATCTGCCTAGGTGAAAGATCAGCCGCGAAGGATGCAACCTCTAGGGGGTGCTGAAACAGTATAGAAACTCATGTATGACTTTCACATCAAAGATCAAAAATGCATACTATTTTTGAAACAACGTGCTCTGCAAAGTATGGTAGTGTGCTTCAATGCAGTTAACTATGGACATGCCCCTATGCAGACATTCCAAGGATAGACACTTCCAGTAGAGAATCGCCTTGTACAGGCCTCCCCAACTACAGACACCTCCAATGGAAAAGACCCCCCAGTAACCACCAGTACAAACACCCCTCAGCACAGACACCCCAGTACACCCCCGGAAGTATTGACACTCCTCAGTGAAGACATCCGAGAGCAGACCGCCTTCAGTAAAGACTAGAAATTCTGAATCAATCCTCTGCCCACTGCTTTACACCCTTTCTAGCAAACTTTCCACAAAAGGAATTTTTAGTTCATATGTATTTCAATACATGTTTAAGGTGGCCAACTGCGTCCAATTAATCCCTCTCTGGCCAGGCTCTACTCTACTCTGAAAAATGCAAATGCTCTAGTGGATATAGTGCCATTATAGGGCAGAAAGACAAAAGATGTAGAAGAGCTACAGGTGCAGGTCTGGTTTCTGTCCGGGACAATGCAATACAAACCTACCTTGTACAGATTCATCCCAATCACACCCCCTTCCATTAGTACAGATCCCCAGTAACAACCAGTACAGACACCCCAGTACACCTCCAGAAAAAAGACAACCCTCAGTAAAGACATCTTGGTGCGGACCCTCTCCAGTAAGGACTCCCGCAGTGCAGTCCCCCCCAGTGCAGTCACCCTCAGTACAGATTCCCCATTGCAGAAAAGCCAAGAGGAGCCCCCCTCAGTTTAAACCTTCCCAGTGCAGATTCACCCTGTACAGTCCACATCAGTACAGACCCCTCCTGAAAACAGACCCTTCCATAGACACACCCAGTACGGAACCCCTGCACTAATGACCCACCCAGAAAACACAACCCTCAGTACACAAACCATTATTGCACACACGTTTGTTGTGTTGGTGATGCTCTGGTCAAAAAGGTTCTGCTGTCTGTCACCCGTAAATGGGTATACCTCCTTCCCCGTTTTACAGTCGAGACTGCGCACACAGACGGGACAGCAGTGCAGAGTTCATACTCTTCCAGTCCCATAGAAGGATCGGCCTCAAGCGGAGATCTGCCTAGGTGAAAGATCAGCCGCGAAGGATGCAACCTCTAGGGGGTGCTGAAACAGTATAGAAACTCATGTATGACTTTCACATCAAAGATCAAAAATGCATACAATTTTTGAAACAACGTGCTCTGCAAAGTATGGTAGTGTGCTTCAATGCAGTTAACTATGGACATGCCCCTATGCAGACATTCCAAGGATAGACACTTTCAGTAGAGAATCGCCTTGTACAGGCCACCCCAACTACAGACGCCTCCAATGGAAAAGACCCCCCAGTAACCACCAGTACAAACACCCCTCAGCACAGACACCCCAGTACACCCCCGGAAGTATTGACACTCCTCAGTGAAGACATCCGAGAGCAGACCGCCTTCAGTAAAGACTAGAAATTCTGAATCAATCCTCTGCCCACTGCTTTACACCCTTTCTAGCAAACTTTCCACAAAAGGAATTTTTAGTTCATATGTATTTCAATACATGTTTAAGGTGGCCAACTGCGTCCAATTAATCCCTCTCTGGCCAGGCTCTACTCTACTCTGAAAAATGCAAATGCTCCAGTGGATATAGTGCCATTATAGGGCAGAAAGACAAAAGATGTAGAAGAGCTACAGGTGCAGGTCTGGTTTCTGTCCGGGACAATGCAATACAAACCTACCTTGTACAGATTCATCCCAATCACACCCCCTTCCATTAGTACAGATCCCCAGTAACAACCAGTACAGACACCCCAGTACACCTCCAGAAAAAAGACAACCCTCAGTAAAGACATCTTGGTGCGGACCCTCTCCAGTAAGGACTCCCGCAGTGCAGTCCCCCCCAGTGCAGTCACCCTCAGTACAGATTCCCCATTGCAGAAAAGCCAAGAGGAGCCCCCCTCAGTTTAAACCTTCCCAGTGCAGATTCACCCTGTACAGTCCACATCAGTACAGACCCCTCCTGAAAACAGACCCTTCCATAGACACACCCAGTACGGAACCCCTGCACTAATGACCCACCCAGAAAACACAACCCTCAGTACACAAACCATTATTGCACACACGTTTGTTGTGTTGGTGATGCTCTGGTCAAAAAGGTTCTGCTGTCTGTCACCCGTAAATGGGTATACCTCCTTCCCCGTTTTACAGTCGAGACTGCGCACACAGACGGGACAGCAGTGCAGAGTTCATACTCTTCCAGTCCCATAGAAGGATCGGCCTCAAGCGGAGATCTGCCTAGGTGAAAGATCAGCCGCGAAGGATGCAACCTCTAGGGGGTGCTGAAACAGTATAGAAACTCATGTATGACTTTCACATCAAAGATCAAAAATGCATACAATTTTTGAAACAACGTGCTCTGCAAAGTATGGTAGTGTGCTTCAATGCAGTTAACTATGGACATGCCCCTATGCAGACATTCCAAGGATAGACACTTCCAGTAGAGAATCGCCTTGTACAGGCCACCCCAACTACAGACGCCTCCAATGGAAAAGACCCCCCAGTAACCACCAGTACAAACACCCCTCAGCACAGACACCCCAGTACACCCCCGGAAGTATTGACACTCCTCAGTGAAGACATCCGAGAGCAGACCGCCTTCAGTAAAGACTAGAAATTCTGAATCAATCCTCTGCCCACTGCTTTACACCCTTTCTAGCAAACTTTCCACAAAAGGAATTTTTAGTTCATATGTATTTCAATACATGTTTAAGGTGGCCAACTGCGTCAAATTAATCCCTCTCTGGCCAGGCTCTACTCTACTCTGAAAAATGCAAATGCTCTAGTGGATATAGTGCCATTATAGGGCAGAAAGGCAAAAGATGTAGAAGAGCTACAGGTGCAGGTCTGGTTTCTGTCTGGGACAATGCAATACAAACCTACCTTGTACAGATTCATCCCAATCACACCCCCTTCCATTAGTACAGATCCCCAGTAACAACCAGTACAGACACCCCAGTACACCTCCAGAAAAAAGACAACCCTCAGTAAAGACATCTTGGTGCGGACCCTCTCCAGTAAGGACTCCCGCAGTGCAGTCCCCCCCAGTGCAGTCACCCTCAGTACAGATTCCCCATTGCAGAAAAGACAAGAGGAGCCCCCCTCAGTTTAAACCTTCCCAGTGCAGATTCACCCTGTACAGTCCACATCAGTACAGACCCCTCCTGAAAACAGACCCTTCCATAGACACACCCAGTGCGGAACCCCTGCACTAATGACCCACCCAGAAAACACAACCCTCAGTACACAAACCATTATTGCACACACGTTTGTTGTGTTGGTGATGCTCTGGTCAAAAAGGTTCTGCTGTCTGTCACCCGTAAATGGGTATACCTCCTTCCCCGTTTTACAGTCGAGACTGCGCACACAGACGGGACAGCAGTGCAGAGTTCATACTCTTCCAGTCCCCTAGAAGGATCGGCCTCAAGCGGAGATCTGCCTAGGTGAAAGATCAGCCGCGAAGGATGCAACCTCTAGGGGGTGCTGAAACAGTATAGAAACTCATGTATGACTTTCACATCAAAGATCAAAAATGCATACTATTTTTGAAACAACGTGCTCTGCAAAGTATGGTAGTGTGCTTCAATGCAGTTAACTATGGACATGCCCCTATGCAGACATTCCAAGGATAAACACTTCCAGTAGAGAATCGCCTTGTACAGGCCTCCCCAACTACAGACGCCTCCAATGGAAAAGACCCCCCAGTAACCACCAGTACAAACACCCCTCAGCACAGACACCCCAGTACACCCCCGGAAGTATTGACACTCCTCAGTGAAGACATCCGAGAGCAGACCGCCTTCAGTAAAGACTAGAAATTCTGAATCAATCCTCTGCCCACTGCTTTACACCCTTTCTAGCAAACTTTCCACAAAAGGAATTTTTAGTTCATATGTATTTCAATACATGTTTAAGGTGGCCAACTGCGTCCAATTAATCCCTCTCTGGCCAGGCTCTACTCTACTCTGAAAAATGCAAATGCTCCAGTGGATATAGTGCCATTATAGGGCAGAAAGACAAAAGATGTAGAAGAGCTACAGGTGCAGGTCTGGTTTCTGTCCGGGACAATGCAATACAAACCTACCTTGTACAGATTCATCCCAATCACACCCCCTTCCATTAGTACAGATCCCCAGTAACAACCAGTACAGACACCCCAGTACACCTCCAGAAAAAAGACAACCCTCAGTAAAGACATCTTGGTGCGGACCCTCTCCAGTAAGGACTCCCGCAGTGCAGTCCCCCCCAGTGCAGTCACCCTCAGTACAGATTCCCCATTGCAGAAAAGACAAGAGGAGCCCCCCTCAGTTTAAACCTTCCCAGTGCAGATTCACCCTGTACAGTCCACATCAGTACAGACCCCTCCTGAAAACAGACCCTTCCATAGACACACCCAGTACGGAACCCCTGCACTAATGACCCACCCAGAAAACACAACCCTCAGTACACAAACCATTATTGCACACACGTTTGTTGTGTTGGTGATGCTCTGGTCAAAAAGGTTCTGCTGTCTGTCACCCGTAAATGGGTATACCTCCTTCCCCGTTTTACAGTCGAGACTGGGCACACAGACGGGACAGCAGTGCAGAGTTCATACTCTTCCAGTCCCATAGAAGGATCGGCCTCAAGCGGAGATCTGCCTAGGTGAAAGATCAGCCGCGAAGGATGCAACCTCTAGGGGGTGCTGAAACAGTATAGAAACTCATGTATGACTTTCACATCAAAGATCAAAAATGCATACAATTTTTGAAACAACGTGCTCTGCAAAGTATGGTAGTGTGCTTCAATGCAGTTAACTATGGACATGCCCCTATGCAGACATTCCAAGGATAGACACTTTCAGTAGAGAATCGCCTTGTACAGGCCACCCCAACTACAGACGCCTCCAATGGAAAAGACCCCCCAGTAACCACCAGTACAAACACCCCTCAGCACAGACACCCCAGTACACCCCCGGAAGTATTGACACTCCTCAGTGAAGACATCCGAGAGCAGACCGCCTTCAGTAAAGACTAGAAATTCTGAATCAATCCTCTGCCCACTGCTTTACACCCTTTCTAGCAAACTTTCCACAAAAGGAATTTTTAGTTCATATGTATTTCAATACATGTTTAAGGTGGCCAACTGCGTCCAATTAATCCCTCTCTGGCCAGGCTCTACTCTACTCTGAAAAATGCAAATGCTCCAGTGGATATAGTGCCATTATAGGGCAGAAAGACAAAAGATGTAGAAGAGCTACAGGTGCAGGTCTGGTTTCTGTCCGGGACAATGCAATACAAACCTACCTTGTACAGATTCATCCCAATCACACCCCCTTCCATTAGTACAGATCCCCAGTAACAACCAGTACAGACACCCCAGTACACCTCCAGAAAAAAGACAACCCTCAGTAAAGACATCTTGGTGCGGACCCTCGCCAGTAAGGACTCCCGCAGTGCAGTCCCCCCCAGTGCAGTCACCCTCAGTACAGATTCCCCATTGCAGAAAAGCCAAGAGGAGCCCCCCTCAGTTTAAACCTTCCCAGTGCAGATTCACCCTGTACAGTCCACATCAGTACAGACCCCTCCTGAAAACAGACCCTTCCATAGACACACCCAGTACGGAACCCCTGCACTAATGACCCACCCAGAAAACACAACCCTCAGTACACAAACCATTATTGCACACACGTTTGTTGTGTTGGTGATGCTCTGGTCAAAAAGGTTCTGCTGTCTGTCACCCGTAAATTGGTATACCTCCTTCCCCGTTTTACAGTCGAGACTGCGCACACAGACGGGACAGCAGTGCAGAGTTCATACTCTTCCAGTCCCATAGAAGGATCGGCCTCAAGCGGAGATCTGCCTAGGTGAAAGATCAGCCGCGAAGGATGCAACCTCTAGGGGGTGCTGAAACAGTATAGAAACTCATGTATGACTTTCACATCAAAGATCAAAAATGCATACAATTTTTGAAACAACGTGCTCTGCAAAGTATGGTAGTCTGCTTCAATGCAGTTAACTATGGACATGCCCCTATGCAGACATTCCAAGGATAGACACTTTCAGTAGAGAATCGCCTTGTACAGGCCACCCCAACTACAGACGCCTCCAATGGAAAAGACCCCCCAGTAACCACCAGTACAAACACCCCTCAGCACAGACACCCCAGTACACCCCCGGAAGTATTGACACTCCTCAGTGAAGACATCCGAGAGCAGACCGCCTTCAGTAAAGACTAGAAATTCTGAATCAATCCTCTGCCCACTGCTTTACACCCTTTCTAGCAAACTTTCCACAAAAGGAATTTTTAGTTCATATGTATTTCAATACATGTTTAAGGTGGCCAACTGCGTCAAATTAATCCCACTCTGGCCAGGCTCTACTCTACTCTGAAAAATGCAAATGCTCTAGTGGATATAGTGCCATTATAGGGCAGAAAGGCAAAAGATGTAGAAGAGCTACAGGTGCAGGTCTGGTTTCTGTCCGGGACAATGCAATACAAACCTACCTTGTACAGATTCATCCCAACCACACCCCCTTCCATTAGTACAGATCCCCAGTAACAACCAGTACAGACACCCCAGTACACCTCTATAAAAAAGACAACCCTCAGTAAAGACATCTTGGTGCGGACCCTCTCCAGTAAGGACTCCCGCAGTGCAGTCCCCCCCAGTGCAGTCACCCTCAGTACAGATTCCCCATTGCAGAAAAGCCAAGAGGAGCCCCCCTCAGTTTAAACCTTCCCAGTGCAGATTCACCCTGTACAGTCCACATCAGTACAGACCCCTCCTGAAAACAGACCCTTCCATAGACACACCCAGTACGGAACCCCTGCACTAATGACCCACCCAGAAAACACAACCCTCAGTACACAAACCATTATTGCACACACGTTTGTTGTGTTGGTGATGCTCTGGTCAAAAAGGTTCTGCTGTCTGTCACCCGTAAATGGGTATACCTCCTTCCCCGTTTTACAGTCGAGACTGCGCACACAGACGGGACAGCAGTGCAGAGTTCATACTCTTCCAGTCCCATAGAAGGATCGGCCTCAAGCGGAGATCTGCCTAGGTGAAAGATCAGCCGCAAAGGATGCAACCTCTAGGGGGTGCTGAAACAGTATAGAAACTCATGTATGACTTTCACATCAAAGATCAAAAATGCATACTATTTTTGAAACAACGTGCTCTGCAAAGTATGGTAGTGTGCTTCAATGCAGTTAACTATGGACATGCCCCTATGCAGACATTCCAAGGATAGACACTTTCAGTAGAGAATCGCCTTGTACAGGCCACCCCAACTACAGACGCCTCCAATGGAAAAGACCCCCCAGTAACCACCAGTACAAACACCCCTCAGCACAGACACCCCAGTACACCCCCGGAAGTATTGACACTCCTCAGTGAAGACATCCGAGAGCAGACCGCCTTCAGTAAAGACTAGAAATTCTGAATCAATCCTCTGCCCACTGCTTTACACCCTTTCTAGCAAACTTTCCACAAAAGGAATTTTTAGTTCATATGTATTTCAATACATGTTTAAGGTGGCCAACTGCGTCCAATTAATCCCTCTCTGGCCAGGCTCTACTCTACTCTGAAAAATGCAAATGCTCCAGTGGATATAGTGCCATTATAGGGCAGAAAGACAAAAGATGTAGAAGAGCTACAGGTGCAGGTCTGGTTTCTGTCCGGGACAATGCAATACAAACCTACCTTGTACAGATTCATCCCAATCACACCCCCTTCCATTAGTACAGATCCCCAGTAACAACCAGTACAGACACCCCAGTACACCTCCAGAAAAAAGACAACCCTCAGTAAAGACATCTTGGTGCGGACCCTCTCCAGTAAGGACTCCCGCAGTGCAGTCCCCCCCAGTGCAGTCACCCTCAGTACAGATTCCCCATTGCAGAAAAGCCAAGAGGAGCCCCCCTCAGTTTAAACCTTCCCAGTGCAGATTCACCCTGTACAGTCCACATCAGTACAGACCCCTCCTGAAAACAGACCCTTCCATAGACACACCCAGTACGGAACCCCTGCACTAATGACCCACCCAGAAAACACAACCCTCAGTACACAAACCATTATTGCACACACGTTTGTTGTGTTGGTGATGCTCTGGTCAAAAAGGTTCTGCTGTCTGTCACCCGTAAATGGGTATACCTCCTTCCCCGTTTTACAGTCGAGACTGCGCACACAGACGGGACAGCAGTGCAGAGTTCATACTCTTCCAGTCCCATAGAAGGATCGGCCTCAAGCGGAGATCTGCCTAGGTGAAAGATCAGCCGCGAAGGATGCAACCTCTAGGGGGTGCTGAAACAGTATAGAAACTCATGTATGACTTTCACATCAAAGATCAAAAATGCATACTATTTTTGAAACAACGTGCTCTGCAAAGTATGGTAGTGTGCTTCAATGCAGTTAACTATGGACATGCCCCTATGCAGACATTCCAAGGATAGACACTTCCAGTAGAGAATCGCCTTGTACAGGCCACCCCAACTACAGACGCCTCCAATGGAAAAGACCCCCCAGTAACCACCAGTACAAACACCCCTCAGCACAGACACCCCAGTACACCCCCGGAAGTATTGACACTCCTCAGTGAAGACATCCGAGAGCAGACCGCCTTCAGTAAAGACTAGAAATTCTGAATCAATCCTCTGCCCACTGCTTTACACCCTTTCTAGCAAACTTTCCACAAAAGGAATTTTTAGTTCATATGTATTTCAATACATGTTTAAGGTGGCCAACTGCGTCAAATTAATCCCTCTCTGGCCAGGCTCTACTCTACTCTGAAAAATGCAAATGCTCTAGTGGATATAGTGCCATTATAGGGCAGAAAGGCAAAAGATGTAGAAGAGCTACAGGTGCAGGTCTGGTTTCTGTCTGGGACAATGCAATACAAACCTACCTTGTACAGATTCATCCCAATCACACCCCCTTCCATTAGTACAGATCCCCAGTAACAACCAGTACAGACACCCCAGTACACCTCCAGAAAAAAGACAACCCTCAGTAAAGACATCTTGGTGCGGACCCTCTCCAGTAAAGACTCCCGCAGTGCAGTCCCCCCCAGTGCAGTCACCCTCAGTACAGATTCCCCATTGCAGAAAAGCCAAGAGGAGCCCCCCTCAGTTTAAACCTTCCCAGTGCAGATTCACCCTGTACAGTCCACATCAGTACAGACCCCTCCTGAAAACAGACCCTTCCATAGACACACCCAGTACGGAACCCCTGCACTAATGACCCACCCAGAAAACACAACCCTCAGTACACAAACCATTATTGCACACACGTTTGTTGTGTTGGTGATGCTCTGGTCAAAAAGGTTCTGCTGTCTGTCACCCGTAAATGGGTATACCTCCTTCCCCGTTTTACAGTCGAGACTGCGCACACAGACGGGACAGCAGTGCAGAGTTCATACTCTTCCAGTCCCATAGAAGGATCGGCCTCAAGCGGAGATCTGCCTAGGTGAAAGATCAGCCGCGAAGGATGCAACCTCTAGGGGGTGCTGAAACAGTATAGAAACTCATGTATGACTTTCACATCAAAGATCAAAAATGCATACTATTTTTGAAACAACGTGCTCTGCAAAGTATGGTAGTGTGCTTCAATGCAGTTAACTATGGACATGCCCCTATGCAGACATTCCAAGGATAGACACTTCCAGTAGAGAATCGCCTTGTACAGGCCACCCCAACTACAGACGCCTCCAATGGAAAAGACCCCCCAGTAACCACCAGTACAAACACCCCTCAGCACAGACACCCCAGTACACCCCCGGAAGTATTGACACTCCTCAGTGAAGACATCCGAGAGCAGACCGCCTTCAGTAAAGACTAGAAATTCTGAATCAATCCTCTGCCCACTGCTTTACACCCTTTCTAGCAAACTTTCCACAAAAGGAATTTTTAGTTCATATGTATTTCAATACATGTTTAAGGTGGCCAACTGCGTCAAATTAATCCCTCTCTGGCCAGGCTCTACTCTACTCTGAAAAATGCAAATGCTCTAGTGGATATAGTGCCATTATAGGGCAGAAAGGCAAAAGATGTAGAAGAGCTAGAGGTGCAGGTCTGGTTTCTGTCCGGGACAATGCATCACAAACCTACCTTGTACAGATTCATCCCAATCACACCCCCTTCCATTAGTACAGATCCCCAGTAACAACCAGTACAGACACCCCAGTACACCTCCAGAAAAAAGACAACCCTCAGTAAAGACATCTTGGTGCGGACCCTCTCCAGTAAGGACTCCCGCAGTGCAGTCCCCCCCAGTGCAGTCACCCTCAGTACAGATTCCCCATTGCAGAAAAGACAAGAGGAGCCCCCCTCAGTTTAAACCTTCCCAGTGCAGATTCACCCTGTACAGTCCACATCAGTACAGACCCCTCCTGAAAACAGACCCTTCCATAGACACATCCATTACGGAACCCCTGCACTAATGACCCACCCAGAAAACACAACCCTCAGTACACAAACCATTATTGCACACACGTTTGTTGTGTTGGTGATGCTCTGGTCAAAAAGGTTCTGCTGTCTGTCACCCGTAAATGGGTATACCTCCTTCCCCGTTTTACAGTCGAGACTGCGCACACAGACGGGACAGCAGTGCAGAGTTCATACTCTTCCAGTCCCCTAGAAGGATCGGCCTCAAGCGGAGATCTGCCTAGGTGAAAGATCAGCCGCGAAGGATGCAACCTCTAGGGGGTGCTGAAACAGTATAGAAACTCATGTATGACTTTCACATCAAAGATCAAAAATGCATACTATTTTTGAAACAACGTGCTCTGCAAAGTATGGTAGTGTGCTTCAATGCAGTTAACTATGGACATGCCCCTATGCAGACATTCCAAGGATAGACACTTCCAGTAGAGAATCGCCTTGTACAGGCCACCCCAACTACAGACGCCTCCAATGGAAAAGACCCCCCAGTAACCACCAGTACAAACACCCCTCAGCACAGACACCCCAGTACACCCCCGGAAGTATTGACACTCCTCAGTGAAGACATCCGAGAGCAGACCGCCTTCAGTAAAGACTAGAAATTCTGAATCAATCCTCTGCCCACTGCTTTACACCCTTTCTAGCAAACTTTCCACAAAAGGAATTTTTAGTTCATATGTATTTCAATACATGTTTAAGGTGGCCAACTGCGTCAAATTAATCCCTCTCTGGCCAGGCTCTACTCTACTCTGAAAAATGCAAATGCTCTAGTGGATATAGTGCCAGTATAGGGCAGAAAGGCAAAAGATGTAGAAGAGCTACAGGTGCAGGACTGGTTTCTGTCCGGGACAATGCAATACAAACCTGCCTTGTACAGATTCATCCCAATCACACCCCCTTCCATTAGTACAGATCCCCAGTAACAACCAGTACAGACACCCCAGTACACCTCCAGAAAAAAGACAACCCTCAGTAAAGACATCTTGGTGCGGACCCTCTCCAGTAAGGACTCCCGCAGTGCAGTCCCCCCCAGTGCAGTCACCCTCAGTACAGATTCCCCATTGCAGAAAAGCCAAGAGGAGCCCCCCTCAGTTTAAACCTTCCCAGTGCAGATTCACCCTGTACAGTCCACATCAGTACAGACCCCTCCTGAAAACAGACCCTTCCATAGACACACCCAGTACGGAACCCCTGCACTAATGACCCACCCAGAAAACACAACCCTCAGTACACAAACCATTATTGCACACACGTTTGTTGTGTTGGTGATGCTCTGGTCAAAAAGGTTCTGCTGTCTGTCACCCGTAAATGGGTATACCTCCTTCCCCGTTTTACAGTCGAGACTGCGCACACAGACGGGACAGCAGTGCAGAGTTCATACTCTTCCAGTCCCATAGAAGGATCGGCCTCAAGCGGAGATCTGCCTAGGTGAAAGATCAGCCGCGAAGGATGCAACCTCTAGGGGGTGCTGAAACAGTATAGAAACTCATGTATGACTTTCACATTAAAGATCAAAAATGCATACTATTTTTGAAACAACGTGCTCTGCAAAGTATGGTAGTGTGCTTCAATGCAGTTAACTATGGACATGCCCCTATGCAGACATTCCAAGGATAGACACTTCCAGTAGAGAATCGCCTTGTACAGGCCACCCCAACTACAGACGCCTCCAATGGAAAAGACCTCCCAGTAACCACCAGTACAAACACCCCTCAGCACAGACACCCCAGTACACCCCCGGAAGTATTGACACTCCTCAGTGAAGACATCCGAGAGCAGACCGCCTTCAGTAAAGACTAGAAATTCTGAATCAATCCTCTGCCCACTGCTTTACACCCTTTCTAGCAAACTTTCCACAAAAGGAATTTTTAGTTCATATGTATTTCAATACATGTTTAAGGTGGCCAACTGCGTCAAATTAATCCCTCTCTGGCCAGGCTCTACTCTACTCTGAAAAATGCAAATGCTCTAGTGGATATAGTGCCATTATAGGGCAGAAAGGCAAAAGATGTAGAAGAGCTACAGGTGCAGGTCTGGTTTCTGTCCGGGACAATGCAATACAAACCTACCTTGTACAGATTCATCCCAATCACACCCCCTTCCATTAGTACAGATCCCCAGTAACAACCAGTACAGACACCCCAGTACACCTCCAGAAAAAAGACAACCCTCAGTAAAGACATCTTGGTGCGGACCCTCTCCAGTAAGGACTCCCGCAGTGCAGTCCCCCCCAGTGCAGTCACCCTCAGTACAGATTCCCCATTGCAGAAAAGACAAGAGGAGCCCCCCTCAGTTTAAACCTTCCCAGTGCAGATTCACCCTGTACAGTCCACATCAGTACAGACCCCTCCTGAAAACAGACCCTTCCATAGACACACCCAGTACGGAACCCCTGCACTAATGACCCACCCAGAAAACACAACCCTCAGTACACAAACCATTATTGCACACACGTTTGTTGTGTTGGTGATGCTCTGGTCAAAAAGGTTCTGCTGTCTGTCACCCGTAAATGGGTATACCTCCTTCCCCGTTTTACAGTCGAGACTGCGCACACAGACGGGACAGCAGTGCAGAGTTCATACTCTTCCAGTCCCATAGAAGGATCGGCCTCAAGCGGAGATCTGCCTAGATGAAAGATCAGCCGCGAAGGATGCAACCTCTAGGGGGTGCTGAAACAGTATAGAAACTCATGTATGACTTTCACATTAAAGATCAAAAATGCATACTATTTTTGAAACAACGTGCTCTGCAAAGTATGGTAGTGTGCTTCAATGCAGTTAACTATGGACATGCCCCTATGCAGACATTCCAAGGATAGACACTTCCAGTAGAGAATCGCCTTGTACAGGCCACCCCAACTACAGACGCCTCCAATGGAAAAGACCCCCCAGTAACCACCAGTACAAACACCCCTCAGCACAGACACCCCAGTACACCCCCGGAAGTATTGACACTCCTCAGTGAAGACATCCGAGAGCAGACCGCCTTCAGTAAAGACTAGAAATTCTGAATCAATCCTCTGCCCACTGCTTTACACCCTTTCTAGCAAACTTTCCACAAAAGGAATTTTTAGTTCATATGTATTTCAATACATGTTTAAGGTGGCCAACTGCGTCAAATTAATCCCTCTCTGGCCAGGCTCTACTCTACTCTGAAAAATGCAAATGCTCTAGTGGATATAGTGCCATTATAGGGCAGAAAGGCAAAAGATGTAGAAGAGCTACAGGTGCAGGTCTGGTTTCTGTCCGGGACAATGCAATACAAACCTACCTTGTACAGATTCATCCCAATCACACCCCCTTCCATTAGTACAGATCCCCAGTAACAACCAGTACAGACACCCCAGTACACCTCCAGAAAAAAGACAACCCTCAGTAAAGACATCTTGGTGCGGACCCTCTCCAGTAAGGACTCCCGCAGTGCAGTCCCCCCCAGTGCAGTCACCCTCAGTACAGATTCCCCATTGCAGAAAAGACAAGAGGAGCCCCCCTCAGTTTAAACCTTCCCAGTGCAGATTCACCCTGTACAGTCCACATCAGTACAGACCCCTCCTGAAAACAGACCCTTCCATAGACACACCCAGTACGGAACCCCTGCACTAATGACCCACCCAGAAAACACAACCCTCAGTACACAAACCATTATTGCACACATGTTTGTTGTGTTGGTGATGCTCTGGTCAAAAAGGTTCTGCTGTCTTTCACCCGTAAATGGGTATACCTCCTTCCCCGTTTTACAGTCGAGACTGCGCACACAGACGGGACAGCAGTGCAGAGTTCATACTCTTCCAGTCCCATAGAAGGATCGGCCTCAAGCGGAGATCTGCCTAGGTGAAAGATCAGCCGCGAAGGATGCAACCTCTAGGGGGTGCTGAAACAGTATAGAAACTCATGTATGACTTTCACATCAAAGATCAAAAATGCATACAATTTTTTAAACAACGTGCTCTGCAAAGTATGGTAGTGTGCTTCAATGCAGTTAACTATGGACATGCCCCTATGCAGACATTCCAAGGATAGACACTTCCAGTAGAGAATCGCCTTGTACAGGCCACCCCAACTACAGACGCCTCCAATGGAAAAGACCCCCCAGTAACCACCAGTACAAACACCCCTCAGCACAGACACCCCAGTACACCCCCGGAAGTATTGACACTCCTCAGTGAAGACATCCGAGAGCAGACCGCCTTCAGTAAAGACTAGAAATTCTGAATCAATCCTCTGCCCACTGCTTTAGACCCTTTCTAGCAAACTTTCCACAAAAGGAATTTTTAGTTCATATGTATTTCAATACATGTTTAAGGTGGCCAACTGCGTCCAATTAATCCCTCTCTGGCCAGGCTCTACTCTACTCTGAAAAATGCAAATGCTCCAGTGGATATAGTGCCATTATAGGGCAGAAAGACAAAAGATGTAGAAGAGCTACAGGTGCAGGTCTGGTTTCTGTCCGGGACAATGCAATACAAACCTACCTTGTACAGATTCATCCCAATCACACCCCCTTCCATTAGTACAGATCCCCAGTAACAACCAGTACAGACACCCCAGTACACCTCCAGAAAAAAGACAACCCTCAGTAAAGACATCTTGGTGCGGACCCTCTCCAGTAAGGACTCCCGCAGTGCAGTCCCCCCCAGTGCAGTCACCCTCAGTACAGATTCCCCATTGCAGAAAAGCCAAGAGGAGCCCCCTCAGTTTAAACCTTCCCAGTGCAGATTCACCCTGTACAGTCCACATCAGTACAGACCCCTCCTGAAAACAGACCCTTCCATAGACACACCCAGTACGGAACCCCTGCACTAATGACCCACCCAGAAAACACAACCCTCAGTACACAAACCATTATTGCACACACGTTTGTTGTGTTGGTGATGCTCTGGTCAAAAAGGTTCTGCTGTCTGTCACCCGTAAATGGGTATACCTCCTTCCCCGTTTTACAGTCGAGACTGCGCACACAGACGGGACAGCAGTGCAGAGTTCATACTCTTCCAGTCCCCTAGAAGGATCGGCCTCAAGCGGAGATCTGCCTAGGTGAAAGATCAGCCGCGAAGGATGCATCCTCTAGGGGGTGCTGAAACAGTATAGAAACTCATGTATGACTTTCACATCAAAGATCAAAAATGCATACTATTTTTGAAACAACGTGCTCTGCAAAGTATGGTAGTGTGCTTCAATGCAGTTAACTATGGACATGCCCCTATGCAGACATTCCAAGGATAAACACTTCCAGTAGAGAATCGCCTTGTACAGGCCTCCCCAACTACAGACGCCTCCAATGGAAAAGACCCCCCAGTAACCACCAGTACAAACACCCCTCAGCACAGACACCCCAGTACACCCCCGGAAGTATTGACACTCCTCAGTGAAGACATCCGAGAGCAGACCGCCTTCAGTAAAGACTAGAAATTCTGAATCAATCCTCTGCCCACTGCTTTACACCCTTTCTAGCAAACTTTCCACAAAAGGAATTTTTAGTTCATATGTATTTCAATACATGTTTAAGGTGGCCAACTGCGTCCAATTAATCCCTCTCTGGCCAGGCTCTACTCTACTCTGAAAAATGCAAATGCTCCAGTGGATATAGTGCCATTATAGGGCAGAAAGACAAAAGATGTAGAAGAGCTACAGGTGCAGGTCTGGTTTCTGTCCGGGACAATGCAATACAAACCTACCTTGTACAGATTCATCCCAATCACACCCCCTTCCATTAGTACAGATCCCCAGTAACAACCAGTACAGACACCCCAGTACACCTCCAGAAAAAAGACAACCCTCAGTAAAGACATCTTGGTGCGGACCCTCTCCAGTAAGGACTCCCGCAGTGCAGTCCCCCCCAGTGCAGTCACCCTCAGTACAGATTCCCCATTGCAGAAAAGACAAGAGGAGCCCCCCTCAGTTTAAACCTTCCCAGTGCAGATTCACCCTGTACAGTCCACATCAGTACAGACCCCTCCTGAAAACAGACCCTTCCATAGACACACCCAGTACGGAACCCCTGCACTAATGACCCACCCAGAAAACACAACCCTCAGTACACAAACCATTATTGCACACACGTTTGTTGTGTTGGTGATGCTCTGGTCAAAAAGGTTCTGCTGTCTGTCACCCGTAAATGGGTATACCTCCTTCCCCGTTTTACAGTCGAGACTGCGCACACAGACGGGACAGCAGTGCAGAGTTCATACTCTTCCAGTCCCATAGAAGGATCGGCCTCAAGCGGAGATCTGCCTAGGTGAAAGATCAGCCGCGAAGGATGCAACCTCTAGGGGGTGCTGAAACAGTATAGAAACTCATGTATGACTTTCACATCAAAGATCAAAAATGCATACAATTTTTGAAACAACGTGCTCTGCAAAGTATGGTAGTGTGCTTCAATGCAGTTAACTATGGACATGCCCCTATGCAGACATTCCAAGGATAGACACTTTCAGTAGAGAATCGCCTTGTACAGGCCACCCCAACTACAGACGCCTCCAATGGAAAAGACCCCCCAGTAACCACCAGTACAAACACCCCTCAGCACAGACACCCCAGTACACCCCCGGAAGTATTGACACTCCTCAGTGAAGACATCCGAGAGCAGACCGCCTTCAGTAAAGACTAGAAATTCTGAATCAATCCTCTGCCCACTGCTTTACACCCTTTCTAGCAAACTTTCCACAAAAGGAATTTTTAGTTCATATGTATTTCAATACATGTTTAAGGTGGCCAACTGCGTCCAATTAATCCCTCTCTGGCCAGGCTCTACTCTACTCTGAAAAATGCAAATGCTCCAGTGGATATAGTGCCATTATAGGGCAGAAAGACAAAAGATGTAGAAGAGCTACAGGTGCAGGTCTGGTTTCTGTCCGGGACAATGCAATACAAACCTACCTTGTACAGATTCATCCCAATCACACCCCCTTCCATTAGTACAGATCCCCAGTAACAACCAGTACAGACACCCCAGTACACCTCCAGAAAAAAGACAACCCTCAGTAAAGACATCTTGGTGCGGACCCTCGCCAGTAAGGACTCCCGCAGTGCAGTCCCCCCCAGTGCAGTCACCCTCAGTACAGATTCCCCATTGCAGAAAAGCCAAGAGGAGCCCCCCTCAGTTTAAACCTTCCCAGTGCAGATTCACCCTGTACAGTCCACATCAGTACAGACCCCTCCTGAAAACAGACCCTTCCATAGACACACCCAGTACGGAACCCCTGCACTAATGACCCACCCAGAAAACACAACCCTCAGTACACAAACCATTATTGCACACACGTTTGTTGTGTTGGTGATGCTCTGGTCAAAAAGGTTCTGCTGTCTGTCACCCGTAAATTGGTATACCTCCTTCCCCGTTTTACAGTCGAGACTGCGCACACAGACGGGACAGCAGTGCAGAGTTCATACTCTTCCAGTCCCATAGAAGGATCGGCCTCAAGCGGAGATCTGCCTAGGTGAAAGATCAGCCGCGAAGGATGCAACCTCTAGGGGGTGCTGAAACAGTATAGAAACTCATGTATGACTTTCACATCAAAGATCAAAAATGCATACAATTTTTGAAACAACGTGCTCTGCAAAGTATGGTAGTCTGCTTCAATGCAGTTAACTATGGACATGCCCCTATGCAGACATTCCAAGGATAGACACTTTCAGTAGAGAATCGCCTTGTACAGGCCACCCCAACTACAGACGCCTCCAATGGAAAAGACCCCCCAGTAACCACCAGTACAAACACCCCTCAGCACAGACACCCCAGTACACCCCCGGAAGTATTGACACTCCTCAGTGAAGACATCCGAGAGCAGACCGCCTTCAGTAAAGACTAGAAATTCTGAATCAATCCTCTGCCCACTGCTTTACACCCTTTCTAGCAAACTTTCCACAAAAGGAATTTTTAGTTCATATGTATTTCAATACATGTTTAAGGTGGCCAACTGCGTCAAATTAATCCCACTCTGGCCAGGCTCTACTCTACTCTGAAAAATGCAAATGCTCTAGTGGATATAGTGCCATTATAGGGCAGAAAGGCAAAAGATGTAGAAGAGCTACAGGTGCAGGTCTGGTTTCTGTCCGGGACAATGCAATACAAACCTACCTTGTACAGATTCATCCCAACCACACCCCCTTCCATTAGTACAGATCCCCAGTAACAACCAGTACAGACACCCCAGTACACCTCTATAAAAAAGACAACCCTCAGTAAAGACATCTTGGTGCGGACCCTCTCCAGTAAGGACTCCCGCAGTGCAGTCCCCCCCAGTGCAGTCACCCTCAGTACAGATTCCCCATTGCAGAAAAGCCAAGAGGAGCCCCCCTCAGTTTAAACCTTCCCAGTGCAGATTCACCCTGTACAGTCCACATCAGTACAGACCCCTCCTGAAAACAGACCCTTCCATAGACACACCCAGTACGGAACCCCTGCACTAATGACCCACCCAGAAAACACAACCCTCAGTACACAAACCATTATTGCACACACGTTTGTTGTGTTGGTGATGCTCTGGTCAAAAAGGTTCTGCTGTCTGTCACCCGTAAATGGGTATACCTCCTTCCCCGTTTTACAGTCGAGACTGCGCACACAGACGGGACAGCAGTGCAGAGTTCATACTCTTCCAGTCCCATAGAAGGATCGGCCTCAAGCGGAGATCTGCCTAGGTGAAAGATCAGCCGCGAAGGATGCAACCTCTAGGGGGTGCTGAAACAGTATAGAAACTCATGTATGACTTTCACATCAAAGATCAAAAATGCATACTATTTTTGAAACAACGTGCTCTGCAAAGTATGGTAGTGTGCTTCAATGCAGTTAACTATGGACATGCCCCTATGCAGACATTCCAAGGATAGACACTTTCAGTAGAGAATCGCCTTGTACAGGCCACCCCAACTACAGACGCCTCCAATGGAAAAGACCCCCCAGTAACCACCAGTACAAACACCCCTCAGCACAGACACCCCAGTACACCCCCGGAAGTATTGACACTCCTCAGTGAAGACATCCGAGAGCAGACCGCCTTCAGTAAAGACTAGAAATTCTGAATCAATCCTCTGCCCACTGCTTTACACCCTTTCTAGCAAACTTTCCACAAAAGGAATTTTTAGTTCATATGTATTTCAATACATGTTTAAGGTGGCCAACTGCGTCCAATTAATCCCTCTCTGGCCAGGCTCTACTCTACTCTGAAAAATGCAAATGCTCCAGTGGATATAGTGCCATTATAGGGCAGAAAGACAAAAGATGTAGAAGAGCTACAGGTGCAGGTCTGGTTTCTGTCCGGGACAATGCAATACAAACCTACCTTGTACAGATTCATCCCAATCACACCCCCTTCCATTAGTACAGATCCCCAGTAACAACCAGTACAGACACCCCAGTACACCTCCAGAAAAAAGACAACCCTCAGTAAAGACATCTTGGTGCGGACCCTCTCCAGTAAGGACTCCCGCAGTGCAGTCCCCCCCAGTGCAGTCACCCTCAGTACAGATTCCCCATTGCAGAAAAGCCAAGAGGAGCCCCCCTCAGTTTAAACCTTCCCAGTGCAGATTCACCCTGTACAGTCCACATCAGTACAGACCCCTCCTGAAAACAGACCCTTCCATAGACACACCCAGTACGGAACCCCTGCACTAATGACCCACCCAGAAAACACAACCCTCAGTACACAAACCATTATTGCACACACGTTTGTTGTGTTGGTGATGCTCTGGTCAAAAAGGTTCTGCTGTCTGTCACCCGTAAATGGGTATACCTCCTTCCCCGTTTTACAGTCGAGACTGCGCACACAGACGGGACAGCAGTGCAGAGTTCATACTCTTCCAGTCCCATAGAAGGATCGGCCTCAAGCGGAGATCTGCCTAGGTGAAAGATCAGCCGCGAAGGATGCAACCTCTAGGGGGTGCTGAAACAGTATAGAAACTCATGTATGACTTTCACATCAAAGATCAAAAATGCATACTATTTTTGAAACAACGTGCTCTGCAAAGTATGGTAGTGTGCTTCAATGCAGTTAACTATGGACATGCCCCTATGCAGACATTCCAAGGATAGACACTTCCAGTAGAGAATCGCCTTGTACAGGCCACCCCAACTACAGACGCCTCCAATGGAAAAGACCCCCCAGTAACCACCAGTACAAACACCCCTCAGCACAGACACCCCAGTACACCCCCGGAAGTATTGACACTCCTCAGTGAAGACATCCGAGAGCAGACCGCCTTCAGTAAAGACTAGAAATTCTGAATCAATCCTCTGCCCACTGCTTTACACCCTTTCTAGCAAACTTTCCACAAAAGGAATTTTTAGTTCATATGTATTTCAATACATGTTTAAGGTGGCCAACTGCGTCAAATTAATCCCTCTCTGGCCAGGCTCTACTCTACTCTGAAAAATGCAAATGCTCTAGTGGATATAGTGCCATTATAGGGCAGAAAGGCAAAAGATGTAGAAGAGCTACAGGTGCAGGTCTGGTTTCTGTCTGGGACAATGCAATACAAACCTACCTTGTACAGATTCATCCCAATCACACCCCCTTCCATTAGTACAGATCCCCAGTAACAACCAGTACAGACACCCCAGTACACCTCCAGAAAAAAGACAACCCTCAGTAAAGACATCTTGGTGCGGACCCTCTCCAGTAAGGACTCCCGCAGTGCAGTCCCCCCCAGTGCAGTCACCCTCAGTACAGATTCCCCATTGCAGAAAAGCCAAGAGGAGCCCCCCTCAGTTTAAACCTTCCCAGTGCAGATTCACCCTGTACAGTCCACATCAGTACAGACCCCTCCTGAAAACAGACCCTTCCATAGACACACCCAGTACGGAACCCCTGCACTAATGACCCACCCAGAAAACACAACCCTCAGTACACAAACCATTATTGCACACACGTTTGTTGTGTTGGTGATGCTCTGGTCAAAAAGGTTCTGCTGTCTGTCACCCGTAAATGGGTATACCTCCTTCCCCGTTTTACAGTCGAGACTGCGCACACAGACGGGACAGCAGTGCAGAGTTCATACTCTTCCAGTCCCATAGAAGGATCGGCCTCAAGCGGAGATCTGCCTAGGTGAAAGATCAGCCGCGAAGGATGCAACCTCTAGGGGGTGCTGAAACAGTATAGAAACTCATGTATGACTTTCACATCAAAGATCAAAAATGCATACTATTTTTGAAACAACGTGCTCTGCAAAGTATGGTAGTGTGCTTCAATGCAGTTAACTATGGACATGCCCCTATGCAGACATTCCAAGGATAGACACTTCCAGTAGAGAATCGCCTTGTACAGGCCACCCCAACTACAGACGCCTCCAATGGAAAAGACCCCCCAGTAACCACCAGTACAAACACCCCTCAGCACAGACACCCCAGTACACCCCCGGAAGTATTGACACTCCTCAGTGAAGACATCCGAGAGCAGACCGCCTTCAGTAAAGACTAGAAATTCTGAATCAATCCTCTGCCCACTGCTTTACACCCTTTCTAGCAAACTTTCCACAAAAGGAATTTTTAGTTCATATGTATTTCAATACATGTTTAAGGTGGCCAACTGCGTCAAATTAATCCCTCTCTGGCCAGGCTCTACTCTACTCTGAAAAATGCAAATGCTCTAGTGGATATAGTGCCATTATAGGGCAGAAAGGCAAAAGATGTAGAAGAGCTAGAGGTGCAGGTCTGGTTTCTGTCCGGGACAATGCATCACAAACCTACCTTGTACAGATTCATCCCAATCACACCCCCTTCCATTAGTACAGATCCCCAGTAACAACCAGTACAGACACCCCAGTACACCTCCAGAAAAAAGACAACCCTCAGTAAAGACATCTTGGTGCGGACCCTCTCCAGTAAGGACTCCCGCAGTGCAGTCCCCCCCAGTGCAGTCACCCTCAGTACAGATTCCCCATTGCAGAAAAGACAAGAGGAGCCCCCCTCAGTTTAAACCTTCCCAGTGCAGATTCACCCTGTACAGTCCACATCAGTACAGACCCCTCCTGAAAACAGACCCTTCCATAGACACATCCATTACGGAACCCCTGCACTAATGACCCACCCAGAAAACACAACCCTCAGTACACAAACCATTATTGCACACACGTTTGTTGTGTTGGTGATGCTCTGGTCAAAAAGGTTCTGCTGTCTGTCACCCGTAAATGGGTATACCTCCTTCCCCGTTTTACAGTCGAGACTGCGCACACAGACGGGACAGCAGTGCAGAGTTCATACTCTTCCAGTCCCCTAGAAGGATCGGCCTCAAGCGGAGATCTGCCTAGGTGAAAGATCAGCCGCGAAGGATGCAACCTCTAGGGGGTGCTGAAACAGTATAGAAACTCATGTATGACTTTCACATCAAAGATCAAAAATGCATACTATTTTTGAAACAACGTGCTCTGCAAAGTATGGTAGTGTGCTTCAATGCAGTTAACTATGGACATGCCCCTATGCAGACATTCCAAGGATAGACACTTCCAGTAGAGAATCGCCTTGTACAGGCCACCCCAACTACAGACGCCTCCAATGGAAAAGACCCCCCAGTAACCACCAGTACAAACACCCCTCAGCACAGACACCCCAGTACACCCCCGGAAGTATTGACACTCCTCAGTGAAGACATCCGAGAGCAGACCGCCTTCAGTAAAGACTAGAAATTCTGAATCAATCCTCTGCCCACTGCTTTACACCCTTTCTAGCAAACTTTCCACAAAAGGAATTTTTAGTTCATATGTATTTCAATACATGTTTAAGGTGGCCAACTGCGTCAAATTAATCCCTCTCTGGCCAGGCTCTACTCTACTCTGAAAAATGCAAATGCTCTAGTGGATATAGTGCCAGTATAGGGCAGAAAGGCAAAAGATGTAGAAGAGCTACAGGTGCAGGACTGGTTTCTGTCCGGGACAATGCAATACAAACCTGCCTTGTACAGATTCATCCCAATCACACCCCCTTCCATTAGTACAGATCCCCAGTAACAACCAGTACAGACACCCCAGTACACCTCCAGAAAAAAGACAACCCTCAGTAAAGACATCTTGGTGCGGACCCTCTCCAGTAAGGACTCCCGCAGTGCAGTCCCCCCCAGTGCAGTCACCCTCAGTACAGATTCCCCATTGCAGAAAAGCCAAGAGGAGCCCCCCTCAGTTTAAACCTTCCCAGTGCAGATTCACCCTGTACAGTCCACATCAGTACAGACCCCTCCTGAAAACAGACCCTTCCATAGACACACCCAGTACGGAACCCCTGCACTAATGACCCACCCAGAAAACACAACCCTCAGTACACAAACCATTATTGCACACACGTTTGTTGTGTTGGTGATGCTCTGGTCAAAAAGGTTCTGCTGTCTGTCACCCGTAAATGGGTATACCTCCTTCCCCGTTTTACAGTCGAGACTGCGCACACAGACGGGACAGCAGTGCAGAGTTCATACTCTTCCAGTCCCATAGAAGGATCGGCCTCAAGCGGAGATCTGCCTAGGTGAAAGATCAGCCGCGAAGGATGCAACCTCTAGGGGGTGCTGAAACAGTATAGAAACTCATGTATGACTTTCACATTAAAGATCAAAAATGCATACTATTTTTGAAACAACGTGCTCTGCAAAGTATGGTAGTGTGCTTCAATGCAGTTAACTATGGACATGCCCCTATGCAGACATTCCAAGGATAGACACTTCCAGTAGAGAATCGCCTTGTACAGGCCACCCCAACTACAGACGCCTCCAATGGAAAAGACCCCCCAGTAACCACCAGTACAAACACCCCTCAGCACAGACACCCCAGTACACCCCCGGAAGTATTGACACTCCTCAGTGAAGACATCCGAGAGCAGACCGCCTTCAGTAAAGACTAGAAATTCTGAATCAATCCTCTGCCCACTGCTTTACACCCTTTCTAGCAAACTTTCCACAAAAGGAATTTTTAGTTCATATGTATTTCAATACATGTTTAAGGTGGCCAACTGCGTCAAATTAATCCCTCTCTGGCCAGGCTCTACTCTACTCTGAAAAATGCAAATGCTCTAGTGGATATAGTGCCATTATAGGGCAGAAAGGCAAAAGATGTAGAAGAGCTACAGGTGCAGGTCTGGTTTCTGTCCGGGACAATGCAATACAAACCTACCTTGTACAGATTCATCCCAATCACACCCCCTTCCATTAGTACAGATCCCCAGTAACAACCAGTACAGACACCCCAGTACACCTCCAGAAAAAAGACAACCCTCAGTAAAGACATCTTGGTGCGGACCCTCTCCAGTAAGGACTCCCGCAGTGCAGTCCCCCCCAGTGCAGTCACCCTCAGTACAGATTCCCCATTGCAGAAAAGACAAGAGGAGCCCCCCTCAGTTTAAACCTTCCCAGTGCAGATTCACCCTGTACAGTCCACATCAGTACAGACCCCTCCTGAAAACAGACCCTTCCATAGACACACCCAGTACGGAACCCCTGCACTAATGACCCACCCAGAAAACACAACCCTCAGTACACAAACCATTATTGCACACACGTTTGTTGTGTTGGTGATGCTCTGGTCAAAAAGGTTCTGCTGTCTGTCACCCGTAAATGGGTATACCTCCTTCCCCGTTTTACAGTCGAGACTGCGCACACAGACGGGACAGCAGTGCAGAGTTCATACTCTTCCAGTCCCATAGAAGGATCGGCCTCAAGCGGAGATCTGCCTAGATGAAAGATCAGCCGCGAAGGATGCAACCTCTAGGGGGTGCTGAAACAGTATAGAAACTCATGTATGACTTTCACATTAAAGATCAAAAATGCATACTATTTTTGAAACAACGTGCTCTGCAAAGTATGGTAGTGTGCTTCAATGCAGTTAACTATGGACATGCCCCTATGCAGACATTCCAAGGATAGACACTTCCAGTAGAGAATCGCCTTGTACAGGCCACCCCAACTACAGACGCCTCCAATGGAAAAGACCCCCCAGTAACCACCAGTACAAACACCCCTCAGCACAGACACCCCAGTACACCCCCGGAAGTATTGACACTCCTCAGTGAAGACATCCGAGAGCAGACCGCCTTCAGTAAAGACTAGAAATTCTGAATCAATCCTCTGCCCACTGCTTTACACCCTTTCTAGCAAACTTTCCACAAAAGGAATTTTTAGTTCATATGTATTTCAATACATGTTTAAGGTGGCCAACTGCGTCAAATTAATCCCTCTCTGGCCAGGCTCTACTCTACTCTGAAAAATGCAAATGCTCTAGTGGATATAGTGCCATTATAGGGCAGAAAGGCAAAAGATGTAGAAGAGCTACAGGTGCAGGTCTGGTTTCTGTCCGGGACAATGCAATACAAACCTACCTTGTACAGATTCATCCCAATCACACCCCCTTCCATTAGTACAGATCCCCAGTAACAACCAGTACAGACACCCCAGTACACCTCCAGAAAAAAGACAACCCTCAGTAAAGACATCTTGGTGCGGACCCTCTCCAGTAAGGACTCCCGCAGTGCAGTCCCCCCCAGTGCAGTCACCCTCAGTACAGATTCCCCATTGCAGAAAAGACAAGAGGAGCCCCCCTCAGTTTAAACCTTCCCAGTGCAGATTCACCCTGTACAGTCCACATCAGTACAGACCCCTCCTGAAAACAGACCCTTCCATAGACACACCCAGTACGGAACCCCTGCACTAATGACCCACCCAGAAAACACAACCCTCAGTACACAAACCATTATTGCACACATGTTTGTTGTGTTGGTGATGCTCTGGTCAAAAAGGTTCTGCTGTCTTTCACCCGTAAATGGGTATACCTCCTTCCCCGTTTTACAGTCGAGACTGCGCACACAGACGGGACAGCAGTGCAGAGTTCATACTCTTCCAGTCCCATAGAAGGATCGGCCTCAAGCGGAGATCTGCCTAGGTGAAAGATCAGCCGCGAAGGATGCAACCTCTAGGGGGTGCTGAAACAGTATAGAAACTCATGTATGACTTTCACATCAAAGATCAAAAATGCATACAATTTTTTAAACAACGTGCTCTGCAAAGTATGGTAGTGTGCTTCAATGCAGTTAACTATGGACATGCCCCTATGCAGACATTCCAAGGATAGACACTTCCAGTAGAGAATCGCCTTGTACAGGCCACCCCAACTACAGACGCCTCCAATGGAAAAGACCCCCCAGTAACCACCAGTACAAACACCCCTCAGCACAGACACCCCAGTACACCCCCGGAAGTATTGACACTCCTCAGTGAAGACATCCGAGAGCAGACCGCCTTCAGTAAAGACTAGAAATTCTGAATCAATCCTCTGCCCACTGCTTTAGACCCTTTCTAGCAAACTTTCCACAAAAGGAATTTTTAGTTCATATGTATTTCAATACATGTTTAAGGTGGCCAACTGCGTCCAATTAATCCCTCTCTGGCCAGGCTCTACTCTACTCTGAAAAATGCAAATGCTCCAGTGGATATAGTGCCATTATAGGGCAGAAAGACAAAAGATGTAGAAGAGCTACAGGTGCAGGTCTGGTTTCTGTCCGGGACAATGCAATACAAACCTACCTTGTACAGATTCATCCCAATCACACCCCCTTCCATTAGTACAGATCCCCAGTAACAACCAGTACAGACACCCCAGTACACCTCCAGAAAAAAGACAACCCTCAGTAAAGACATCTTGGTGCGGACCCTCTCCAGTAAGGACTCCCGCAGTGCAGTCCCCCCCAGTGCAGTCACCCTCAGTACAGATTCCCCATTGCAGAAAAGCCAAGAGGAGCCCCCTCAGTTTAAACCTTCCCAGTGCAGATTCACCCTGTACAGTCCACATCAGTACAGACCCCTCCTGAAAACAGACCCTTCCATAGACACACCCAGTACGGAACCCCTGCACTAATGACCCACCCAGAAAACACAACCCTCAGTACACAAACCATTATTGCACACACGTTTGTTGTGTTGGTGATGCTCTGGTCAAAAAGGTTCTGCTGTCTGTCACCCGTAAATGGGTATACCTCCTTCCCCATTTTACAGTCGAGACTGCGCACACAGACGGGACAGCAGTGCAGAGTTCATACTCTTCCAGTCCCATAGAAGGGTCGGCCTCAAGCGGAGATCTGCCTAGGTGAAAGATCAGCCGCGAAGGATGCAACCTCTAGGGGGTGCTGAAACAGTATAGAAACTCATGTATGACTTTCACATCAAAGATCAAAAATGCATACTATTTTTGAAACAACGTGCTCTGCAAAGTATGGTAGTGTGCTTCAATGCAGTTAACTATGGACATGCCCCTATGCAGACATTCCAAGGATAGACACTTCCAGTAGAGAATCGCCTTGTACAGGCCACCCCAACTACAGACGCCTCCAATGGAAAAGACCCCCCAGTAACCACCAGTACAAACACCCCTCAGCACAGACACCCCAGTACACCCCCGGAAGTATTGACACTCCTCAGTGAAGACATCCGAGAGCAGACCGCCTTCAGTAAAGACTAGAAATTCTGAATCAATCCTCTGCCCACTGCTTTACACCCTTTCTAGCAAACTTTCCACAAAAGGAATTTTTAGTTCATATGTATTTCAATACATGTTTAAGGTGGCCAACTGCGTCCAATTAATCCCTCTCTGGCCAGGCTCTACTCTACTCTGAAAAATGCAAATGCTCCAGTGGATATAGTGCCATTATAGGGCAGAAAGACAAAAGATGTAGAAGAGCTACAGGTGCAGGTCTGGTTTCTGTCCGGGACAATGCAATACAAACCTACCTTGTACAGATTCATCCCAATCACACCCCCTTCCATTAGTACAGATCCCCAGTAACAACCAGTACAGACACCCCAGTACACCTCCAGAAAAAAGACAACCCTCAGTAAAGACATCTTGGTGCGGACCCTCTCCAGTAAGGACTCCCGCAGTGCAGTCCCCCCCAGTGCAGTCACCCTCAGTACAGATTCCCCATTGCAGAAAAGCCAAGAGGAGCCCCCCTCAGTTTAAACCTTCCCAGTGCAGATTCACCCTGTACAGTCCACATCAGTACAGACCCCTCCTGAAAACAGACCCTTCCATAGACACACCCAGTACGGAACCCCTGCACTAATGACCCACCCAGAAAACACAACCCTCAGTACACAAACCATTATTGCACACACGTTTGTTGTGTTGGTGATGCTCTGGTCAAAAAGGTTCTGCTGTCTGTCACCTGTAAATTGGTATACCTCCTTCCCCGTTTTACAGTCGAGACTGCGCACACAGACGGGACAGCAGTGCAGAGTTCATACTCTTCCAGTCCCATAGAAGGATCGGCCTCAAGCTGAGATCTGCCTAGGTGAAAGATCAGCCGCGAAGGATGCAACCTCTAGGGGGTGCTGAAACAGTATAGAAACTCATGTATGACTTTCACATCAAAGATCAAAAATGCATACAATTTTTGAAACAACGTGCTCTGCAAAGTATGGTAGTGTGCTTCAATGCAGTTAACTATGGACATGCCCCTATGCAGACATTCCAAGGATAGACACTTTCAGTAGAGAATCGCCTTGTACAGGCCACCCCAACTACAGACGCCTCCAATGGAAAAGACCCCCCAGTAACCACCAGTACAAACACCCCTCAGCACAGACACCCCAGTACACCACCGGAAGTATTGACACTCCTCAGTGAAGACATCCGAGAGCAGACCGCCTTCAGTAAAGACTAGAAATTCTGAATCAATCCTCTGCCCACTGCTTTACACCCTTTCTAGCAAACTTTCCACAAAAGGAATTTTTAGTTCATATGTATTTCAATACATGTTTAAGGTGGCCAACTGCGTCAAATTAATCCCACTCTGGCCAGGCTCTACTCTACTCTGAAAAATGCAAATGCTCTAGTGGATATAGTGCCATTATAGGGCAGAAAGGCAAAAGATGTAGAAGAGCTACAGGTGCAGGTCTGGTTTCTGTCCGGGACAATGCAATACAAACCTACCTTGTACAGATTCATCCCAACCACACCCCCTTCCATTAGTACAGATCCCCAGTAACAACCAGTACAGACACCCCAGTACACCTCTATAAAAAAGACAACCCTCAGTAAAGACATCTTGGTGCGGACCCTCTCCAGTAAGGACTCCCGCAGTGCAGTCCCCCCCAGTGCAGTCACCCTCAGTACAGATTCCCCATTGCAGAAAAGCCAAGAGGAGCCCCCCTCAGTTTAAACCTTCCCAGTGCAGATTCACCCTGTACAGTCCACATCAGTACAGACCCCTCCTGAAAACAGACCCTTCCATAGACACACCCAGTACGGAACCCCTGCACTAATGACCCACCCAGAAAACACAACCCTCAGTACACAAACCATTATTGCACACACGTTTGTTGTGTTGGTGATGCTCTGGTCAAAAAGGTTCTGCTGTCTGTCACCCGTAAATGGGTATACCTCCTTCCCCGTTTTACAGTCGAGACTGCGCACACAGACGGGACAGCAGTGCAGAGTTCATACTCTTCCAGTCCCATAGAAGGATCGGCCTCAAGCGGAGATCTGCCTAGGTGAAAGATCAGCCGCGAAGGATGCAACCTCTAGGGGGTGCTGAAACAGTATAGAAACTCATGTATGACTTTCACATCAAAGATCAAAAATGCATACTATTTTTGAAACAACGTGCTCTGCAAAGTATGGTAGTGTGCTTCAATGCAGTTAACTATGGACATGCCCCTATGCAGACATTCCAAGGATAGACACTTCCAGTAGAGAATCGCCTTGTACAGGCCACCCCAACTACAGACGCCTCCAATGGAAAAGACCCCCCAGTAACCACCAGTACAAACACCCCTCAGCACAGACACCCCAGTACACCCCCGGAAGTATTGACACTCCTCAGTGAAGACATCCGAGAGCAGACCGCCTTCAGTAAAGACTAGAAATTCTGAATCAATCCTCTGCCCACTGCTTTACACCCTTTCTAGCAAACTTTCCACAAAAGGAATTTTTAGTTCATATGTATTTCAATACATGTTTAAGGTGGCCAACTGCGTCAAATTAATCCCTCTCTGGCCAGGCTCTACTCTACTCTGAAAAATGCAAATGCTCTAGTGGATATAGTGCCATTATAGGGCAGAAAGGCAAAAGATGTAGAAGAGCTAGAGGTGCAGGTCTGGTTTCTGTCCGGGACAATGCATCACAAACCTACCTTGTACAGATTCATCCCAATCACACCCCCTTCCATTAGTACAGATCCCCAGTAACAACCAGTACAGACACCCCAGTACACCTCCAGAAAAAAGACAACCCTCAGTAAAGACATCTTGGTGCGGACCCTCTCCAGTAAGGACTCCCGCAGTGCAGTCCCCCCCAGTGCAGTCACCCTCAGTACAGATTCCCCATTGCAGAAAAGACAAGAGGAGCCCCCCTCAGTTTAAACCTTCCCAGTGCAGATTCACTCTGTACAGTCCACATCAGTACAGACCCCTCCTGAAAACAGACCCTTCCATAGACACATCCATTACGGAACCCCTGCACTAATGACCCACCCAGAAAACACAACCCTCAGTACACAAACCATTATTGCACACACGTTTGTTGTGTTGGTGATGCTCTGGTCAAAAAGGTTCTGCTGTCTGTCACCCGTAAATGGGTATACCTCCTTCCCCGTTTTACAGTCGAGACTGCGCACACAGACGGGACAGCAGTGCAGAGTTCATACTCTTCCAGTCCCCTAGAAGGATCGGCCTCAAGCGGAGATCTGCCTAGGTGAAAGATCAGCCGCGAAGGATGCAACCTCTAGGGGGTGCTGAAACAGTATAGAAACTCATGTATGACTTTCACATCAAAGATCAAAAATGCATACTATTTTTGAAACAACGTGCTCTGCAAAGTATGGTAGTGTGCTTCAATGCAGTTAACTATGGACATGCCCCTATGCAGACATTCCAAGGATAGACACTTCCAGTAGAGAATCGCCTTGTACAGGCCACCCCAACTACAGACGCCTCCAATGGAAAAGACCCCCCAGTAACCACCAGTACAAACACCCCTCAGCACAGACACCCCAGTACACCCCCGGAAGTATTGACACTCCTCAGTGAAGACATCCGAGAGCAGACCGCCTTCAGTAAAGACTAGAAATTCTGAATCAATCCTCTGCCCACTGCTTTACACCCTTTCTAGCAAACTTTCCACAAAAGGAATTTTTAGTTCATATGTATTTCAATACATGTTTAAGGTGGCCAACTGCGTCAAATTAATCCCTCTCTGGCCAGGCTCTACTCTACTCTGAAAAATGCAAATGCTCTAGTGGATATAGTGCCAGTATAGGGCAGAAAGGCAAAAGATGTAGAAGAGCTACAGGTGCAGGACTGGTTTCTGTACGGGACAATGCAATACAAACCTGCCTTGTACAGATTCATCCCAATCACACCCCCTTCCATTAGTACAGATCCCCAGTAACAACCAGTACAGACACCCCAGTACACCTCCAGAAAAAAGACAACCCTCAGTAAAGACATCTTGGTGCGGACCCTCTCCAGTAAGGACTCCCGCAGTGCAGTCCCCCCCAGTGCAGTCACCCTCAGTACAGATTCCCCATTGCAGAAAAGCCAAGAGGAGCCCCCCTCAGTTTAAACCTTCCCAGTGCAGATTCACCCTGTACAGTCCACATCAGTACAGACCCCTCCTGAAAACAGACCCTTCCATAGACACACCCAGTACGGAACCCCTGCACTAATGACCCACCCAGAAAACACAACCCTCAGTACACAAACCATTATTGCACACACGTTTGTTGTGTTGGTGATGCTCTGGTCAAAAAGGTTCTGCTGTCTGTCACCCGTAAATGGGTATACCTCCTTCCCCGTTTTACAGTCGAGACTGCGCACACAGACGGGACAGCAGTGCAGAGTTCATACTCTTCCAGTCCCATAGAAGGATCGGCCTCAAGCGGAGATCTGCCTAGGTGAAAGATCAGCCGCGAAGGATGCAACCTCTAGGGGGTGCTGAAACAGTATAGAAACTCATGTATGACTTTCACATCAAAGATCAAAAATGCATACTATTTTTGAAACAACGTGCTCTGCAAAGTATGGTAGTGTGCTTCAATGCAGTTAACTATGGACATGCCCCTATGCAGACATTCCAAGGATAGACACTTCCAGTAGAGAATCGCCTTGTACAGGCCACCCCAACTACAGACGCCTCCAATGGAAAAGACCCCCCAGTAACCACCAGTACAAACACCCCTTAGCACAGACACCCCAGTACACCCCCGGAAGTATTGACACTCCTCAGTGAAGACATCCGAGAGCAGACCGCCTTCAGTAAAGACTAGAAATTCTGAATCAATCCTCTGCCCACTGCTTTACACCCTTTCTAGCAAACTTTCCACAAAAGGAATTTTTAGTTCATATGTATTTCAATACATGTTTAAGGTGGCCAACTGCGTCAAATTAATCCCTCTCTGGCCAGGCTCTACTCTACTCTGAAAAATGCAAATGCTCTAGTGGATATAGTGCCAGTATAGGGCAGAAAGACAAAAGATGTAGAAGAGCTACAGGTGCAGGTCTGGTTTCTGTCCGGGATAATGCAATACAAACCTGCCTTGTACAGATTCATCCCAATCACACCCCCTTCCATTAGTACAGATCCCCAGTAACAACCAGTACAGACACCCCAGTACACCTCCAGAAAAAAGACAACCCTCAGTAAAGACATCTTGGTGCGGACACTCTCCAGTAAGGACTCCCGCAGTGCAGTCCCCCCCAGTGCAGTCACCCTCAGTACAGATTCCCCATTGCAGAAAAGACAAGAGGAGCCCCCCTCAGTTTAAACCTTCCCAGTGCAGATTCACCCTGTACAGTCCACATCAGTACAGACCCCTCCTGAAAACAGACCCTTCCATAGACACACCCAGTACGGAACCCCTGCACTAATGACCCACCCAGAAAACACAACCCTCAGTACACAAACCATTATTGCACACACGTTTGTTGTGTTGGTGATGCTCTGGTCAAAAAGGTTCTGCTGTCTGTCACCCGTAAATGGGTATACCTCCTTCCCCGTTTTACAGTCGAGACTGCGCACACAGACGGGACAGCAGTGCAGAGTTCATACTCTTCCAGTCCCCTAGAAGGATCGGCCTCAAGCGGAGATCTGCCTAGGTGAAAGATCAGCCGCGAAGGATGCAACCTCTAGGGGGTGCTGAAACAGTATAGAAACTCATGTATGACTTTCACATCAAAGATCAAAAATGCATACTATTTTTGAAACAACGTGCTCTGCAAAGTATGGTAGTGTGCTTCAATGCAGTTAACTATGGACATGCCCCTATGCAGACATTCCAAGGATAGACACTTCCAGTAGAGAATCGCCTTGTACAGGCCACCCCAACTACAGACGCCTCCAATGGAAAAGACCCCCCAGTAACCACCAGTACAAACACCCCTCAGCACAGACACCCCAGTACACCCCCGGAAGTATTGACACTCCTCAGTGAAGACATCCGAGAGCAGACCGCCTTCAGTAAAGACTAGAAATTCTGAATCAATCCTCTGCCCACTGCTTTACACCCTTTCTAGCAAACTTTCCACAAAAGGAATTTTTAGTTCATATGTATTTCAATACATGTTTAAGGTGGCCAACTGCGTCAAATTAATCCCTCTCTGGCCAGGCTCTACTCTACTCTGAAAAATGCAAATGCTCTAGTGGATATAGTGCCAGTATAGGGCAGAAAGGCAAAAGATGTAGAAGAGCTACAGGTGCAGGTCTGGTTTCTGTCCGGGACAATGCAATACAAACCTACCTTGTACAGATTCATCCCAATCAAACCCCCTTCCATTAGTACAGATCCCCAGTAACAACCAGTACAGACACCCCAGTACACCTCCAGAAAAAAGACAACCCTCAGTAAAGACATCTTGGTGCGGACCCTCTCCAGTAAGGACTCCCGCAGTGCAGTCCCCCCCAGTGCAGTCACCCTCAGTACAGATTCCCCATTGCAGAAAAGCCAAGCGGAGCCCCCCTCAGTTTAAACCTTCCCAGTGCAGATTCACCCTGTACAGTCCACATCAGTACAGACCCCTCCTGAAAACAGACCCTTCCATAGACACACCCAGTACGGAACCCCTGCACTAATGACCCACCCAGAAAACACAACCCTCAGTACACAAACCATTATTGCACACACGTTTGTTGTGTTGGTGATGCTCTGGTCAAAAAGGTTCTGCTGTCTGTCACCCGTAAATGGGTATACCTCCTTCCCCGTTTTACAGTCGAGACTGCGCACACAGACGGGACAGCAGTGCAGAGTTCATACTCTTCCAGTCCCCTAGAAGGATCGGCCTCAAGCGGAGATCTGCCTAGGTGAAAGATCAGCCGCGAAGGATGCAACCTCTAGGGGGTGCTGAAACAGTATAGAAACTCATGTATGACTTTCACATCAAAGATCAAAAATGCATACTATTTTTGAAACAACGTGCTCTGCAAAGTATGGTAGTGTGCTTCAATGCAGTTAACTATGGACATGCCCCTATGCAGACATTCCAAGGATAGACACTTCCAGTAGAGAATCGCCTTGTACAGGCCACCCCAACTACAGACGCCTCCAATGGAAAAGACCCCCCAGTAACCACCAGTACAAACACCCCTCAGCACAGACACCCCAGTACACCCCCGGAAGTATTGACACTCCTCAGTGAAGACATCCGAGAGCAGACCGCCTTCAGTAAAGACTAGAAATTCTGAATCAATCCTCTGCCCACTGCTTTACACCCTTTCTAGCAAACTTTCCACAAAAGGAATTTTTAGTTCATATGTATTTCAATACATGTTTAAGGTGGCCAACTGCGTCCAATGAATCCCTCTCTGGCCAGGCTCTACTCTACTCTGAAAAATGCAAATGCTCTAGTGGATATAGTGCCAGTATAGGGCAGAAAGGCAAAAGATGTAGAAGAGCTATAGGTGCAGGTCTGGTTTCTGTCCGGGACAATGCAATACAAACCTGCCTTGTACAGATTCATCCCAATCACACCCCCTTCCATTAGTACAGATCCCCAGTAACAACCAGTACAGACACCCCAGTACACCTCCAGAAAAAAGACAACCCTCAGTAAAGACATCTTGGTGCGGACCCTCTCCAGTAAGGACTCCCGCAGTGCAGTCCCCCCAAGTGCAGTCACCCTCAGTACAGATTCCCCATTGCAGAAAAGCCAAGAGGAGCCCCCCTCAGTTTAAACCTTCCCAGTGCAGATTCACCCTGTACAGTCCACATCAGTACAGACCCCTCCTGAAAACAGACCCTTCCATAGACACACCCAGTACGGAACCCCTGCACTAATGACCCACCCAGAAAACACAACCCTCAGTACACAAACCATTATTGCACACACGTTTGTTGTGTTGGTGATGCTCTGGTCAAAAAGGTTCTGCTGTCTGTCACCTGTAAATGGGTATACCTCCTTCCCCGTTTTACAGTCGAGACTGCGCACACAGACGGGACAGCAGTGCAGAGTTCATACTCTTCCAGTCCCCTAGAAGGATCGGCCTCAAGCGGAGATCTGCCTAGGTGAAAGATCAGCCACGAAGGATGCAACCTCTAGGGGGTGCTGAAACAGTATAGAAACTCATGTATGACTTTCACATCAAAGATCAAAAATGTATACTATTTTTGAAACAACGTGCTCTGTAAAGTATAGTAGTGTGCTTCAATGCAGTTAACTATGGACATGCCCCTATGCAGACATTCCAAAGATAGACATTTCCAGTAGAGAATCGCCTTGTACAGGCCACCCCAACTACAGACGACTCCAATGGAAAAGACCCCCCAGTAACCACCAGTACAAACACCCCTCAGCACAGACACCCCAGTACACCCCCGGAAGTATTGACACTCCTCAGTGAAGACATCCGAGAGCAGACCGCCTTCAGTAAAGACTAGAAATTCTGAATCAATCCTCTGCCCACTGCTTTACACCCTTTCTAGCAAACTTTCCACAAAAGGAATTTTTAGTTCATATGTATTTCAATACATGTTTAAGGTGGCCAACTGCGTCAAATTAATCCCTCTCTGGCCAGGCTCTACTCTACTCTGAAAAATGCAAATGCTCTAGTGGATATAGTGCCATTATAGGGCAGAAAGGCAAAAGATGTAGAAGAGCTACAGGTGCAGGTCTGGTTTCTGTCCGGGACAATGCATCACAAACCTACCTTGTACAGATTCATCCCAATCACACCCCCTTCCATTAGTACAGATCCCCAGTAACAACCAGTACAGACACCCCAGTACACCTCCAGAAAAAAGACAACCCTCAGTAAAGACATCTTGGTGCGGACCCTCTCCAGTAAGGACTCCCGCAGTGCAGTCCCCCCCAGTGCAGTCACCCTCAGTACAGATTCCCCATTGCAGAAAAGCCAAGAGGAGCCCCCCTCAGTTTAAACCTTCCCAGTGCAGATTCACCCTGTACAGTCCACATCAGTACAGACCCTTCCATAGACACACCCAGTACGGAACCCCTGCACTAATGACCCACCCAGAAAACACAACCCTCAGTACACAAACCATTATTGCACACACGTTTGTTGTGTTGGTGATGCTCTGGTCAAAAAGGTTCTGCTGTCTGTCACCCGTAAATGGGTATACCTCCTTCCCCGTTTTACAGTCGAGACTGCGCACACAGACGGGACAGCAGTGCAGAGTTCATACTCTTCCAGTCCCCTAGAAGGATCGGCCTCAAGCGGAGATCTGCCTAGGTGAAAGATCAGCCGCGAAGGATGCAACCTCTAGGGGGTGCTGAAACAGTATAGAAACTCATGTATGACTTTCACATCAAAGATCAAAAATGCATACTATTTTTGAAACAACGTGCTCTGCAAAGTATGGTAGTGTGCTTCAATGCAGTTAACTATGGACATGCCCCTATGCAGACATTCCAAGGATAGACACTTCCAGTAGAGAATCGCCTTGTACAGGCCACCCCAACTACAGACGCCTCCAATGGAAAAGACCCCCCAGTAACCACCAGTACAAACACCCCTTAGCACAGACACCCCAGTACACCCCCGGAAGTATTGACACTCCTCAGTGAAGACATCCGAGAGCAGACCGCCTTCAGTAAAGACTAGAAATTCTGAATCAATCCTCTGCCCACTGCTTTACACCCTTTCTAGCAAACTTTCCACAAAAGGAATTTTTAGTTCATATGTATTTCAATACATGTTTAAGGTGGCCAACTGCGTCAAATTAATCCCTCTCTGGCCAGGCTCTACTCTACTCTGAAAAATGCAAATGCTCTAGTGGATATAGTGCCAGTATAGGGCAGAAAGGCAAAAGATGTAGAAGAGCTACAGGTGCAGGTCTGCTTTCTGTCCGGGACAATGCAATACAAACCTGCCTTGTACAGATTCATCCCAATCACACCCCCTTCCATTAGTACAGATCCCCAGTAACAACCAGTACAGACACCCCAGTACACCTCCAGAAAAAAGACAACCCTCAGTAAAGACATCTTGGTGCGGACCCTCTCCAGTAAGGACTCCCGCAGTGCAGTCCCCCCCAGTGCAGTCACCCTCAGTACAGATTCCCCATTGCAGAAAAGCCAAGAGGAGCCCCCCTCAGTTTAAACCTTCCCAGTGCAGATTCACCCTGTACAGTCCACATCAGTACAGACCCCTCCTGAAAACAGACCCTTCCATAGACACACCCAGTACGGAACCCCTGCACTAATGACCCACCCAGAAAACACAACCCTCAGTACACAAACCATTATTGCACACACGTTTGTTGTGTTGGTGCTGCTCTGGTCAAAAAGGTTCTGCTGTCTGTCACCCGTAAATGGGTATACCTCCTTCCCCGTTTTACAGTCGAGACTGCGCACACAGACGGGACAGCAGTGCAGAGTTCATACTCTTCCAGTCCCCTAGAAGGATCGGCCTCAAGCGGAGATCTGCCTAGGTGAAAGATCAGCCGCGAAGGATGCAACCTCTAGGGGGTGCTGAAACAGTATAGAAACTCATGTATGACTTTCACATCAAAGATCAAAAATGCATACTATTTTTGAAACAACGTGCTCTGCAAAGTATGGTAGTGTGCTTCAATGCAGTTAACTATGGACATGCCCCTATGCAGACATTCCAAGGATAGACACTTCCAGTAGAGAATCGCCTTGTACAGGCCACCCCAACTACAGACGCCTCCAATGGAAAAGACCCCCCAGTAACCACCAGTGCAAACACCCCTCAGCACAGACACCCCAGTACACCCCCGGAAGTATTGACACTCCTCAGTGAAGACATCCGAGAGCAGACCGCCTTCAGTAAAGACTAGAAATTCTGAATCAATCCTCTGCCCACTGCTTTACACCCTTTCTAGCAAACTTTCCACAAAAGGAATTTTTAGTTCATATGTATTTCAATACATGTTTAAGGTGGCCAACTGCGTCCAATTAATCCCTCTCTGGCCAGGCTCTACTCTACTCTGAAAAATGCAAATGCTCTAGTGGATATAGTGCCATTATAGGGCAGAAAGGCAAAAGATGTAGAAGAGCTACAGGTGCAGGTCTGGTTTCTGTCCGGGACAATGCAATACAAACCTACCTTGTACAGATTCATCCCAATCACACCCCCTTCCATTAGTACAGATCCCCAGTAACAACCAGTACAGACACCCCAGTACACCTCCAGAAAAAAGACAACCCTCAGTAAAGACATCTTGGTGCGGACCCTCTCCAGTAAGGACTCCCGCAGTGCAGTCCCCCCTAAGTGCAGTCACCCTCAGTACAGATTCCCCATTGCAGAAAAGCCAAGAGGAGCCCCCCTCAGTTTAAACCTTCCCAGTGCAGATTCACCCTGTACAGTCCACATCAGTACAGACCCCTCCTGAAAACAGACCCTTCCATAGACACACCCAGTACGGAACCCCTGCACTAATGACCCACCCAGAAAACACAACCCTCAGTACACAAACCATTATTGCACACACGTTTGTTGTGTTGGTGATGCTCTGGTCAAAAAGGTTCTGCTGTCTGTCACCCGTAAATGGGTATACCTCCTTCCCCGTTTTACAGTCGAGACTGCGCACACAGACGGGACAGCAGTGCAGAGTTCATACTCTTCCAGTCCCCTAGAAGGATCGGCCTCAAGCGGAGATCTGCCTAGGTGAAAGATCAGCCGCGAAGGATGCAACCTCTAGGGGGTGCTGAAACAGTATAGAAACTCATGTATGACTTTCACATCAAAGATCAAAAATGCATACTATTTTTGAAACAACGTGCTCTGCAAAGTATGGTAGTGTGCTTCAATGCAGTTAACTATGGACATGCCCCTATGCAGACATTCCAAGGATAGACACTTCCAGTAGAGAATCGCCTTGTACAGGCCACCCCAACTACAGACGCCTCCAATGGAAAAGACCCCCCAGTAACCACCAGTACAAACACCCCTCAGCACAGACACCCCAGTACACCCCCGGAAGTATTGACACTCCTCAGTGAAGACATCCGAGAGCAGACCGCCTTCAGTAAAGACTAGAAATTCTGAATCAATCCTCTGCCCACTGCTTTACACCCTTTCTAGCAAACTTTCCACAAAAGGAATTTTTAGTTCATATGTATTTCAATACATGTTTAAGGTGGCCAACTGCGTCAAATTAATCCCTCTCTGGCCAGGCTCTACTCTACTCTGAAAAATGCAAATGCTCTAGTGGATATAGTGCCAGTATAGGGCAGAAAGGCAAAAGATGTAGAAGAGCTACAGGTGCAGGTCTGGTTTCTGTCCGGGACAATGCAATACAAACCTACCTTGTACAGATTCATCCCAATCAAACCCCCTTCCATTAGTACAGATCCCCAGTAACAACCAGTACAGACACCCCAGTACACCTCCAGAAAAAAGACAACCCTCAGTAAAGACATCTTGGTGCGGACCCTCTCCAGTAAGGACTCCCGCAGTGCAGTCCCCCCCAGTGCAGTCACCCTCAGTACAGATTCCCCATTGCAGAAAAGCCAAGCGGAGCCCCCCTCAGTTTAAACCTTCCCAGTGCAGATTCACCCTGTACAGTCCACATCAGTACAGACCCCTCCTGAAAACAGACCCTTCCATAGACACACCCAGTACGGAACCCCTGCACTAATGACCCACCCAGAAAACACAACCCTCAGTACACAAACCATTATTGCACACACGTTTGTTGTGTTGGTGATGCTCTGGTCAAAAAGGTTCTGCTGTCTGTCACCCGTAAATGGGTATACCTCCTTCCCCGTTTTACAGTCGAGACTGCGCACACAGACGGGACAGCAGTGCAGAGTTCATACTCTTCCAGTCCCCTAGAAGGATCGGCCTCAAGCGGAGATCTGCCTAGGTGAAAGATCAGCCGCGAAGGATGCAACCTCTAGGGGGTGCTGAAACAGTATAGAAACTCATGTATGACTTTCACATCAAAGATCAAAAATGCATACTATTTTTGAAACAACGTGCTCTGCAAAGTATGGTAGTGTGCTTCAATGCAGTTAACTATGGACATGCCCCTATGCAGACATTCCAAGGATAGACACTTCCAGTAGAGAATCGCCTTGTACAGGCCACCCCAACTACAGACGCCTCCAATGGAAAAGACCCCCCAGTAACCACCAGTACAAACACCCCTCAGCACAGACACCCCAGTACACCCCCGGAAGTATTGACACTCCTCAGTGAAGACATCCGAGAGCAGACCGCCTTCAGTAAAGACTAGAAATTCTGAATCAATCCTCTGCCCACTGCTTTACACCCTTTCTAGCAAACTTTCCACAAAAGGAATTTTTAGTTCATATGTATTTCAATACATGTTTAAGGTGGCCAACTGCGTCCAATGAATCCCTCTCTGGCCAGGCTCTACTCTACTCTGAAAAATGCAAATGCTCTAGTGGATATAGTGCCAGTATAGGGCAGAAAGGCAAAAGATGTAGAAGAGCTATAGGTGCAGGTCTGGTTTCTGTCCGGGACAATGCAATACAAACCTGCCTTGTACAGATTCATCCCAATCACACCCCCTTCCATTAGTACAGATCCCCAGTAACAACCAGTACAGACACCCCAGTACACCTCCAGAAAAAAGACAACCCTCAGTAAAGACATCTTGGTGCGGACCCTCTCCAGTAAGGACTCCCGCAGTGCAGTCCCCCCAAGTGCAGTCACCCTCAGTACAGATTCCCCATTGCAGAAAAGCCAAGAGGAGCCCCCCTCAGTTTAAACCTTCCCAGTGCAGATTCACCCTGTACAGTCCACATCAGTACAGACCCCTCCTGAAAACAGACCCTTCCATAGACACACCCAGTACGGAACCCCTGCACTAATGACCCACCCAGAAAACACAACCCTCAGTACACAAACCATTATTGCACACACGTTTGTTGTGTTGGTGATGCTCTGGTCAAAAAGGTTCTGCTGTCTGTCACCCGTAAATGGGTATACCTCCTTCCCCGTTTTACAGTCGAGACTGCGCACACAGACGGGACAGCAGTGCAGAGTTCATACTCTTCCAGTCCCCTAGAAGGATCGGCCTCAAGCGGAGATCTGCCTAGGTGAAAGATCAGCCACGAAGGATGCAACCTCTAGGGGGTGCTGAAACAGTATAGAAACTCATGTATGACTTTCACATCAAAGATCAAAAATGTATACTATTTTTGAAACAACGTGCTCTGTAAAGTATAGTAGTGTGCTTCAATGCAGTTAACTATGGACATGCCCCTATGCAGACATTCCAAAGATAGACATTTCCAGTAGAGAATCGCCTTGTACAGGCCACCCCAACTACAGACGACTCCAATGGAAAAGACCCCCCAGTAACCACCAGTACAAACACCCCTCAGCACAGACACCCCAGTACACCCCCGGAAGTATTGACACTCCTCAGTGAAGACATCCGAGAGCAGACCGCCTTCAGTAAAGACTAGAAATTCTGAATCAATCCTCTGCCCACTGCTTTACACCCTTTCTAGCAAACTTTCCACAAAAGGAATTTTTAGTTCATATGTATTTCAATACATGTTTAAGGTGGCCAACTGCGTCAAATTAATCCCTCTCTGGCCAGGCTCTACTCTACTCTGAAAAATGCAAATGCTCTAGTGGATATAGTGCCATTATAGGGCAGAAAGGCAAAAGATGTAGAAGAGCTACAGGTGCAGGTCTGGTTTCTGTCCGGGACAATGCATCACAAACCTACCTTGTACAGATTCATCCCAATCACACCCCCTTCCATTAGTACAGATCCCCAGTAACAACCAGTACAGACACCCCAGTACACCTCCAGAAAAAAGACAACCCTCAGTAAAGACATCTTGGTGCGGACCCTCTCCAGTAAGGACTCCCGCAGTGCAGTCCCCCCCAGTGCAGTCACCCTCAGTACAGATTCCCCATTGCAGAAAAGCCAAGAGGAGCCCCCCTCAGTTTAAACCTTCCCAGTGCAGATTCACCCTGTACAGTCCACATCAGTACAGACCCTTCCATAGACACACCCAGTACGGAACCCCTGCACTAATGACCCACCCAGAAAACACAACCCTCAGTACACAAACCATTATTGCACACACGTTTGTTGTGTTGGTGATGCTCTGGTCAAAAAGGTTCTGCTGTCTGTCACCCGTAAATGGGTATACCTCCTTCCCCGTTTTACAGTCGAGACTGCGCACACAGACGGGACAGCAGTGCAGAGTTCATACTCTTCCAGTCCCCTAGAAGGATCGGCCTCAAGCGGAGATCTGCCTAGGTGAAAGATCAGCCGCGAAGGATGCAACCTCTAGGGGGTGCTGAAACAGTATAGAAACTCATGTATGACTTTCACATCAAAGATCAAAAATGCATACTATTTTTGAAACAACGTGCTCTGCAAAGTATGGTAGTGTGCTTCAATGCAGTTAACTATGGACATGCCCCTATGCAGACATTCCAAGGATAGACACTTCCAGTAGAGAATCGCCTTGTACAGGCCACCCCAACTACAGACGCCTCCAATGGAAAAGACCCCCCAGTAACCACCAGTACAAACACCCCTTAGCACAGACACCCCAGTACACCCCCGGAAGTATTGACACTCCTCAGTGAAGACATCCGAGAGCAGACCGCCTTCAGTAAAGACTAGAAATTCTGAATCAATCCTCTGCCCACTGCTTTACACCCTTTCTAGCAAACTTTCCACAAAAGGAATTTTTAGTTCATATGTATTTCAATACATGTTTAAGGTGGCCAACTGCGTCAAATTAATCCCTCTCTGGCCAGGCTCTACTCTACTCTGAAAAATGCAAATGCTCTAGTGGATATAGTGCCAGTATAGGGCAGAAAGGCAAAAGATGTAGAAGAGCTACAGGTGCAGGTCTGCTTTCTGTCCGGGACAATGCAATACAAACCTGCCTTGTACAGATTCATCCCAATCACACCCCCTTCCATTAGTACAGATCCCCAGTAACAACCAGTACAGACACCCCAGTACACCTCCAGAAAAAAGACAACCCTCAGTAAAGACATCTTGGTGCGGACCCTCTCCAGTAAGGACTCCCGCAGTGCAGTCCCCCCCAGTGCAGTCACCCTCAGTACAGATTCCCCATTGCAGAAAAGCCAAGAGGAGCCCCCCTCAGTTTAAACCTTCCCAGTGCAGATTCACCCTGTACAGTCCACATCAGTACAGACCCCTCCTGAAAACAGACCCTTCCATAGACACACCCAGTACGGAACCCCTGCACTAATGACCCACCCAGAAAACACAACCCTCAGTACACAAACCATTATTGCACACACGTTTGTTGTGTTGGTGATGCTCTGGTCAAAAAGGTTCTGCTGTCTGTCACCCGTAAATGGGTATACCTCCTTCCCCGTTTTACAGTCGAGACTGCGCACACAGACGGGACAGCAGTGCAGAGTTCATACTCTTCCAGTCCCCTAGAAGGATCGGCCTCAAGCGGAGATCTGCCTAGGTGAAAGATCAGCCGCGAAGGATGCAACCTCTAGGGGGTGCTGAAACAGTATAGAAACTCATGTATGACTTTCACATCAAAGATCAAAAATGCATACTATTTTTGAAACAACGTGCTCTGCAAAGTATGGTAGTGTGCTTCAATGCAGTTAACTATGGACATGCCCCTATGCAGACATTCCAAGGATAGACACTTCCAGTAGAGAATCGCCTTGTACAGGCCACCCCAACTACAGACGCCTCCAATGGAAAAGACCCCCCAGTAACCACCAGTGCAAACACCCCTCAGCACAGACACCCCAGTACACCCCCGGAAGTATTGACACTCCTCAGTGAAGACATCCGAGAGCAGACCGCCTTCAGTAAAGACTAGAAATTCTGAATCAATCCTCTGCCCACTGCTTTACACCCTTTCTAGCAAACTTTCCACAAAAGGAATTTTTAGTTCATATGTATTTCAATACATGTTTAAGGTGGCCAACTGCGTCCAATTAATCCCTCTCTGGCCAGGCTCTACTCTACTCTGAAAAATGCAAATGCTCTAGTGGATATAGTGCCATTATAGGGCAGAAAGGCAAAAGATGTAGAAGAGCTACAGGTGCAGGTCTGGTTTCTGTCCGGGACAATGCAATACAAACCTACCTTGTACAGATTCATCCCAATCACACCCCCTTCCATTAGTACAGATCCCCAGTAACAACCAGTACAGACACCCCAGTACACCTCCAGAAAAAAGACAACCCTCAGTAAAGACATCTTGGTGCGGACCCTCTCCAGTAAGGACTCCCGCAGTGCAGTCCCCCCTAAGTGCAGTCACCCTCAGTACAGATTCCCCATTGCAGAAAAGCCAAGAGGAGCCCCCCTCAGTTTAAACCTTCCCAGTGCAGATTCACCCTGTACAGTCCACATCAGTACAGACCCCTCCTGAAAACAGACCCTTCCATAGACACACCCAGTACGGAACCCCTGCACTAATGACCCACCCAGAAAACACAACCCTCAGTACACAAACCATTATTGCACACACGTTTGTTGTGTTGGTGATGCTCTGGTCAAAAAGGTTCTGCTGTCTGTCACCCGTAAATGGGTATACCTCCTTCCCCGTTTTACAGTCGAGACTGCGCACACAGACGGGACAGCAGTGCAGAGTTCATACTCTTCCAGTCCCCTAGAAGGATCGGCCTCAAGCGGAGATCTGCCTAGGTGAAAGATCAGCCGCGAAGGATGCAACCTCTAGGGGGTGCTGAAACAGTATAGAAACTCATGTATGACTTTCACATCAAAGATCAAAAATGCATACTATTTTTGAAACAACGTGCTCTGCAAAGTATGGTAGTGTGCTTCAATGCAGTTAACTATGGACATGCCCCTATGCAGACATTCCAAGGATAGACACTTCCAGTAGAGAATCGCCTTGTACAGGCCACCCCAACTACAGACGCCTCCAATGGAAAAGACACCCCAGTAACCACCAGTACAAACACCCCTCAGCACAGACACCCCAGTACACCCCCGGAAGTATTGACACTCCTCAGTGAAGACATCCGAGAGCAGACCGCCTTCAGTAAAGACTAGAAATTCTGAATCAATCCTCTGCCCACTGCTTTACACCCTTTCTAGCAAACTTTCCACAAAAGGAATTTTTAGTTCATATGTATTTCAATACATGTTTAAGGTGGCCAACTGCGTCAAATTAATCCCTCTCTGGCCAGGCTCTACTCTACTCTGAAAAATGCAAATGCTCTAGTGGATATAGTGCCATTATAGGGCAGAAAGGCAAAAGATGTAGAAGAGCTGCAGGTGCAGGTCTGGTTTCTGTCCGGGACAATGCATCACAAACCTACCTTGTACAGATTCATCCCAATCACACCCCCTTCCATTAGTACAGATCCCCAGTAACAACCAGTACAGACACCCCAGTACACCTCCAGAAAAAAGACAACCCTAAGTAAAGACATCTTGGTGCGGAAACTCTCCAGTAAGGACTCCCGCAGTGCAGTCCCCCCCAGTGCAGTCACCCTCAGTACAGATTCCCCATTGCAGAAAAGCCAAGAGGAGCCCCCCTCAGTTTAAACCTTCCCAGTGCAGATTCACCCTGTACAGTCCACATCAGTACAGACCCCTCCTGAAAACAGACCCTTCCATAGACACACCCAGTACGGAACCCCTGCACTAATGACCCACCCAGAAAACACAACCCTCAGTACACAAACTATTATTGCACACACGTTTGTTGTGTTGGTGATGCTCTGGTCAAAAAGGTTCTGCTGTCCGTCACCCGTAAATGGGTATACCTCCTTCCCCGTTTTACAGTCGAGACTGCGCACACAGACGGGACAGCAGTGCAGAGTTCATACTCTTCCAGTCCCCTAGAAGGATCGGCCTCAAGCGGAGATCTGCCTAGGTGAAAGATCAGCCGCGAAGGATGCAACCTCTAGGGGGTGCTGAAACAGTATAGAAACTCATGTATGACTTTCACATCAAAGATCAAAAATGCATACTATTATTGAAACAACGTGCTCTGCAAAGTATGGTAGTGTGCTTCAATGCAGTTAACTATGGACATGCCCCTATGCAGACATTCCAAGGATAGACACTTCCAGTAGAGAATCGCCTTCTACAGGCCACCCCAACTACAGACGCCTCCAATGGAAAAGACCCCCCAGTAACCACCAGTACAAACACCCCTCAGCACAGACACCCCAGTACACCCCCGGAAGTATTGACACTCCTCAGTGAAGACATCCGAGAGCAGACCGCCTTCAGTAAAGACTAGAAATTCTGAATCAATCCTCTGCCCACTGCTTTACACCCTTTCTAGCAAACTTTCTACAAAAGGAATTTTTAGTTCATATGTATTTCAATACATGTTTAAGGTGGCCAACTGCGTCCAATTAATCCCTCTCTGGCCAGGCTCTACTCTACTCTGAAAAATGCAAATGCTCCAGTGGATATAGTGCCATTATAGGGCAGAAAGGCAAAAGATGTAGAAGAGCTACAGGTGCAGGTCTGGTTTCTGTCCGGGACAATGCAATACAAACCTACCTTGTACAGATTCATCCCAATCACACCCCCTTCCATTAGTACAGATCCCCAGTAACAACCAGTACAGACACCCCAGTACACCTCCAGAAAAAAGACAACCCTCAGTAAAGACATCTTGGTGCGGACCCTCTCCAGTAAGGACTCCCGCAGTGCAGTCCCCCCCCAGTGCAGTCACCCTCAGTACAGATTCCCCATTGTAGAAAAGCCAAGAGGAGCCCCCCTCAGTTTAAACCTTCCCAGTGCAGATTCACCCTGTACAGTCCACATCAGTACAGACCCCTCCTGAAAACAGACCCTTCCATAGACACACCCAGTACGGAACCCCTGCACTAATGACCCACCCAGAAAACACAACCCTCAGTACACAAACCATTATTGCACAAACGTTTGTTGTGTTGGTGATGCTCTGGTCAAAAAGGTTCTGCTGTCTGTCACCCGTAAATGGGTATACCTCCTTCCCCATTTTACAGTCGAGACTGCGCACACAGACGGGACAGCAGTGCAGAGTTCATACTCTTCCAGTCCCCTAGAAGGATCGGCCTCAAGCGGAGATCTGCCTAGGTGAAAGATCAGCCGCGAAGGATGCAACCTCTAGGGGGTGCTGAAACAGTATAGAAACTCATGTATGACTTTCACATCAAAGATCAAAAATGCATACTATTTTTGAAACAACGTGCTCTGCAAAGTATGGTAGTGTGCTTCAATGCAGTTAACTATGGACATGCCCCTATGCAGACATTCCAAGGATAGACACTTCCAGTAGAGAATCGCCTTGTACAGGCCACCCCAACTACAGACGCCTCCAATGGAAAAGACCCCCCAGTAACCACCAGTACAAACACCCCTTAGCACAGACACCCCAGTACACCCCCGGAAGTATTGACACTCCTCAGTGAAGACATCCGAGAGCAGACCGCCTTCAGTAAAGACTAGAAATTCTGAATCAATCCTCTGCCCACTGCTTTACACCCTTTCTAGCAAACTTTCTACAAAAGGAATTTTTAGTTCATATGTATTTCAATACATGTTTAAGGTGGCCAACTGCGTCAAATTAATCCCTCTCTGGCCAGGCTCTACTCTACTCTGAAAAATGCAAATGCTCTAGTGGATATAGTGCCAGTATAGGGCAGAAAGGCAAAAGATGTAGAAGAGCTACAGGTGCATGTCTGGTTTCTGTCCGGGACAATGCAATACAAACCTGCCTTGTACAGATTCATCCCAATCACACCCCCTTCCATTAGTACAGATCCCCAGTAACAACCAGTACAGACACCCCAGTACACCTCCAGAAAAAAGACAACCCTCAGTAAAGACATCTTGGTGCGGACCCTCTCCAGTAAGGACTCCCGCAGTGCAGTCCCCCCCAGTGCAGTCACCCTCAGTACAGATTCCCCATTGCAGAAAAGCCAAGAGGAGCCCCCCTCAGTTTAAACCTTCCCAGTGCAGATTCACCCTGTACAGTCCACATCAGTACAGACCCCTCCTGAAAACAGACCCTTCCATAGACACACCCAGTACGGAACCCCTGCACTAATGACCCACCCAGAAAACACAACCCTCAGTACACAAACCATTATTGCACACACGTTTGTTGTGTTGGTGATGCTCTGGTCAAAAAGGTTCTGCTGTCTGTCACCCGTAAATGGGTATACCTCCTTCCCCGTTTTACAGTCGAGACTGCGCACACAGACGGGACAGCAGTGCAGAGTTCATACTCTTCCAGTCCCCTAGAAGGATCGGCCTCAAGCGGAGATCTGCCTAGGTGAAAGATCAGCCGCGAAGGATGCAACCTCTAGGGGGTGCTGAAACAGTATAGAAACTCATGTATGACTTTCACATCAAAGATCAAAAATGCATACTTTTTTTGAAACAACGTGCTCTGCAAAGTATGGTAGTGTGCTTCAATGCAGTTAACTATGGACATGCCCCTATGCAGACATTCCTAGGATAGACACTTCCAGTAGAGAATCGCCTTGTACAGGCCACCCCAACTACAGACGCCTCCAATGGAAAAGACCCCCCAGTAACCACCAGTACAAACACCCCTCAGCACAGACACCCCAGTACACCCCCGGAAGTATTGACACTCCTCAGTGAAGACATCCGAGAGCAGACCGCCTTCAGTAAAGACTAGAAATTCTGAATCAATCCTCTGACCACTGCTTTACACCCTTTCTAGCAAACTTTCCACAAAAGGAATTTTTAGTTCATATGTATTTCAATACATGTTTAAGGTGGCCAACTGCGTCAAATTAATCCCTCTCTGGCCAGGCTCTACTCTACTCTGAAAAATGCAAATGCTCTAGTGGATATAGTGCCATTATAGGGCAGAAAGGCAAAAGATGTAGAAGAGCTACATGTGCAGGTCTGGTTTCTGTCCGGGACAATGCAATACAAACCTACCTTGTACAGATTCATCCCAATCACACCCCCTTCCATTAGTACAGATCCCCAGTAACAACCAGTACAGACACCCCAGTACACCTCCAGAAAAAAGACAACCCTCAGTAAAGACATCTTGGTGCGGACCCTCTCCAGTAAGGACTCCCGCAGTGCAGTCCCCCCCCAGTGCAGTCACCCTCAGTACAGATTCCCCATTGTAGAAAAGCCAAGAGGAGCCCCCCTCAGTTTAAACCTTCCCAGTGCAGATTCACCCTGTACAGTCCACATCAGTACAGACCCCTCCTGAAAACAGACCCTTCCATAGACACACCCAGTACGGAACCCCTGCACTAATGACCCACCCAGAAAACACAACCCTCAGTACACAAACCATTATTGCACACACGTTTGTTGTGTTGGTGATGCTCTGGTCAAAAAGGTTCTGCTGTCTGTCACCCGTAAATGGGTATACCTCCTTCCCCATTTTACAGTCGAGACTGCGCACACAGACGGGACAGCAGTGCAGAGTTCATACTCTTCCAGTCCCCTAGAAGGATCGGCCTCAAGCGGAGATCTGCCTAGGTGAAAGATCAGCCGCGAAGGATGCAACCTCTAGGGGGTGCTGAAACAGTATAGAAACTCATGTATGACTTTCACATCAAAGATCAAAAATGCATACTATTTTTGAAACAACGTGCTCTGCAAAGTATGGTAGTGTGCTTCAATGCAGTTAACTATGGACATGCCCCTATGCAGACATTCCAAGGATAGACACTTCCAGTAGAGAATCGCCTTGTACAGGCCACCCCAACTACAGACGCCTCCAATGGAAAAGACCCCCCAGTAACCACCAGTACAAACACCCCTTAGCACAGACACCCCAGTACACCCCCGGAAGTATTGACACTCCTCAGTGAAGACATCCGAGAGCAGACCGCCTTCAGTAAAGACTAGAAATTCTGAATCAATCCTCTGCCCACTGCTTTACACCCTTTCTAGCAAACTTTCTACAAAAGGAATTTTTAGTTCATATGTATTTCAATACATGTTTAAGGTGGCCAACTGCGTCAAATTAATCCCTCTCTGGCCAGGCTCTACTCTACTCTGAAAAATGCAAATGCTCTAGTGGATATAGTGCCATTATAGGGCAGAAAGGCAAAAGATGTAGAAGAGCTACATGTGCAGGTCTGGTTTCTGTCCGGGACAATGCAATACAAACCTACCTTGTACAGATTCATCCCAATCACACCCCCTTCCATTAGTACAGATCCCCAGTAACAACCAGTACAGACACCCCAGTACACCTCCAGAAAAAAGACAACCCTCAGTAAAGACATCTTGGTGCGGACCCTCTCCAGTAAGGACTCCCGCAGTGCAGTCCCCCCCCAGTGCAGTCACCCTCAGTACAGATTCCCCATTGTAGAAAAGCCAAGAGGAGCCCCCCTCAGTTTAAACCTTCCCAGTGCAGATTCACCCTGTACAGTCCACATCAGTACAGACCCCTCCTGAAAACAGACCCTTCCATAGACACACCCAGTACGGAACCCCTGCACTAATGACCCACCCAGAAAACACAACCCTCAGTACACAAACCATTATTGCACACACGTTTGTTGTGTTGGTGATGCTCTGGTCAAAAAGGTTCTGCTGTCTGTCACCCGTAAATGGGTATACCTCCTTCCCCATTTTACAGTCGAGACTGCGCACACAGACGGGACAGCAGTGCAGAGTTCATACTCTTCCAGTCCCCTAGAAGGATCGGCCTCAAGCGGAGATCTGCCTAGGTGAAAGATCAGCCGCGAAGGATGCAACCTCTAGGGGGTGCTGAAACAGTATAGAAACTCATGTATGACTTTCACATCAAAGATCAAAAATGCATACTATTTTTGAAACAACGTGCTCTGCAAAGTATGGTAGTGTGCTTCAATGCAGTTAACTATGGACATGCCCCTATGCAGACATTCCAAGGATAGACACTTCCAGTAGAGAATCGCCTTGTACAGGCCACCCCAACTACAGACGCCTCCAATGGAAAAGACCCCCCAGTAACCACCAGTACAAACACCCCTTAGCACAGACACCCCAGTACACCCCCGGAAGTATTGACACTCCTCAGTGAAGACATCCGAGAGCAGACCGCCTTCAGTAAAGACTAGAAATTCTGAATCAATCCTCTGCCCACTGCTTTACACCCTTTCTAACAAACTTTCTACAAAAGGAATTTTTAGTTCATATGTATTTCAATACATGTTTAAGGTGGCCAACTGCGTCAAATTAATCCCTCTCTGGCCAGGCTCTACTCTACTCTGAAAAATGCAAATGCTCTAGTGGATATAGTGCCAGTATAGGGCAGAAAGGCAAAAGATGTAGAAGAGCTACAGGTGCATGTCTGGTTTCTGTCCGGGACAATGCAATACAAACCTGCCTTGTACAGATTCATCCCAATCACACCCCCTTCCATTAGTACAGATCCCCAGTAACAACCAGTACAGACACCCCAGTACACCTCCAGAAAAAAGACAACCCTCAGTAAAGACATCTTGGTGCGGACCCTCTCCAGTAAGGACTCCCGCAGTGCAGTCCCCCCCAGTGCAGTCACCCTCAGTACAGATTCCCCATTGCAGAAAAGCCAAGAGGAGCCCCCCTCAGTTTAAACCTTCCCAGTGCAGATTCACCCTGTACAGTCCACATCAGTACAGACCCCTCCTGAAAACAGACCCTTCCATAGACACACCCAGTACGGAACCCCTGCACTAATGACCCACCCAGAAAACACAACCCTCAGTACACAAACCATTATTGCACACACGTTTGTTGTGTTGGTGATGCTCTGGTCAAAAAGGTTCTGCTGTCTGTCACCCCTAAATGGGTATACCTCCTTCCCCGTTTTACAGTCGAGACTGCGCACACAGACGGGACAGCAGTGCAGAGTTCATACTCTTCCAGTCCCCTAGAAGGATCGGCCTCAAGCGGAGATCTGCCTAGGTGAAAGATCAGCCGCGAAGGATGCAACCTCTAGGGGGTGCTGAAACAGTATAGAAACTCATGTATGACTTTCACATCAAAGATCAAAAATGCATACTTTTTTTGAAACAACGTGCTCTGCAAAGTATGGTAGTGTGCTTCAATGCAGTTAACTATGGACATGCCCCTATGCAGACATTCCTAGGATAGACACTTCCAGTAGAGAATCGCCTTGTACAGGCCACCCCAACTACAGACGCCTCCAATGGAAAAGACCCCCCAGTAACCACCAGTACAAACACCCCTCAGCACAGACACCCCAGTACACCCCCGGAAGTATTGACACTCCTCAGTGAAGACATCCGAGAGCAGACCGCCTTCAGTAAAGACTAGAAATTCTGAATCAATCCTCTGACCACTGCTTTACACCCTTTCTAGCAAACTTTCCACAAAAGGAATTTTTAGTTCATATGTATTTCAATACATGTTTAAGGTGGCCAACTGCGTCAAATTAATCCCTCTCTGGCCAGGCTCTACTCTACTCTGAAAAATGCAAATGCTCTAGTGGATATAGTGCCATTATAGGGCAGAAAGGCAAAAGATGTAGAAGAGCTACATGTGCAGGTCTGGTTTCTGTCCGGGACAATGCAATACAAACCTACCTTGTACAGATTCATCCCAATCACACCCCCTTCCATTAGTACAGATCCCCAGTAACAACCAGTACAGACACCCCAGTACACCTCCAGAAAAAAGACAACCCTCAGTAAAGACATCTTGGTGCGGACCCTCTCCAGTAAGGACTCCCGCAGTGCAGTCCCCCCCAGTGCAGTCACCCTCAGTACAGATTCCCCATTGCAGAAAAGCCAAGAGGAGCCCCCCTCAGTTTAAACCTTCCCAGTGCAGATTCACCCTGTACAGTCCACATCAGTACAGACCCCTCCTGAAAACAGACCCTTCCATAGACACACCCAGTACGGAACCCCTGCACTAATGACCCACCCAGAAAACACAACCCTCAGTACACAAACCATTATTGCACACACGTTTGTTGTGTTGGTGATGCTCTGGTCAAAAAGGTTCTGCTGTCTGTCACCCGTAAATGGGTATACCTCCTTCCCCGTTTTACAGTCGAGACTGCGCACACAGACGGGACAGCAGTGCAGAGTTCATACTCTTCCAGTCCCCTAGAAGGATCGGCCTCAAGCGGAGATCTGCCTAGGTGAAAGATCAGCCGCGAAGGATGCAACCTCTAGGGGGTGCTGAAACAGTATAGAAACTCATGTATGACTTTCACATCAAAGATCAAAAATGCATACTATTTTTGAAACAACGTGCTCTGCAAAGTATGGTAGTGTGCTTCAATGCAGTTAACTATGGACATGCCCCTATGCAGACATTCCAAGGATAGACACTTCCAGTAGAGAATCGCCTTGTACAGGCCTCCCCAACTACAGACGCCTCCAATGGAAAAGACACCCCAGTAACCACCAGTACAAACACCCCTCAGCACAGACACCCCAGTACACCCCCGGAAGTATTGACACTCCTCAGTGAAGACATCCGAGAGCAGACCGCCTTCAGTAAAGACTAGAAATTCTGAATCAATCCTCTGCCCACTGCTTTACACCCTTTCTAGCAAACTTTCCACAAAAGGAATTTTTAGTTCATATGTATTTCAATACATGTTTAAGGTGGCCAACTTCGTCAAATTAATCCCTCTCTGGCCAGGCTCTACTCTACTCTGAAAAATGCAAATGCTCTAGTGGATATAGTGCCATTATAGGGCAGAAAGGCAAAAGATGTAGAAGAGCTACAGGTGCAGGTCTGGTTTCTGTCCGGGACAATGCAATACAAACCTACCTTGTACAGATTCATCCCAATCACACCCCCTTCCATTAGTACAGATCCCCAGTAACAACCAGTACAGACACCCCAGTACACCTCCAGAAAAAAGACAACCCTCAGTAAAGACATCTTGGTGCGGACCCTCTCCAGTAAGGACTCCCGCAGTGCAGTCCCCCCCAGTGCAGTCACCCTCAGTACAGATTCCCCATTGCAGAGAAGCCAAGAGGAGCCCCCCTCAGTTTAAACCTTCCCAGTGCAGATTCACCCTGTACAGTCCACATCAGTACAGACCCCTCCTGAAAACAGACCCTTCCATAGACACACCCAGTACGGAACCCCTGCACTAATGACCCACCCAGAAAACACAACCCTCAGTACACAAACCATTATTGCACACACGTTTGTTGTGTTGGTGATGCTCTGGTCAAAAAGGTTCTGCTGTCTGTCACCCGTAAATGGGTATACCTCCTTCCCCGTTTTACAGTCGAGACTGCGCACACAGACGGGACAGCAGTGCAGAGTTCATACTCTTCCAGTCCCATAGAAGGATCGGCCTCAAGCGGAGATCTGCCTAGGTGAAAGATCAGCCGCGAAGGATGCAACCTCTAGGGGGTGCTGAAACAGTATAGAAACTCATGTATGACTTTCACATCAAAGATCAAAAATGCATACTATTTTTGAAACAACGTGCTCTGCAAAGTATGGTAGTGTGCTTCAATGCAGTTAACTATGGACATGCCCCTATGCAGACATTCCAAGGATAGACACTTCCAGTAGAGAATCGCCTTGTACAGGCCACCCCAACTACAGACGCCTCCAATGGAAAAGACCCCCCAGTAACCACCAGTACAAACACCCCTTAGCACAGACACCCCAGTACACCCCCGGAAGTATTGACACTCCTCAGTGAAGACATCCGAGAGCAGACCGCCTTCAGTAAAGACTAGAAATTCTGAATCAATCCTCTGCCCACTGCTTTACACCCTTTCTAGCAAACTTTCCACAAAAGGAATTTTTAGTTCATATGTATTTCAATACATGTTTAAGGTGGCCAACTGCGTCAAATTAATCCCTCTCTGGCCAGGCTCTACTCTACTCTGAAAAATGCAAATGCTCTAGTGGATATAGTGCCATTATAGGGCAGAAAGGCAAAAGATGTAGAAGAGCTACAGGTGCAGGTCTGGTTTCTCTCCGGGACAATGCAATACAAACCTACCTTGTACAGATTCATCCCAATCACACCCCCTTCCATTAGTACAGATCCCCAGTAACAACCAGTACAGACACCCCAGTACACCTCCAGAAAAAAGACAACCCTCAGTAAAGACATCTTGGTGCGGACCCTCTCCAGTAAGGACTCCCGCAGTGCAGTCCCCCCCAGTGCAGTCACCCTCAGTACAGATTCCCCATTGCAGAAAAGCCAAGAGGAGCCCCCCTCAGTTTAAACCTTCCCAGTGCAGATTCACCCTGTACAGTCCACATCAGTACAGACCCCTCCTGAAAACAGACCCTTCCATAGACACACCCAGTACGGAACCCCTGCACTAATGACCCACCCAGAAAACACAACCCTCAGTACACAAACCATTATTGCACACACGTTTGTTGTGTTGGTGATGCTCTGGTCAAAAAGGTTCTGCTGTCTGTCACCCCTAAATGGGTATACCTCCTTCCCCGTTTTACAGTCGAGACTGCGCACACAGACGGGACAGCAGTGCAGAGTTCATACTCTTCCAGTCCCCTAGAAGGATCGGCCTCAAGCGGAGATCTGCCTAGGTGAAAGATCAGCCGCGAAGGATGCAACCTCTAGGGGGTGCTGAAACAGTATAGAAACTCATGTATGACTTTCACATCAAAGATCAAAAATGCATACTATTTTTGAAACAACGTGCTCTGCAAAGTATGGTAGTGTGCTTCAATGCAGTTAACTATGGACATGCCCCTATGCAGACATTCCAAGGATAGACACTTCCAGTAGAGAATCGCCTTGTACAGGCCACCCCAACTACAGACGCCTCCAATGGAAAAGACCCCCCAGTAACCACCAGTACAAACACCCCTCAGCACAGACACCCCAGTACACCCCCGGAAGTATTGACACTCCTCAGTGAAGACATCCGAGAGCAGACCGCCTTCAGTAAAGACTAGAAATTCTGAATCAATCCTCTGCCCACTGCTTTACACCCTTTCTAGCAAACTTTCCACAAAAGGAATTTTTAGTTCATATGTATTTCAATACATGTTTAAGGTGGCCAACTGCGTCCAATTAATCCCTCTCTGGCCAGGCTCTACTCTACTCTGAAAAATGCAAATGCTCTAGTGGATATAGTGCCAGTATAGGGCAGAAAGGCAAAAGATGTAGAAGAGCTACAGGTGCAGGTCTGGTTTCTGTCCGGGACAATGCAATACAAACCTACCTTGTACAGATTCATCCCAATCACACCCCCTTCCATTAGTACAGATCCCCAGTAACAACCAGTACAGACACCCCAGTACACCTCCAGAAAAAAGACAACCCTCAGTAAAGACATCTTGGTGCGGACCCTCTCCAGTAAGGACTCCCGCAGTGCAGTCCCCCCCAGTGCAGTCACCCTCAGTACAGATTCCCCATTGCAGAAAAGCCAAGAGGAGCCCCCCTCAGTTTAAACCTTCCCAGTGCAGATTCACCCTGTACAGTCCACATCAGTACAGACCCCTCCTGAAAACAGACCCTTCCATAGACACACCCAGTACGGAACCCCTGCACTAATGACCCACCCAGAAAACACAACCCTCAGTACACAAACCATTATTGCACACACGTTTGTTGTGTTGGTGATGCTCTGGTCAAAAAGGTTCTGCTGTCTGTCACCCGTAAATGGGTATACCTCCTTCCCCGTTTTACAGTCGAGACTGCGCACACAGACGGGACAGCAGTGCAGAGTTCATACTCTTCCAGTCCCCTAGAAGGATCGGCCTCAAGCGGAGATCTGCCTAGGTGAAAGATCAGCCGCGAAGGATGCAACCTCTAGGGGGTGCTGAAACAGTATAGAAACTCATGTATGACTTTCACATCAAAGATCAAAAATGCATACTATTTTTGAAACAACGTGCTCTGCAAAGTATGGTAGTGTGCTTCAATGCAGTTAACTATGGACATGCCCCTATGCAGACATTCCAAGGATAGACACTTCCAGTAGAGAATCGCCTTGTACAGGCCACCCCAACTACAGACGCCTCCAATGGAAAAGACCCCCCAGTTACCACCAGTACAAACACCCCTCAGCACAGACACCCCAGTACACCCCCGGAAGTATTGACACTCCTCAGTGAAGACATCCGAGAGCAGACCGCCTTCAGTAAAGACTAGAAATTCTGAATCAATCCTCTGCCCACTGCTTTACACCCTTTCTAGCAAACTTTCCACAAAAGGAATTTTTAGTTCATATGTATTTCAATACATGTTTAAGGTGGCCAACTGCGTCCAATTAATCCCTCTCTGGCCAGGATCTACTCTACTCTGAAAAATGCAAATGCTCCAGTGGATATAGTGCCATTATAGGGCAGAAAGACAAAAGATGTAGAAGAGCTACAGGTGCAGGTCTGGTTTCTGTCCGGGACAATGCAATACAAACCTACCTTGTACAGATTCATCCCAATCACACCCCCTTCCATTAGTACAGATCCCCAGTAACAACCAGTGCAGACACCCCAGTACACCTCCAGAAAAAAGACAACCCTCAGTAAAGACATCTTGGTGCGGACCCTCTCCAGTAAGGACTCCCGCAGTGCAGTCCCCCCCAGTGCAGTCACCCTCAGTACAGATTCCCTATTGCAGAAAAGCCAAGAGGAGCCCCCCTCAGTTTAAACCTTCTCAGTGCAGATTCACCCTGTACAGTCCACATCAGTACAGACCCCTCCTGAAAACAGACCCTTCCATAGACACACCCAGTACGGAACCCCTGCACTAATGACCCACCCAGAAAACACAACCCTTAGTACACAAACCATTATTGCACACACGTTTGTTGTGTTGGTGATGCTCTGGTCAAAAAGGTTCTGCTGTCTGTCACCCGTAAATGGGTATACCTCCTTCCCCGTTTTACAGTCGAGACTGCGCACACAGACGGGACAGCAGTGCAGAGTTCATACTCTTCCAGTCCCCTAGAAGGATCGGCCTCAAGCGGAGATCTGCCTAGGTGAAAGATCAGCCGCGAAGGATGCAACCTCTAGGGGGTGCTGAAACAGTATAGAAACTCATGTATGACTTTCACATCAAAGATCAAAAATGCATACTATTTTTGAAACAACGTGCTCTGCAAAGTATGGTAGTGTGCTTCAATGCAGTTAACTATGGACATGCCCCTATGCAGACATTCCAAGGATAGACACTTCCAGTAGAGAATCGCCTTGTACAGGCCACCCCAACTACAGACGCCTCCAATGGAAAAGACCCCCCAGTAACCACCAGTACAAACACCCCTCAGCACAGACACCCCAGTACACCCCCGGAAGTATTGACACTCCTCAGTGAAGACATCCGAGAGCAGACCGCCTTCAGTAAAGACTAGAAATTCTGAATCAATCCTCTGCCCACTGCTTTACACCCTTTCTAGCAAACTTTCCACAAAAGGAATTTTTAGTTCATATGTATTTCAATACATGTTTAAGGTGGCCAACTGCGTCAAATTAATCCCTCTCTGGCCAGGCTCTACTCTACTCTGAAAAATGCAAATGCTCTAGTGGATATAGTGCCATTATAGGGCAGAAAGGCAAAAGATGTAGAAGAGCTGCAGGTGCAGGTCTGGTTTCTGTCCGGGACAATGCATCACAAACCTACCTTGTACAGATTCATCCCAATCACACCCCCTTCCATTAGTACAGATCCCCAGTAACAACCAGTACAGACACCCCAGTACACCTCCAGAAAAAAGACAACCCTCAGTAAAGACATCTTGGTGCGGACCCTCTCCAGTAAGGACTCCCGCAGTGCAGTCCCCCCCCAGTGCAGTCACCCTCAGTACAGATTCCCCATTGCAGAAAAGCCAAGAGGAGCCCCCCTCAGTTTAAACCTTCCCAGTGCAGATTCACCCTGTACAGTCCACATCAGTACAGACCCCTCCTGAAAACAGACCCTTCCATAGACACACCCAGTACGGAACCCCTGCACTAATGACCCACCCAGAAAACACAACCCTCAGTACACAAACCATTATTGCACACACGTTTGTTGTGTTGGTGATGCTCTGGTCAAAAAGGTTCTGCTGTCTGTCACCCGTAAATGGGTATACCTCCTTCCCCATTTTACAGTCGAGACTGCGCACACAGACGGGACAGCAGTGCAGAGTTCATACTCTTCCAGTCCCATAGAAGGATCGGCCTCAAGCGGAGATCTGCCTAGGTGAAAGATCAGCCGCGAAGGATGCAACCTCTAGGGGGTGCTGAAACAGTATAGAAACTCATGTATGACTTTCACATCAAAGATCAAAAATGCATACTATTTTTGAAACAACGTGCTCTGCAAAGTATGGTAGTGTGCTTCAATGCAGTTAACTATGGACATGCCCCTATGCAGACATTCCAAGGATAGACACTTCCAGTAGAGAATCGCCTTGTACAGGCCACCCCAACTACAGACGCCTCCAATGGAAAAGACCCCCCAGTAACCACCAGTACAAACACCCCTCAGCACAGACACCCCAGTACACCCCCGGAAGTATTGACACTCCTCAGTGAAGACATCCGAGAGCAGACCGCCTTCAGTAAAGACTAGAAATTCTGAATCAATCCTCTGCCCACTGCTTTACACCCTTTCTAGCAAACTTTCCACAAAAGGAATTTTTAGTTCATATGTATTTCAATACATGTTTAAGGTGGCCAACTGCGTCAAATTAATCCCTCTCTGGCCAGGCTCTACTCTACTCTGAAAAATGCAAATGCTCTAGTGGATATAGTGCCATTATAGGGCAGAAAGGCAAAAGATGTAGAAGAGCTACAGGTGCAGGTCTGGTTTCTCTCCGGGACAATGCAATACAAACCTACCTTGTACAGATTCATCCCAATCACACCCCCTTCCATTAGTACAGATCCCCAGTAACAACCAGTACAGACACCCCAGTACACCTCCAGAAAAAAGACAACCCTCAGTAAAGACATCTTGGTGCGGACCCTCTCCAGTAAGGACTCCCGCAGTGCAGTCCCCCCCCAGTGCAGTCACCCTCAGTACAGATTCCCCATTGCAGAAAAGCCAAGAGGAGCCCCCCTCAGTTTAAACCTTCCCAGTGCAGATTCACCCTGTACAGTCCACATCAGTACAGACCCCTCCTGAAAACAGACCCTTCCATAGACACACCCAGTACGGAACCCCTGCACTAATGACCCACCCAGAAAACACAACCCTCAGTACACAAACCATTATTGCACACACGTTTGTTGTGTTGGTGATGCTCTGGTCAAAAAGGTTCTGCTGTCTGTCACCCGTAAATGGGTATACCTCCTTCCCCGTTTTACAGTCGAGACTGCGCACACAGACGGGACAGCAGTGCAGAGTTCATACTCTTCCAGTCCCCTAGAAGGATCGGCCTCAAGCGGAGATCTGCCTAGGTGAAAGATCAGCCGCGAAGGATGCAACCTCTAGGGGGTGCTGAAACAGTATAGAAACTCATGTATGACTTTCACATCAAAGATCAAAAATGCATACTATTTTTGAAACAACGTGCTCTGCAAAGTATGGTAGTGTGCTTCAATGCAGTTAACTATGGACATGCCCCTATGCAGACATTCCAAGGATAGACACTTCCAGTAGAGGATCGCCTTGTACAGGCCACCCCAACTACAGACGCCTCCAATGGAAAAGACCCCCCAGTAACCACCAGTACAAACACCCCTCAGCACAGACACCCCAGTACACCCCCGGAAGTATTGACACTCCTCAGTGAAGACATCCGAGAGCAGACCGCCTTCAGTAAAGACTAGAAATTCTGAATCAATCCTCTGCCCACTGCTTTACACCCTTTCTAGCAAACTTTCCACAAAAGGAATTTTTAGTTCATATGTATTTCAATACATGTTTAAGGTGGCCAACTGCGTCAAATTAATCCCTCTCTGGCCAGGCTCTACTCTACTCTGAAAAATGCAAATGCTCTAGTGGATATAGTGCCATTATAGGGCAGAAAGGCAAAAGATGTAGAAGAGCTAGAGGTGCAGGTCTGGTTTCTATCCGGGACAATGCAATACAAACCTACCTTGTACAGATTCATCCCAATCACACCCCCTTCCATTAGTACAGATCCCCAGTAACAACCAGTACAGACACCCCAGTACACCTCCAGAAAAAAGACAACCCTCAGTAAAGACATCTTGGTGCGGACCCTCTCCAGTAAGGACTCCCGCAGTGCAGTCCCCCCCAGTGCAGTCACCCTCAGTACATATTCCCCATTGCAGAAAAGCCAAGAGGAGCCCCCCTCAGTTTAAACCTTCCCAGTGCAGATTCACCCTGTACAGTCCACAGCAGTACAGACCCCTCCTGAAAACAGACCCTTCCATAGACACACCCAGTACGGAACCCCTGCACTAATGACCCACCCAGAAAACACAACCCTCAGTACACAAACCATTATTGCACACACGTTTGTTGTGTTGGTGATGCTCTGGTCAAAAAGGTTCTGCTGTCTGTCACCCGTAAATGGGTATACCTCCTTCCCCGTTTTACAGTCGAGACTGCGCACACAGACGGGACAGCAGTGCAGAGTTCATACTCTTCCAGTCCCATAGAAGGATCGGCCTCAAGCGGAGATCTGCCTAGGTGAAAGATCAGCCGCGAAGGATGCAACCTCTAGGGGGTGCTGAAACAGTATAGAAACTCATGTATGGCTTTCACATCAAAGATCAAAAATGCATACTATTTTTGAAACAACGTGCTCTGCAAAGTATGGTAGTGTGCTTCAATGCAGTTAACTATGGACATGCCCCTATGCAGACATTCCAAGGATAGACATTTCCAGTAGAGAATCGCCTTGTACAGGCCACCCCAACTACAGACGCCTCCAATGGAAAAGACCCCCCAGTAACCACCAGTACAAACACCCCTCAGCACAGACACCCCAGTACACCCCCGGAAGTATTGACACTCCTCAGTGAAGACATCCGAGAGCAGACTGCCTTCAGTAAAGACTAGAAATTCTGAATCAATCCTCTGCCCACTGCTTTACACCCTTTCTAGCAAACTTTCCACAAAAGGAATTTTTAGTTCATATGTATTTCAATACATGTTTAAGGTGGCCAACTGCGTCCAATTAATCCCTCTCTGGCCAGGCTCTACTCTACTCTGAAAAATGCAAATGCTCTAGTGGATATAGTGCCATTATAGGGCAGAAAGGCAAAAGATGTAGAAGAGCTACAGGTGCAGGTCTGGTTTCTGTCCGGGACAATGCAATACAAACCTACCTTGTACAGATTCATCCCAATCACACCCCCTTCCATTAGTACAGATCCCCAGTAACAACCAGTACAGACACCCCAGTACACCTCCAGAAAAAAGACAACCCTCAGTAAAGACATCTTGGTGCGGACCCTCTCCAGTAAGGACTCCCGCAGTGCAGTCCCCCCCAGTGCAGTCACCCTCAGTACAGATTCCCCATTGCAGAAAAGCCAAGAGGAGCCCCCCTCAGTTTAAACCTTCCCAGTGCAGATTCACCCTGTACAGTCCACATCAGTAAAGCCCCCTCCTGAAAACAGACCCTTCCATAGACACACCCAGTACAGAACCCCTGCACTAATGACCCACCCAGAAAACACAACCCTCAGTACACAAACCATTATTGCACACACATTTGTTGTGTTGGTGATGCTCTGGTCAAAAAGGTTCTGCTGTCTGTCACCCGTAAATGGGTATACCTCCTTCCCCGTTTTACAGTCGAGACTGCGCACACAGACGGGACAGCAGTGCAGAGTTCATACTCTTCCAGTCCCCTAGAAGGATCGGCCTCAAGCGGAGATCTGCCTAGGTGAAAGATCAGCCGCGAAGGATGCAACCTCTAGGGGGTGCTGAAACAGTATAGAAACTCATGTATGACTTTCACATCAAAGATCAAAAATGCATACTATTTTTGAAACAACGTGCTCTGCAAAGTATGGTAGTGTGCTTCAATGCAGTTAACTATGGACATGCCCCTATGCAGACATTCCAAGGATAGACACTTCCAGTAGAGAATCGCCTTGTACAGGCCACCCCAACTACAGACGCCTCCAATGGAAAAGACCCCCCAGTTACCACCAGTACAAACACCCCTCAGCACAGACACCCCAGTACACCCCCGGAAGTATTGACACTCCTCAGTGAAGACATCCGAGAGCAGACCGCCTTCAGTAAAGACTAGAAATTCTGAATCAATCCTCTGCCCACTGCTTTACACCCTTTCTAGCAAACTTTCCACAAAAGGAATTTTTAGTTCATATGTATTTCAATACATGTTTAAGGTGGCCAACTGCGTCCAATTAATCCCTCTCTGGCCAGGCTCTACTCTACTCTGAAAAATGCAAATGCTCCAGTGGATATAGTGCCATTATAGGGCAGAAAGACAAAAGATGTAGAAGAGCTACAGGTGCAGGTCTGGTTTCTGTCCGGGACAATGCAATACAAACCTACCTTGTACAGATTCATCCCAATCACACCCCCTTCCATTAGTACAGATCCCCAGTAACAACCAGTGCAGACACCCCAGTACACCTCCAGAAAAAAGACAACCCTCAGTAAAGACATCTTGGTGCGGACCCTCTCCAGTAAGGACTCCCGCAGTGCAGTCCCCCCCAGTGCAGTCACCCTCAGTACAGATTCCCTATTGCAGAAAAGCCAAGAGGAGCCCCCCTCAGTTTAAACCTTCTCAGTGCAGATTCACCCTGTACAGTCCACATCAGTACAGACCCCTCCTGAAAACAGACCCTTCCATAGACACACCCAGTACGGAACCCCTGCACTAATGACCCACCCAGAAAACACAACCCTTAGTACACAAACCATTATTGCACACACGTTTGTTGTGTTGGTGATGCTCTGGTCAAAAAGGTTCTGCTGTCTGTCACCCGTAAATGGGTATACCTCCTTCCCCGTTTTACAGTCGAGACTGCGCACACAGACGGGACAGCAGTGCAGAGTTCATACTCTTCCAGTCCCCTAGAAGGATCGGCCTCAAGCGGAGATCTGCCTAGGTGAAAGATCAGCCGCGAAGGATGCAACCTCTAGGGGGTGCTGAAACAGTATAGAAACTCATGTATGACTTTCACATCAAAGATCAAAAATGCATACTATTTTTGAAACAACGTGCTCTGCAAAGTATGGTAGTGTGCTTCAATGCAGTTAACTATGGACATGCCCCTATGCAGACATTCCAAGGATAGACACTTCCAGTAGAGAATCGCCTTGTACAGGCCACCCCAACTACAGACGCCTCCAATGGAAAAGACCCCCCAGTAACCACCAGTACAAACACCCCTCAGCACAGACACCCCAGTACACCCCCGGAAGTATTGACACTCCTCAGTGAAGACATCCGAGAGCAGACCGCCTTCAGTAAAGACTAGAAATTCTGAATCAATCCTCTGCCCACTGCTTTACACCCTTTCTAGCAAACTTTCCACAAAAGGAATTTTTAGTTCATATGTATTTCAATACATGTTTAAGGTGGCCAACTGCGTCAAATTAATCCCTCTCTGGCCAGGCTCTACTCTACTCTGAAAAATGCAAATGCTCTAGTGGATATAGTGCCATTATAGGGCAGAAAGGCAAAAGATGTAGAAGAGCTGCAGGTGCAGGTCTGGTTTCTGTCCGGGACAATGCATCACAAACCTACCTTGTACAGATTCATCCCAATCACACCCCCTTCCATTAGTACAGATCCCCAGTAACAACCAGTACAGACACCCCAGTACACCTCCAGAAAAAAGACAACCCTCAGTAAAGACATCTTGGTGCGGACCCTCTCCAGTAAGGACTCCCGCAGTGCAGTCCCCCCCCAGTGCAGTCACCCTCAGTACAGATTCCCCATTGCAGAAAAGCCAAGAGGAGCCCCCCTCAGTTTAAACCTTCCCAGTGCAGATTCACCCTGTACAGTCCACATCAGTACAGACCCCTCCTGAAAACAGACCCTTCCATAGACACACCCAGTACGGAACCCCTGCACTAATGACCCACCCAGAAAACACAACCCTCAGTACACAAACCATTATTGCACACACGTTTGTTGTGTTGGTGATGCTCTGGTCAAAAAGGTTCTGCTGTCTGTCACCCGTAAATGGGTATACCTCCTTCCCCATTTTACAGTCGAGACTGCGCACACAGACGGGACAGCAGTGCAGAGTTCATACTCTTCCAGTCCCATAGAAGGATCGGCCTCAAGCGGAGATCTGCCTAGGTGAAAGATCAGCCGCGAAGGATGCAACCTCTAGGGGGTGCTGAAACAGTATAGAAACTCATGTATGACTTTCACATCAAAGATCAAAAATGCATACTATTTTTGAAACAACGTGCTCTGCAAAGTATGGTAGTGTGCTTCAATGCAGTTAACTATGGACATGCCCCTATGCAGACATTCCAAGGATAGACACTTCCAGTAGAGAATCGCCTTGTACAGGCCACCCCAACTACAGACGCCTCCAATGGAAAAGACCCCCCAGTAACCACCAGTACAAACACCCCTCAGCACAGACACCCCAGTACACCCCCGGAAGTATTGACACTCCTCAGTGAAGACATCCGAGAGCAGACCGCCTTCAGTAAAGACTAGAAATTCTGAATCAATCCTCTGCCCACTGCTTTACACCCTTTCTAGCAAACTTTCCACAAAAGGAATTTTTAGTTCATATGTATTTCAATACATGTTTAAGGTGGCCAACTGCGTCAAATTAATCCCTCTCTGGCCAGGCTCTACTCTACTCTGAAAAATGCAAATGCTCTAGTGGATATAGTGCCATTATAGGGCAGAAAGGCAAAAGATGTAGAAGAGCTACAGGTGCAGGTCTGGTTTCTCTCCGGGACAATGCAATACAAACCTACCTTGTACAGATTCATCCCAATCACACCCCCTTCCATTAGTACAGATCCCCAGTAACAACCAGTACAGACACCCCAGTACACCTCCAGAAAAAAGACAACCCTCAGTAAAGACATCTTGGTGCGGACCCTCTCCAGTAAGGACTCCCGCAGTGCAGTCCCCCCCAGTGCAGTCACCCTCAGTACAGATTCCCCATTGCAGAAAAGCCAAGAGGAGCCCCCCTCAGTTTAAACCTTCCCAGTGCAGATTCACCCTGTACAGTCCACATCAGTACAGACCCCTCCTGAAAACAGACCCTTCCATAGACACACCCAGTACGGAACCCCTGCACTAATGACCCACCCAGAAAACACAACCCTCAGTACACAAACCATTATTGCACACACGTTTGTTGTGTTGGTGATGCTCTGGTCAAAAAGGTTCTGCTGTCTGTCACCCGTAAATGGGTATACCTCCTTCCCCGTTTTACAGTCGAGACTGCGCACACAGACGGGACAGCAGTGCAGAGTTCATACTCTTCCAGTCCCCTAGAAGGATCGGCCTCAAGCGGAGATCTGCCTAGGTGAAAGATCAGCCGCGAAGGATGCAACCTCTAGGGGGTGCTGAAACAGTATAGAAACTCATGTATGACTTTCACATCAAAGATCAAAAATGCATACTATTTTTGAAACAACGTGCTCTGCAAAGTATGGTAGTGTGCTTCAATGCAGTTAACTATGGACATGCCCCTATGCAGACATTCCAAGGATAGACACTTCCAGTAGAGGATCGCCTTGTACAGGCCACCCCAACTACAGACGCCTCCAATGGAAAAGACCCCCCAGTAACCACCAGTACAAACACCCCTCAGCACAGACACCCCAGTACACCCCCGGAAGTATTGACACTCCTCAGTGAAGACATCCGAGAGCAGACCGCCTTCAGTAAAGACTAGAAATTCTGAATCAATCCTCTGCCCACTGCTTTACACCCTTTCTAGCAAACTTTCCACAAAAGGAATTTTTAGTTCATATGTATTTCAATACATGTTTAAGGTGGCCAACTGCGTCAAATTAATCCCTCTCTGGCCAGGCTCTACTCTACTCTGAAAAATGCAAATGCTCTAGTGGATATAGTGCCATTATAGGGCAGAAAGGCAAAAGATGTAGAAGAGCTAGAGGTGCAGGTCTGGTTTCTATCCGGGACAATGCAATACAAACCTACCTTGTACAGATTCATCCCAATCACACCCCCTTCCATTAGTACAGATCCCCAGTAACAACCAGTACAGACACCCCAGTACACCTCCAGAAAAAAGACAACCCTCAGTAAAGACATCTTGGTGCGGACCCTCTCCAGTAAGGACTCCCGCAGTGCAGTCCCCCCCAGTGCAGTCACCCTCAGTACAGATTCCCCATTGCAGAAAAGCCAAGAGGAGCCCCCCTCAGTTTAAACCTTCCCAGTGCAGATTCACCCTGTACAGTCCACAGCAGTACAGACCCCTCCTGAAAACAGACCCTTCCATAGACACACCCAGTACGGAACCCCTGCACTAATGACCCACCCAGAAAACACAACCCTCAGTACACAAACCATTATTGCACACACGTTTGTTGTGTTGGTGATGCTCTGGTCAAAAAGGTTCTGCTGTCTGTCACCCGTAAATGGGTATACCTCCTTCCCCGTTTTACAGTCGAGACTGCGCACACAGACGGGACAGCAGTGCAGAGTTCATACTCTTCCAGTCCCATAGAAGGATCGGCCTCAAGCGGAGATCTGCCTAGGTGAAAGATCAGCCGCGAAGGATGCAACCTCTAGGGGGTGCTGAAACAGTATAGAAACTCATGTATGACTTTCACATCAAAGATCAAAAATGCATACTATTTTTGAAACAACGTGCTCTGCAAAGTATGGTAGTGTGCTTCAATGCAGTTAACTATGGACATGCCCCTATGCAGACATTCCAAGGATAGACACTTCCAGTAGAGAATCGCCTTGTACAGGCCACCCCAACTACAGACGCCTCCAATGGAAAAGACCCCCCAGTAACCACCAGTACAAACACCCCTCAGCACAGACACCCCAGTACACCCCCGGAAGTATTGACACTCCTCAGTGAAGACATCCGAGAGCAGACCGCCTTCAGTAAAGACTAGAAATTCTGAATCAATCCTCTGCCCACTGCTTTACACCCTTTCTAGCAAACTTTCCACAAAAGGAATTTTTAGTTCATATGTATTTCAATACATGTTTAAGGTGGCCAACTGCGTCCAATTAATCCCTCTCTGGCCAGGCTCTACTCTACTCTGAAAAATGCAAATGCTCTAGTGGATATAGTGCCATTATAGGGCAGAAAGGCAAAAGATGTAGAAGAGCTACAGGTGCAGGTCTGGTTTCTGTCCGGGACAATGCAATACAAACCTACCTTGTACAGATTCATCCCAATCACACCCCCTTCCATTAGTACAGATCCCCAGTAACAACCAGTACAGACACCCCAGTACACCTCCAGAAAAAAGACAACCCTCAGTAAAGACATCTTGGTGCGGACCCTCTCCAGTAAGGACTCCCGCAGTGCAGTCCCCCCCAGTGCAGTCACCCTCAGTACAGATTCCCCATTGCAGAGAAGCCAAGAGGAGCCCCCCTCAGTTTAAACCTTCCCAGTGCAGATTCACCCTGTACAGTCCACATCAGTACAGACCCCTCCTGAAAACAGACCCTTCCATAGACACACCCAGTACGGAACCCCTGCACTAATGACCCACCCAGAAAACACAACCCTCAGTACACAAACCATTATTGCACACACGTTTGTTGTGTTGGTGATGCTCTGGTCAAAAAGGTTCTGCTGTCTGTCACCCGTAAATGGGTATACCTCCTTCCCCGTTTTACAGTCGAGACTGCGCACACAGACGGGACAGCAGTGCAGAGTTCATACTCTTCCAGTCCCATAGAAGGATCGGCCTCAAGCGGAGATCTGCCTAGGTGAAAGATCAGCCGCGAAGGATGCAACCTCTAGGGGGTGCTGAAACAGTATAGAAACTCATGTATGACTTTCACATCAAAGATCAAAAATGCATACTATTTTTGAAACAACGTGCTCTGCAAAGTATGGTAGTGTGCTTCAATGCAGTTAACTATGGACATGCCCCTATGCAGACATTCCAAGGATAGACACTTCCAGTAGAGAATCGCCTTGTACAGGCCACCCCAACTACAGACGCCTCCAATGGAAAAGACCCCCCAGTAACCACCAGTACAAACACCCCTTAGCACAGACACCCCAGTACACCCCCGGAAGTATTGACACTCCTCAGTGAAGACATCCGAGAGCAGACCGCCTTCAGTAAAGACTAGAAATTCTGAATCAATCCTCTGCCCACTGCTTTACACCCTTTCTAGCAAACTTTCCACAAAAGGAATTTTTAGTTCATATGTATTTCAATACATGTTTAAGGTGGCCAACTGCGTCAAATTAATCCCTCTCTGGCCAGGCTCTACTCTACTCTGAAAAATGCAAATGCTCTAGTGGATATAGTGCCATTATAGGGCAGAAAGGCAAAAGATGTAGAAGAGCTACAGGTGCAGGTCTGGTTTCTCTCCGGGACAATGCAATACAAACCTACCTTGTACAGATTCATCCCAATCACACCCCCTTCCATTAGTACAGATCCCCAGTAACAACCAGTACAGACACCCCAGTACACCTCCAGAAAAAAGACAACCCTCAGTAAAGACATCTTGGTGCGGACCCTCTCCAGTAAGGACTCCCGCAGTGCAGTCCCCCCCAGTGCAGTCACCCTCAGTACAGATTCCCCATTGCAGAAAAGCCAAGAGGAGCCCCCCTCAGTTTAAACCTTCCCAGTGCAGATTCACCCTGTACAGTCCACATCAGTACAGACCCCTCCTGAAAACAGACCCTTCCATAGACACACCCAGTACGGAACCCCTGCACTAATGACCCACCCAGAAAACACAACCCTCAGTACACAAACCATTATTGCACACACGTTTGTTGTGTTGGTGATGCTCTGGTCAAAAAGGTTCTGCTGTCTGTCACCCGTAAATGGGTATACCTCCTTCCCCGTTTTACAGTCGAGACTGCGCACACAGACGGGACAGCAGTGCAGAGTTCATACTCTTCCAGTCCCCTAGAAGGATCGGCCTCAAGCGGAGATCTGCCTAGGTGAAAGATCAGCCGCGAAGGATGCAACCTCTAGGGGGTGCTGAAACAGTATAGAAACTCATGTATGACTTTCACATCAAAGATCAAAAATGCATACTATTTTTGAAACAACGTGCTCTGCAAAGTATGGTAGTGTGCTTCAATGCAGTTAACTATGGACATGCCCCTATGCAGACATTCCAAGGATAGACACTTCCAGTAGAGAATCGCCTTGTACAGGCCACCCCAACTACAGACGCCTCCAATGGAAAAGACCCCCCAGTAACCACCAGTACAAACACCCCTCAGCACAGACACCCCAGTACACCCCCGGAAGTATTGACACTCCTCAGTGAAGACATCCGAGAGCAGACCGCCTTCAGTAAAGACTAGAAATTCTGAATCAATCCTCTGCCCACTGCTTTACACCCTTTCTAGCAAACTTTCCACAAAAGGAATTTTTAGTTCATATGTATTTCAATACATGTTTAAGGTGGCCAACTGCGTCAAATTAATCCCTCTCTGGCCAGGCTCTACTCTACTCTGAAAAATGCAAATGCTCTAGTGGATATAGTGCCATTATAGGGCAGAAAGGCAAAAGATGTAGAAGAGCTGCAGGTGCAGGTCTGGTTTCTGTCCGGGACAATGCATCACAAACCTACCTTGTACAGATTCATCCCAATCACACCCCCTTCCATTAGTACAGATCCCCAGTAACAACCAGTACAGACACCCCAGTACACCTCCAGAAAAAAGACAACCCTCAGTAAAGACATCTTGGTGCGGACCCTCTCCAGTAAGGACTCCCGCAGTGCAGTCCCCCCCCAGTGCAGTCACCCTCAGTACAGATTCCCCATTGCAGAAAAGCCAAGAGGAGCCCCCCTCAGTTTAAACCTTCCCAGTGCAGATTCACCCTGTACAGTCCACATCAGTACAGACCCCTCCTGAAAACAGACCCTTCCATAGACACACCCAGTACGGAACCCCTGCACTAATGACCCACCCAGAAAACACAACCCTCAGTACACAAACCATTATTGCACACACGTTTGTTGTGTTGGTGATGCTCTGGTCAAAAAGGTTCTGCTGTCTGTCACCCGTAAATGGGTATACCTCCTTCCCCATTTTACAGTCGAGACTGCGCACACAGACGGGACAGCAGTGCAGAGTTCATACTCTTCCAGTCCCATAGAAGGATCGGCCTCAAGCGGAGATCTGCCTAGGTGAAAGATCAGCCGCGAAGGATGCAACCTCTAGGGGGTGCTGAAACAGTATAGAAACTCATGTATGACTTTCACATCAAAGATCAAAAATGCATACTATTTTTGAAACAACGTGCTCTGCAAAGTATGGTAGTGTGCTTCAATGCAGTTAACTATGGACATGCCCCTATGCAGACATTCCAAGGATAGACACTTCCAGTAGAGAATCGCCTTGTACAGGCCACCCCAACTACAGACGCCTCCAATGGAAAAGACCCCCCAGTAACCACCAGTACAAACACCCCTCAGCACAGACACCCCAGTACACCCCCGGAAGTATTGACACTCCTCAGTGAAGACATCCGAGAGCAGACCGCCTTCAGTAAAGACTAGAAATTCTGAATCAATCCTCTGCCCACTGCTTTACACCCTTTCTAGCAAACTTTCCACAAAAGGAATTTTTAGTTCATATGTATTTCAATACATGTTTAAGGTGGCCAACTGCGTCAAATTAATCCCTCTCTGGCCAGGCTCTACTCTACTCTGAAAAATGCAAATGCTCTAGTGGATATAGTGCCATTATAGGGCAGAAAGGCAAAAGATGTAGAAGAGCTACAGGTGCAGGTCTGGTTTCTCTCCGGGACAATGCAATACAAACCTACCTTGTACAGATTCATCCCAATCACACCCCCTTCCATTAGTACAGATCCCCAGTAACAACCAGTACAGACACCCCAGTACACCTCCAGAAAAAAGACAACCCTCAGTAAAGACATCTTGGTGCGGACCCTCTCCAGTAAGGACTCCCGCAGTGCAGTCCCCCCCAGTGCAGTCACCCTCAGTACAGATTCCCCATTGCAGAAAAGCCAAGAGGAGCCCCCCTCAGTTTAAACCTTCCCAGTGCAGATTCACCCTGTACAGTCCACATCAGTACAGACCCCTCCTGAAAACAGACCCTTCCATAGACACACCCAGTACGGAACCCCTGCACTAATGACCCACCCAGAAAACACAACCCTCAGTACACAAACCATTATTGCACACACGTTTGTTGTGTTGGTGATGCTCTGGTCAAAAAGGTTCTGCTGTCTGTCACCCGTAAATGGGTATACCTCCTTCCCCGTTTTACAGTCGAGACTGCGCACACAGACGGGACAGCAGTGCAGAGTTCATACTCTTCCAGTCCCCTAGAAGGATCGGCCTCAAGCGGAGATCTGCCTAGGTGAAAGATCAGCCGCGAAGGATGCAACCTCTAGGGGGTGCTGAAACAGTATAGAAACTCATGTATGACTTTCACATCAAAGATCAAAAATGCATACTATTTTTGAAACAACGTGCTCTGCAAAGTATGGTAGTGTGCTTCAATGCAGTTAACTATGGACATGCCCCTATGCAGACATTCCAAGGATAGACACTTCCAGTAGAGGATCGCCTTGTACAGGCCACCCCAACTACAGACGCCTCCAATGGAAAAGACCCCCCAGTAACCACCAGTACAAACACCCCTCAGCACAGACACCCCAGTACACCCCCGGAAGTATTGACACTCCTCAGTGAAGACATCCGAGAGCAGACCGCCTTCAGTAAAGACTAGAAATTCTGAATCAATCCTCTGCCCACTGCTTTACACCCTTTCTAGCAAACTTTCCACAAAAGGAATTTTTAGTTCATATGTATTTCAATACATGTTTAAGGTGGCCAACTGCGTCAAATTAATCCCTCTCTGGCCAGGCTCTACTCTACTCTGAAAAATGCAAATGCTCTAGTGGATATAGTGCCATTATAGGGCAGAAAGGCAAAAGATGTAGAAGAGCTAGAGGTGCAGGTCTGGTTTCTATCCGGGACAATGCAATACAAACCTACCTTGTACAGATTCATCCCAATCACACCCCCTTCCATTAGTACAGATCCCCAGTAACAACCAGTACAGACACCCCAGTACACCTCCAGAAAAAAGACAACCCTCAGTAAAGACATCTTGGTGCGGACCCTCTCCAGTAAGGACTCCCGCAGTGCAGTCCCCCCCAGTGCAGTCACCCTCAGTACAGATTCCCCATTGCAGAAAAGCCAAGAGGAGCCCCCCTCAGTTTAAACCTTCCCAGTGCAGATTCACCCTGTACAGTCCACAGCAGTACAGACCCCTCCTGAAAACAGACCCTTCCATAGACACACCCAGTACGGAACCCCTGCACTAATGACCCACCCAGAAAACACAACCCTCAGTACACAAACCATTATTGCACACACGTTTGTTGTGTTGGTGATGCTCTGGTCAAAAAGGTTCTGCTGTCTGTCACCCGTAAATGGGTATACCTCCTTCCCCGTTTTACAGTCGAGACTGCGCACACAGACGGGACAGCAGTGCAGAGTTCATACTCTTCCAGTCCCATAGAAGGATCGGCCTCAAGCGGAGATCTGCCTAGGTGAAAGATCAGCCGCGAAGGATGCAACCTCTAGGGGGTGCTGAAACAGTATAGAAACTCATGTATGACTTTCACATCAAAGATCAAAAATGCATACTATTTTTGAAACAACGTGCTCTGCAAAGTATGGTAGTGTGCTTCAATGCAGTTAACTATGGACATGCCCCTATGCAGACATTCCAAGGATAGACATTTCCAGTAGAGAATCGCCTTGTACAGGCCACCCCAACTACAGACGCCTCCAATGGAAAAGACCCCCCAGTAACCACCAGTACAAACACCCCTCAGCACAGACACCCCAGTACACCCCCGGAAGTATTGACACTCCTCAGTGAAGACATCCGAGAGCAGACTGCCTTCAGTAAAGACTAGAAATTCTGAATCAATCCTCTGCCCACTGCTTTACACCCTTTCTAGCAAACTTTCCACAAAAGGAATTTTTAGTTCATATGTATTTCAATACATGTTTAAGGTGGCCAACTGCGTCCAATTAATCCCTCTCTGGCCAGGCTCTACTCTACTCTGAAAAATGCAAATGCTCTAGTGGATATAGTGCCATTATAGGGCAGAAAGGCAAAAGATGTAGAAGAGCTACAGGTGCAGGTCTGGTTTCTGTCCGGGACAATGCAATACAAACCTACCTTGTACAGATTCATCCCAATCACACCCCCTTCCATTAGTACAGATCCCCAGTAACAACCAGTACAGACACCCCAGTACACCTCCAGAAAAAAGACAACCCTCAGTAAAGACATCTTGGTGCGGACCCTCTCCAGTAAGGACTCCCGCAGTGCAGTCCCCCCCAGTGCAGTCACCCTCAGTACAGATTCCCCATTGCAGAAAAGCCAAGAGGAGCCCCCCTCAGTTTAAACCTTCCCAGTGCAGATTCACCCTGTACAGTCCACATCAGTAAAGCCCCCTCCTGAAAACAGACCCTTCCATAGACACACCCAGTACAGAACCCCTGCACTAATGACCCACCCAGAAAACACAACCCTCAGTACACAAACCATTATTGCACACACGTTTGTTGTGTTGGTGATGCTCTGGTCAAAAAGGTTCTGCCGTCTGTCACCCGTAAATGGGTATACCTCCTTCCCCGTTTTACAGTCGAGACTGCGCACACAGACGGGACAGCAGTGCAGAGTTCATACTCTTCCAGTCCCCTAGAAGGATCGGCCTCAAGCGGAGATCTGCCTAGGTGAAAGATCAGCCGCGAAGGATGCAACCTCTAGGGGGTGCTGAAACAGTATAGAAACTCATGTATGACTTTCACATCAAAGATCAAAAATGCATACTATTTTTGAAACAACGTGCTCTGCAAAGTATGGTAGTGTGCTTCAATGCAGTTAACTATGGACATGCCCCTATGCAGACATTCCAAGGATAGACACTTCCAGTAGAGAATCGCCTTGTACAGGCCACCCCAACTACAGACGCCTCCAATGGAAAAGACCCCCCAGTTACCACCAGTACAAACACCCCTCAGCACAGACACCCCAGTACACCCCCGGAAGTATTGACACTCCTCAGTGAAGACATCCGAGAGCAGACCGCCTTCAGTAAAGACTAGAAATTCTGAATCAATCCTCTGCCCACTGCTTTACACCCTTTCTAGCAAACTTTCCACAAAAGGAATTTTTAGTTCATATGTATTTCAATACATGTTTAAGGTGGCCAACTGCGTCCAATTAATCCCTCTCTGGCCAGGCTCTACTCTACTCTGAAAAATGCAAATGCTCCAGTGGATATAGTGCCATTATAGGGCAGAAAGACAAAAGATGTAGAAGAGCTACAGGTGCAGGTCTGGTTTCTGTCCGGGACAATGCAATACAAACCTACCTTGTACAGATTCATCCCAATCACACCCCCTTCCATTAGTACAGATCCCCAGTAACAACCAGTGCAGACACCCCAGTACACCTCCAGAAAAAAGACAACCCTCAGTAAAGACATCTTGGTGCGGACCCTCTCCAGTAAGGACTCCCGCAGTGCAGTCCCCCCCAGTGCAGTCACCCTCAGTACAGATTCCCTATTGCAGAAAAGCCAAGAGGAGCCCCCCTCAGTTTAAACCTTCTCAGTGCAGATTCACCCTGTACAGTCCACATCAGTACAGACCCCTCCTGAAAACAGACCCTTCCATAGACACACCCAGTACGGAACCCCTGCACTAATGACCCACCCAGAAAACACAACCCTTAGTACACAAACCATTATTGCACACACGTTTGTTGTGTTGGTGATGCTCTGGTCAAAAAGGTTCTGCTGTCTGTCACCCGTAAATGGGTATACCTCCTTCCCCGTTTTACAGTCGAGACTGCGCACACAGACGGGACAGCAGTGCAGAGTTCATACTCTTCCAGTCCCCTAGAAGGATCGGCCTCAAGCGGAGATCTGCCTAGGTGAAAGATCAGCCGCGAAGGATGCAACCTCTAGGGGGTGCTGAAACAGTATAGAAACTCATGTATGACTTTCACATCAAAGATCAAAAATGCATACTATTTTTGAAACAACGTGCTCTGCAAAGTATGGTAGTGTGCTTCAATGCAGTTAACTATGGACATGCCCCTATGCAGACATTCCAAGGATAGACACTTCCAGTAGAGAATCGCCTTGTACAGGCCACCCCAACTACAGACGCCTCCAATGGAAAAGACCCCCCAGTAACCACCAGTACAAACACCCCTCAGCACAGACACCCCAGTACACCCCCGGAAGTATTGACACTCCTCAGTGAAGACATCCGAGAGCAGACCGCCTTCAGTAAAGACTAGAAATTCTGAATCAATCCTCTGCCCACTGCTTTACACCCTTTCTAGCAAACTTTCCACAAAAGGAATTTTTAGTTCATATGTATTTCAATACATGTTTAAGGTGGCCAACTGCGTCAAATTAATCCCTCTCTGGCCAGGCTCTACTCTACTCTGAAAAATGCAAATGCTCTAGTGGATATAGTGCCATTATAGGGCAGAAAGGCAAAAGATGTAGAAGAGCTGCAGGTGCAGGTCTGGTTTCTGTCCGGGACAATGCATCACAAACCTACCTTGTACAGATTCATCCCAATCACACCCCCTTCCATTAGTACAGATCCCCAGTAACAACCAGTACAGACACCCCAGTACACCTCCAGAAAAAAGACAACCCTCAGTAAAGACATCTTGGTGCGGACCCTCTCCAGTAAGGACTCCCGCAGTGCAGTCCCCCCCCAGTGCAGTCACCCTCAGTACAGATTCCCCATTGCAGAAAAGCCAAGAGGAGCCCCCCTCAGTTTAAACCTTCCCAGTGCAGATTCACCCTGTACAGTCCACATCAGTACAGACCCCTCCTGAAAACAGACCCTTCCATAGACACACCCAGTACGGAACCCCTGCACTAATGACCCACCCAGAAAACACAACCCTCAGTACACAAACCATTATTGCACACACGTTTGTTGTGTTGGTGATGCTCTGGTCAAAAAGGTTCTGCTGTCTGTCACCCGTAAATGGGTATACCTCCTTCCCCATTTTACAGTCGAGACTGCGCACACAGACGGGACAGCAGTGCAGAGTTCATACTCTTCCAGTCCCATAGAAGGATCGGCCTCAAGCGGAGATCTGCCTAGGTGAAAGATCAGCCGCGAAGGATGCAACCTCTAGGGGGTGCTGAAACAGTATAGAAACTCATGTATGACTTTCACATCAAAGATCAAAAATGCATACTATTTTTGAAACAACGTGCTCTGCAAAGTATGGTAGTGTGCTTCAATGCAGTTAACTATGGACATGCCCCTATGCAGACATTCCAAGGATAGACACTTCCAGTAGAGAATCGCCTTGTACAGGCCACCCCAACTACAGACGCCTCCAATGGAAAAGACCCCCCAGTAACCACCAGTACAAACACCCCTCAGCACAGACACCCCAGTACACCCCCGGAAGTATTGACACTCCTCAGTGAAGACATCCGAGAGCAGACCGCCTTCAGTAAAGACTAGAAATTCTGAATCAATCCTCTGCCCACTGCTTTACACCCTTTCTAGCAAACTTTCCACAAAAGGAATTTTTAGTTCATATGTATTTCAATACATGTTTAAGGTGGCCAACTGCGTCAAATTAATCCCTCTCTGGCCAGGCTCTACTCTACTCTGAAAAATGCAAATGCTCTAGTGGATATAGTGCCATTATAGGGCAGAAAGGCAAAAGATGTAGAAGAGCTACAGGTGCAGGTCTGGTTTCTCTCCGGGACAATGCAATACAAACCTACCTTGTACAGATTCATCCCAATCACACCCCCTTCCATTAGTACAGATCCCCAGTAACAACCAGTACAGACACCCCAGTACACCTCCAGAAAAAAGACAACCCTCAGTAAAGACATCTTGGTGCGGACCCTCTCCAGTAAGGACTCCCGCAGTGCAGTCCCCCCCAGTGCAGTCACCCTCAGTACAGATTCCCCATTGCAGAAAAGCCAAGAGGAGCCCCCCTCAGTTTAAACCTTCCCAGTGCAGATTCACCCTGTACAGTCCACATCAGTACAGACCCCTCCTGAAAACAGACCCTTCCATAGACACACCCAGTACGGAACCCCTGCACTAATGACCCACCCAGAAAACACAACCCTCAGTACACAAACCATTATTGCACACACGTTTGTTGTGTTGGTGATGCTCTGGTCAAAAAGGTTCTGCTGTCTGTCACCCGTAAATGGGTATACCTCCTTCCCCGTTTTACAGTCGAGACTGCGCACACAGACGGGACAGCAGTGCAGAGTTCATACTCTTCCAGTCCCCTAGAAGGATCGGCCTCAAGCGGAGATCTGCCTAGGTGAAAGATCAGCCGCGAAGGATGCAACCTCTAGGGGGTGCTGAAACAGTATAGAAACTCATGTATGACTTTCACATCAAAGATCAAAAATGCATACTATTTTTGAAACAACGTGCTCTGCAAAGTATGGTAGTGTGCTTCAATGCAGTTAACTATGGACATGCCCCTATGCAGACATTCCAAGGATAGACACTTCCAGTAGAGAATCGCCTTGTACAGGCCACCCCAACTACAGACGCCTCCAATGGAAAAGACCCCCCAGTAACCACCAGTACAAACACCCCTCAGCACAGACACCCCAGTACACCCCCGGAAGTATTGACACTCCTCAGTGAAGACATCCGAGAGCAGACCGCCTTCAGTAAAGACTAGAAATTCTGAATCAATCCTCTGCCCACTGCTTTACACCCTTTCTAGCAAACTTTCCACAAAAGGAATTTTTAGTTCATATGTATTTCAATACATGTTTAAGGTGGCCAACTGCGTCAAATTAATCCCTCTCTGGCCAGGCTCTACTCTACTCTGAAAAATGCAAATGCTCTAGTGGATATAGTGCCATTATAGGGCAGAAAGGCAAAAGATGTAGAAGAGCTAGAGGTGCAGGTCTGGTTTCTATCCGGGACAATGCAATACAAACCTACCTTGTACAGATTCATCCCAATCACACCCCCTTCCATTAGTACAGATCCCCAGTAACAACCAGTACAGACACCCCAGTACACCTCCAGAAAAAAGACAACCCTCAGTAAAGACATCTTGGTGCGGACCCTCTCCAGTAAGGACTCCCGCAGTGCAGTCCCCCCCAGTGCAGTCACCCTCAGTACAGATTCCCCATTGCAGAAAAGCCAAGAGGAGCCCCCCTCAGTTTAAACCTTCCCAGTGCAGATTCACCCTGTACAGTCCACAGCAGTACAGACCCCTCCTGAAAACAGACCCTTCCATAGACACACCCAGTACGGAACCCCTGCACTAATGACCCACCCAGAAAACACAACCCTCAGTACACAAACCATTATTGCACACACGTTTGTTGTGTTGGTGATGCTCTGGTCAAAAAGGTTCTGCTGTCTGTCACCCGTAAATGGGTATACCTCCTTCCCCGTTTTACAGTCGAGACTGCGCACACAGACGGGACAGCAGTGCAGAGTTCATACTCTTCCAGTCCCATAGAAGGATCGGCCTCAAGCGGAGATCTGCCTAGGTGAAAGATCAGCCGCGAAGGATGCAACCTCTAGGGGGTGCTGAAACAGTATAGAAACTCATGTATGACTTTCACATCAAAGATCAAAAATGCATACTATTTTTGAAACAACGTGCTCTGCAAAGTATGGTAGTGTGCTTCAATGCAGTTAACTATGGACATGCCCCTATGCAGACATTCCAAGGATAGACACTTCCAGTAGAGAATCGCCTTGTACAGGCCACCCCAACTACAGACGCCTCCAATGGAAAAGACCCCCCAGTAACCACCAGTACAAACACCCCTCAGCACAGACACCCCAGTACACCCCCGGAAGTATTGACACTCCTCAGTGAAGACATCCGAGAGCAGACCGCCTTCAGTAAAGACTAGAAATTCTGAATCAATCCTCTGCCCACTGCTTTACACCCTTTCTAGCAAACTTTCCACAAAAGGAATTTTTAGTTCATATGTATTTCAATACATGTTTAAGGTGGCCAACTGCGTCCAATTAATCCCTCTCTGGCCAGGCTCTACTCTACTCTGAAAAATGCAAATGCTCTAGTGGATATAGTGCCATTATAGGGCAGAAAGGCAAAAGATGTAGAAGAGCTACAGGTGCAGGTCTGGTTTCTGTCCGGGACAATGCAATACAAACCTACCTTGTACAGATTCATCCCAATCACACCCCCTTCCATTAGTACAGATCCCCAGTAACAACCAGTACAGACACCCCAGTACACCTCCAGAAAAAAGACAACCCTCAGTAAAGACATCTTGGTGCGGACCCTCTCCAGTAAGGACTCCCGCAGTGCAGTCCCCCCCAGTGCAGTCACCCTCAGTACAGATTCCCCATTGCAGAAAAGCCAAGAGGAGCCCCCCTCAGTTTAAACCTTCCCAGTGCAGATTCACCCTGTACAGTCCACATCAGTAAAGCCCCCTCCTGAAAACAGACCCTTCCATAGACACACCCAGTACAGAACCCCTGCACTAATGACCCACCCAGAAAACACAACCCTCAGTACACAAACCATTATTGCACACACGTTTGTTGTGTTGGTGATGCTCTGGTCAAAAAGGTTCTGCTGTCTGTCACCCGTAAATGGGTATACCTCCTTCCCCGTTTTACAGTCGAGACTGCGCACACAGACGGGACAGCAGTGCAGAGTTCATACTCTTCCAGTCCCCTAGAAGGATCGGCCTCAAGCGGAGATCTGCCTAGGTGAAAGATCAGCCGCGAAGGATGCAACCTCTAGGGGGTGCTGAAATAGTATAGAAACTCATGTATGACTTTCACATCAAAGATCAAAAATGCATACTATTTTTGAAACAACGTGCTCTGCAAAGTATGGTAGTGTGCTTCAATGCAGTTAACTATGGACATGCCCCTATGCAGACATTCCAAGGATAGACACTTCCAGTAGAGAATCGCCTTGTACAGGCCTCCCCAACTACAGACGCCTCCAATGGAAAAGACCCCCCAGTAACCACCAGTACAAACACCCCTCAGCACAGACACCCCAGTACACCCCCGGAAGTATTGACACTCCTCAGTGAAGACATCCGAGAGCAGACCGCCTTCAGTAAAGACTAGAAATTCTGAATCAATCCTCTGCCCACTGCTTTACACCCTTTCTAGCAAACTTTCCACAAAAGGAATTTTTAGTTCATATGTATTTCAATACATGTTTAAGGTGGCCAACTGCGTCCAATTAATCCCTCTCTGGCCAGGCTCTACTCTACTTTGAAAAATGCAAATGCTCCAGTGGATATAGTGCCATTATAGGGCAGAAAGACAAAAGATGTAGAAGAGCTACAGGTGCAGGTCTGGTTTCTGTCCGGGACAATGCAATACAAACCTACCTTGTACAGATTCATCCCAATCACACCCCCTTCCATTAGTACAGATCCCCAGTAACAACCAGTACAGACACCCCAGTACACCTCCAGAAAAAAGACAACCCTCAGTAAAGACATCTTGGTGCGGACCCTCTCCAGTAAGGACTCCCGCAGTGCAGTCCCCCCCAGTGCAGTCACCCTCAGTACAGATTCCCCATTGCAGAAAAGCCAAGAGGAGCCCCCCTCAGTTTAAACCTTCCCAGTGCAGATTCACCCTGTACAGTCCACATCAGTACAGACCCCTCCTGAAAACAGACCCTTCCATAGACACACCCAGTACGGAACCCCTGCACTAATGACCCACCCAGAAAACACAACCCTCAGTACACAAACCATTATTGCACACACGTTTGTTGTGTTGGTGATGCTCTGGTCAAAAAGGTTCTGCTGTCTGTCACCCGTAAATGGGTATACCCCCTTCCCCATTTTACAGTCGAGACTGCGCACACAGACGGGACAGCAGTGCAGAGTTAATACTCTTCCAGTCCCATAGAAGGATCGGCCTCAAGCGGAGATCTGCCTAGGTGAAAGATCAGCCGCGAAGGATGCAACCTCTAGGGGGTGCTGAAACAGTATAGAAACTCATGTATGACTTTCACATCAAAGATCAAAAATGCATACTATTTTTGAAACAACGTGCTCTGCAAAGTATGGTAGTGTGCTTCAATGCAGTTAACTATGGACATGCCCCTATGCAGACATTCCAAGGATAGACACTTCCAGTAGAGAATCGCCTTGTACAGGCCACCCCAACTACAGACGCCTCCAATGGAAAAGACCCCCCAGTAACCACCAGTACAAACACCCCTCAGCACAGACACCCCAGTACACCCCCGGAAGTATTGACACTCCTCAGTGAAGACATCCGAGAGCAGACCGCCTTCAGTAAAGACTAGAAATTCTGAATCAATCCTCTGCCCACTGCTTTACACCCTTTCTAGCAAACTTTCCACAAAAGGAATTTTTAGTTCATATGTATTTCAATACATGTTTAAGGTGGCCAACTGCGTCAAAATAATCCCTCTCTGGCCAGGCTCTACTCTACTCTGAAAAATGCAAATGCTCTAGTGGATATAGTGCCATTATAGGGCAGAAAGGCAAAAGATGTAGAAGAGCTACAGGTGCAGGTCTGGTTTCTCTCCGGGACAATGCAATACAAACCTACCTTGTACAGATTCATCCCAATCACACCCCCTTCCATTAGTACAGATCCCCAGTAACAACCAGTACAGACACCCCAGTACACCTCCAGAAAAAAGACAACCCTCAGTAAAGACATCTTGGTGCGGACCCTCTCCAGTAAGGACTCCCGCAGTGCAGTCCCCCCCAGTGCAGTCACCCTCAGTACAGATTCCCCATTGCAGAAAAGCCAAGAGGAGCCCCCCTCAGTTTAAACCTTCCCAGTGCAGATTCACCCTGTACAGTCCACATCAGTACAGACCCCTCCTGAAAACAGACCCTTCCATAGACACACCCAGTACGGAACCCCTGCACTAATGACCCACCCAGAAAACACAACCCTCAGTACACAAACCATTATTGCACACACGTTTGTTGTGTTGGTGATGCTCTGGTCAAAAAGGTTCTGCTGTCTGTCACCCGTAAATGGGTATACCTCCTTCCCCATTTTACAGTCGAGACTGCGCACACAGACGGGACAGCAGTGCAGAGTTCATACTCTTCCAGTCCCATAGAAGGATCGGCCTCAAGCGGAGATCTGCCTAGGTGAAAGATCAGCCGCGAAGGATGCAACCTCTAGGGGGTGCTGAAACAGTATAGAAACTCATGTATGACTTTCACATCAAAGATCAAAAATGCATACTATTTTTGAAACAACGTGCTCTGCAAAGTATGGTAGTGTGCTTCAATGCAGTTAACTATGGACATGCCCCTATGCAGACATTCCAAGGATAGACACTTCCAGTAGAGAATCGCCTTGTACAGGCCACCCCAACTACAGACGCCTCCAATGGAAAAGACCCCCCAGTAACCACCAGTACAAACACCCCTCAGCACAGACACCCCAGTACACCCCCGGAAGTATTGACACTCCTCAGTGAAGACATCCGAGAGCAGACCGCCTTCAGTAAAGACTAGAAATTCTGAATCAATCCTCTGCCCACTGCTTTACACCCTTTCTAGCAAACTTTCCACAAAAGGAATTTTTAGTTCATATGTATTTCAATACATGTTTAAGGTGGCCAACTGCGTCAAATTAATCCCTCTCTGGCCAGGCTCTACTCTACTCTGAAAAATGCAAATGCTCTAGTGGATATAGTGCCATTATAGGGCAGAAAGGCAAAAGATGTAGAAGAGCTACAGGTGCAGGTCTGGTTTCTCTCCGGGACAATGCAATACAAACCTACCTTGTACAGATTCATCCCAATCACACCCCCTTCCATTAGTACAGATCCCCAGTAACAACCAGTACAGACACCCCAGTACACCTCCAGAAAAAAGACAACCCTCAGTAAAGACATCTTGGTGCGGACCCTCTCCAGTAAGGACTCCCGCAGTGCAGTCCCCCCCAGTGCAGTCACCCTCAGTACAGATTCCCCATTGCAGAAAAGCCAAGAGGAGCCCCCCTCAGTTTAAACCTTCCCAGTGCAGATTCACCCTGTACAGTCCACAGCAGTACAGACCCCTCCTGAAAACAGACCCTTCCATAGACACACCCAGTACGGAACCCCTGCACTAATGACCCACCCAGAAAACACAACCCTCAGTACACAAACCATTATTGCACACACGTTTGTTGTGTTGGTGATGCTCTGGTCAAAAAGGTTCTGCTGTCTGTCACCCGTAAATGGGTATACCTCCTTCCCCGTTTTACAGTCGAGACTGCGCACACAGACGGGACAGCAGTGCAGAGTTCATACTCTTCCAGTCCCATAGAAGGATCGGCCTCAAGCGGAGATCTGCCTAGGTGAAAGATCAGCCGCGAAGGATGCAACCTCTAGGGGGTGCTGAAACAGTATAGAAACTCATGTATGACTTTCACATCAAAGATCAAAAATGCATACTATTTTTGAAACAACGTGCTCTGCAAAGTATGGTAGTGTGCTTCAATGCAGTTAACTATGGACATGCCCCTATGCAGACATTCCAAGGATAGACATTTCCAGTAGAGAATCGCCTTGTACAGGCCACCCCAACTACAGACGCCTCCAATGGAAAAGACCCCCCAGTAACCACCAGTACAAACACCCCTCAGCACAGACACCCCAGTACACCCCCGGAAGTATTGACACTCCTCAGTGAAGACATCCGAGAGCAGACTGCCTTCAGTAAAGACTAGAAATTCTGAATCAATCCTCTGCCCACTGCTTTACACCCTTTCTAGCAAACTTTCCACAAAAGGAATTTTTAGTTCATATGTATTTCAATACATGTTTAAGGTGGCCAACTGCGTCCAATTAATCCCTCTCTGGCCAGGCTCTACTCTACTCTGAAAAATGCAAATGCTCTAGTGGATATAGTGCCATTATAGGGCAGAAAGGCAAAAGATGTAGAAGAGCTACAGGTGCAGGTCTGGTTTCTGTCCGGGACAATGCAATACAAACCTACCTTGTACAGATTCATCCCAATCACACCCCCTTCCATTAGTACAGATCCCCAGTAACAACCAGTACAGACACCCCAGTACACCTCCAGAAAAAAGACAACCCTCAGTAAAGACATCTTGGTGCGGACCCTCTCCAGTAAGGACTCCCGCAGTGCAGTCCCCCCCAGTGCAGTCACCCTCAGTACAGATTCCCCATTGCAGAAAAGCCAAGAGGAGCCCCCCTCAGTTTAAACCTTCCCAGTGCAGATTCACCCTGTACAGTCCACATCAGTAAAGCCCCCTCCTGAAAACAGACCCTTCCATAGACACACCCAGTACAGAACCCCTGCACTAATGACCCACCCAGAAAACACAACCCTCAGTACACAAACCATTATTGCACACACGTTTGTTGTGTTGGTGATGCTCTGGTCAAAAAGGTTCTGCTGTCTGTCACCCGTAAATGGGTATACCTCCTTCCCCGTTTTACAGTCGAGACTGCGCACACAGACGGGACAGCAGTGCAGAGTTCATACTCTTCCAGTCCCCTAGAAGGATCGGCCTCAAGCGGAGATCTGCCTAGGTGAAAGATCAGCCGCGAAGGATGCAACCTCTAGGGGGTGCTGAAACAGTATAGAAACTCATGTATGACTTTCACATCAAAGATCAAAAATGCATACTATTTTTGAAACAACGTGCTCTGCAAAGTATGGTAGTGTGCTTCAATGCAGTTAACTATGGACATGCCCCTATGCAGACATTCCAAGGATAGACACTTCCAGTAGAGAATCGCCTTGTACAGGCCTCCCCAACTACAGACGCCTCCAATGGAAAAGACCCCCCAGTAACCACCAGTACAAACACCCCTCAGCACAGACACCCCAGTACACCCCCGGAAGTATTGACACTCCTCAGTGAAGACATCCGAGAGCAGACCGCCTTCAGTAAAGACTAGAAATTCTGAATCAATCCTCTGCCCACTGCTTTACACCCTTTCTAGCAAACTTTCCACAAAAGGAATTTTTAGTTCATATGTATTTCAATACATGTTTAAGGTGGCCAACTGCGTCCAATTAATCCCTCTCTGGCCAGGCTCTACTCTACTTTGAAAAATGCAAATGCTCCAGTGGATATAGTGCCATTATAGGGCAGAAAGACAAAAGATGTAGAAGAGCTACAGGTGCAGGTCTGGTTTCTGTCCGGGACAATGCAATACAAACCTACCTTGTACAGATTCATCCCAATCACACCCCCTTCCATTAGTACAGATCCCCAGTAACAACCAGTACAGACACCCCAGTACACCTCCAGAAAAAAGACAACCCTCAGTAAAGACATCTTGGTGCGGACCCTCTCCAGTAAGGACTCCCGCAGTGCAGTCCCCCCCAGTGCAGTCACCCTCAGTACAGATTCCCCATTGCAGAAAAGCCAAGAGGAGCCCCCCTCAGTTTAAACCTTCCCAGTGCAGATTCACCCTGTACAGTCCACATCAGTACAGACCCCTCCTGAAAACAGACCCTTCCATAGACACACCCAGTACGGAACCCCTGCACTAATGACCCACCCAGAAAACACAACCCTCAGTACACAAACCATTATTGCACACACGTTTGTTGTGTTGGTGATGCTCTGGTCAAAAAGGTTCTGCTGTCTGTCACCCGTAAATGGGTATACCCCCTTCCCCATTTTACAGTCGAGACTGCGCACACAGACGGGACAGCAGTGCAGAGTTAATACTCTTCCAGTCCCATAGAAGGATCGGCCTCAAGCGGAGATCTGCCTAGGTGAAAGATCAGCCGCGAAGGATGCAACCTCTAGGGGGTGCTGAAACAGTATAGAAACTCATGTATGACTTTCACATCAAAGATCAAAAATGCATACTATTTTTGAAACAACGTGCTCTGCAAAGTATGGTAGTGTGCTTCAATGCAGTTAACTATGGACATGCCCCTATGCAGACATTCCAAGGATAGACACTTCCAGTAGAGAATCGCCTTGTACAGGCCACCCCAACTACAGACGCCTCCAATGGAAAAGACCCCCCAGTAACCACCAGTACAAACACCCCTCAGCACAGACACCCCAGTACACCCCCGGAAGTATTGACACTCCTCAGTGAAGACATCCGAGAGCAGACCGCCTTCAGTAAAGACTAGAAATTCTGAATCAATCCTCTGCCCACTGCTTTACACCCTTTCTAGCAAACTTTCCACAAAAGGAATTTTTAGTTCATATGTATTTCAATACATGTTTAAGGTGGCCAACTGCGTCAAAATAATCCCTCTCTGGCCAGGCTCTACTCTACTCTGAAAAATGCAAATGCTCTAGTGGATATAGTGCCATTATAGGGCAGAAAGGCAAAAGATGTAGAAGAGCTACAGGTGCAGGTCTGGTTTCTCTCCGGGACAATGCAATACAAACCTACCTTGTACAGATTCATCCCAATCACACCCCCTTCCATTAGTACAGATCCCCAGTAACAACCAGTACAGACACCCCAGTACACCTCCAGAAAAAAGACAACCCTCAGTAAAGACATCTTGGTGCGGACCCTCTCCAGTAAGGACTCCCGCAGTGCAGTCCCCCCCAGTGCAGTCACCCTCAGTACAGATTCCCCATTGCAGAAAAGCCAAGAGGAGCCCCCCTCAGTTTAAACCTTCCCAGTGCAGATTCACCCTGTACAGTCCACATCAGTACAGACCCCTCCTGAAAACAGACCCTTCCATAGACACACCCAGTACGGAACCCCTGCACTAATGACCCACCCAGAAAACACAACCCTCAGTACACAAACCATTATTGCACACACGTTTGTTGTGTTGGTGATGCTCTGGTCAAAAAGGTTCTGCTGTCTGTCACCCGTAAATGGGTATACCTCCTTCCCCATTTTACAGTCGAGACTGCGCACACAGACGGGACAGCAGTGCAGAGTTCATACTCTTCCAGTCCCCTAGAAGGATCGGCCTCAAGCGGAGATCTGCCTAGGTGAAAGATCAGCCGCGAAGGATGAAACCTCTAGGGGGTGCTGAAACAGTATAGAAACTCATGTATGACTTTCACATTAAAGATCAAAAATGCATACTATTTTTGAAACAACGTGCTCTGCAAAGTATGGTAGTGTGCTTCAATGCAGTTAACTATGGACATGCCCCTATGCAGACATTCCAAGGATAGACACTTCCAGTAGAGAATCGCCTTGTACAGGCCACCCCAACTACAGACGCCTCCAATGGAAAAGACCCCCCAGTAACCACCAGTACAAACACCCCTCAGCACAGACACCCCAGTACACCCCCGGAAGTATTGACACTCCTCAGTGAAGACATCCGAGAGCAGACCGCCTTCAGTAAAGACTAGAAATTCTGAATCAATCCTCTGCCCACTGCTTTACACCCTTTCTAGCAAACTTTCCACAAAAGGAATTTTTAGTTCATATGTATTTCAATACATGTTTAAGGTGGCCAACTGCGTCAAATTAATCCCTCTCTGGCCAGGCTCTACTCTACTCTGAAAAATGCAAATGCTCTAGTGGATATAGTGCCATTATAGGGCAGAAAGGCAAAAGATGTAGAAGAGCTAGAGGTGCAGGTCTGGTTTCTATCCGGGACAATGCATCACAAACCTACCTTGTACAGATTCATCCCAATCACACCCCCTTCCATTAGTACAGATCCCCAGTAACAACCAGTACAGACACCCCAGTACACCTCCAGAAAAAAGACAACCCTCAGTAAAGACATCTTGGTGCGGACCCTCTCCAGTAAGGACTCCCGCAGTGCAGTCCCCCCCAGTGCAGTCACCCTCAGTACAGATTCCCCATTGCAGAAAAGCCAAGAGGAGCCCCCCTCAGTTTAAACCTTCCCAGTGCAGATTCACCCTGTACAGTCCACATCAGTACAGACCCCTCCTGAAAACAGACCCTTCCATAGACACACCCAGTACGGAACCCCTGCACTAATGACCCACCCAGAAAACACAACCCTCAGTACACAAACCATTATTGCACACACGTTTATTGTGTTGGTGATGCTCTGGTCAAAAAGGTTCTGCTGTCTGTCACCCGTAAATGGGTATACCTCCTTCCCCGTTTTACAGTCGAGACTGCGCACACAGACGGGACAGCAGTGCAGAGTTCATACTCTTCCAGTCCCATAGAAGGATCGGCCTCAAGCGGAGATCTGCCTAGGTGAAAGATCAGCCGCAAAGGATGCAACCTCTAGGGGGTGCTGAAACAGTATAGAAACTCATGTATGACTTTCACATCAAAGATCAAAAATGCATACTATTTTTGAAACAACGTGCTCTGCAAAGTATGGTAGTGTGCTTCAATGCAGTTAACTATGGACATGCCCCTATGCAGACATTCCAAGGATAGACATTTCCAGTAGAGAATCGCCTTGTACAGGACACCCCAACTACAGACGCCTCCAATGGAAAAGACCCCCCAGTAACCACCAGTACAAACACCCCTCAGCACAGACACCCCAGTACACCCCCGGAAGTATTGACACTCCTCAGTGAAGACATCCGAGAGCAGACTGCCTTCAGTAAAGACTAGAAATTCTGAATCAATCCTCTGCCCACTGCTTTACACCCTTTCTAGCAAACTTTCCACAAAAGGAATTTTTAGTTCATATGTATTTCAATACATGTTTAAGGTGGCCAACTGCGTCCAATTAATCCCTCTCTGGCCAGGCTCTACTCTACTCTGAAAAATGCAAATGCTCTAGTGGATATAGTGCCATTATAGGGCAGAAAGGCAAAAGATGTAGAAGAGCTACAGGTGCAGGTCTGGTTTCTGTCCGGGACAATGCAATACAAACCTACCTTGTACAGATTCATCCCAATCACACCCCCTTCCATTAGTACAGATCCCCAGTAACAACCAGTACAGACACCCCAGTACACCTCCAGAAAAAAGACAACCCTCAGTAAAGACATCTTGGTGCGGACCCTCTCCAGTAAGGACTCCCGCAGTGCAGTCCCCCCCAGTGCAGTCACCCTCAGTACAGATTCCCCATTGCAGAAAAGCCAAGAGGAGACCCCCTCAGTTTAAACCTTCCCAGTGCAGATTCACCCTGTACAGTCCACATCAGTAAAGCCCCCTCCTGAAAACAGACCCTTCCATAGACACACCCAGTACAGAACCCCTGCACTAATGACCCACCCAGAAAACACAACCCTCAGTACACAAACCATTATTGCACACACGTTTGTTGTGTTGGTGATGCTCTGGTCAAAAAGGTTCTGCTGTCTGTCACCCGTAAATGGGTATACCTCCTTCCCCGTTTTACAGTCGAGACTGCGCACACAGACGGGACAGCAGTGCAGAGTTCATACTCTTCCAGTCCCCTAGAAGGATCGGCCTCAAGCGGAGATCTGCCTAGGTGAAAGATCAGCCGCGAAGGATGCAACCTCTAGGGGGTGCTGAAACAGTATAGAAACTCATGTATGACTTTCACATCAAAGATCAAAAATGCATACTATTTTTGAAACAACGTGCTCTGCAAAGTATGGTAGTGTGCTTCAATGCAGTTAACTATGGACATGCCCCTATGCAGACATTCCAAGGATAGACACTTCCAGTAGAGAATCGCCTTGTACAGGCCACCCCAACTACAGACGCCTCCAATGGAAAAGACCCCCCAGTAACCACCAGTACAAACACCCCTCAGCACAGACACCCCAGTACACCCCCGGAAGTATTGACACTCTTCAGTGAAGACATCCGAGAGCAGACCGCCTTCAGTAAAGACTAGAAATTCTGAATCAATCCTCTGCCCACTGCTTTACACCCTTTCTAGCAAACTTTCCACAAAAGGAATTTTTAGTTCATATGTATTTCAATACATGTTTAAGGTGGCCAACTGCGTCAAATTAATCCCTCTCTGGCCAGGCACTACTCTACTCTGAAAAATGCAAATGCTCTAGTGGATATAGTGCCATTATAGGGCAGAAAGGCAAAAGATGTAGAAGAGCTACAGGTGCAGGTCTGGTTTCTGTCCGGGACAATGCAATACAAACCTACCTTGTACAGATTCATCCCAATCACACCCCCTTCCATTAGTACAGATCCCCAGTAACAACCAGTACAGACACCCCAGTACACCTCCAGAAAAAAGACAACCCTCAGTAAAGACATCTTGGTGCGGACCCTCTCCAGTAAGGACTCCCGCAGTGCAGTCCCCCCCAGTGCAGTCACCCTCAGTACAGATTCCCCATTGCAGAAAAGCCAAGAGGAGCCCCCCTCAGTTTAAACCTTCCCAGTGCAGATTCACCCTGTACAGTCCACATCAGTACAGACCCCTCCTGAAAACAGACCCTTCCATAGACACACCCAGTACAGAACCCCTGCACTAATGACCCACCCAGAAAACACAACCCTCAGTACACAAACCATTATTGCACACACGTTTGTTGTGTTGGTGATGCTCTGGTCAAAAAGGTTCTGCTGTCTGTCACCCGTAAATGGGTATACCTCCTTCCCCGTTTTACAGTCGAGACTGCGCACACAGACGGGACAGCAGTGCAGAGTTCATACTCTTCCAGTCCCCTAGAAGGATCGGCCTCAAGCGGAGATCTGCCTAGGTGAAAGATCAGCCGCGAAGGATGCAACCTCTAGGGGGTGCTGAAACAGTATAGAAACTCATGTATGACTTTCACATCAAAGATCAAAAATGCATACTATTTTTGAAACAACGTGCTCTGCAAAGTATGGTAGTGTGCTTCAATGCAGTTAACTATGGACATGCCCCTATGCAGACATTCCAAGGATAGACACTTCCAGTAGAGAATCGCCTTGTACAGGCCACCCCAACTACAGACGCCTCCAATGGAAAAGACCCCCCAGTAACCACCAGTACAAACACCCCTCAGCACAGACACCCCAGTACACCCCCAGAAGTATTGACACTCCTCAGTGAAGACATCCGAGAGCAGACCGCCTTCAGTAAAGACTAGAAATTCTGAATCAATCCTCTGCCCACTGCTTTACACCCTTTCTAGCAAACTTTCCACAAAAGGAATTTTTAGTTCATATGTATTTCAATACATGTTTAAGGTGGCCAACTGCGTCAAATTAATCCCTCTCTGGCCAGGCTCTACTCTACTCTGAAAAATGCAAATGCTCCAGTGGATATAGTGCCATTATAGGGCAGAAAGGCAAAAGATGTAGAAGAGCTACAGGTGCAGGTCTGGTTTCTGTCCGGGACAATGCAATACAAGCCTACCTTGTACAGATTCATCCCAATCACACCCCCTTCCATTAGTACAGATCCCCAGTAACAACCAGTACAGACACCCCAGTACACCTCCAGAAAAAAGACAACCCTCAGTAAAGACATCTTGGTGCGGACCCTCTCCAGTAAGGACTCCCGCAGTGCAGTCCCCCCCAGTGCAGTCACCCTCAGTACAGATTCCCCATTGCAGAAAAGCCAAGAGGAGCCCCCCTCAGTTTAAACCTTCCCAGTGCAGATTCACCCTGTACAGTCCACATCAGTACAGACCCCTCCTGAAAACAGACCCTTCCATAGACACACCCAGTACGGAACCCCTGCACTAATGACCCACCCAGAAAACACAACCCTCAGTACACAAACCATTATTGCACACACGTTTGTTGTGTTGGTGATGCTCTGGTCAAAAAGGTTCTGCTGTCTGTCACCCGTAAATGGGTATACCTCCTTCCCCGTTTTACAGTCGAGACTGCGCACACAGACGGGACAGCAGTGCAGAGTTCATACTCTTCCAGTCCCCTAGAAGGATCGGCCTCAAGCGGAGATCTGCCTAGGTGAAAGATCAGCCGCGAAGGATGCAACCTCTAGGGGGTGCTGAAACAGTATAGAAACTCATGTATGACTTTCACATCAAAGATCAAAAATGCATACTATTTTTGAAACAACGTGCTCTGCAAAGTATGGTAGTGTGCTTCAATGCAGTTAACTATGGACATGCCCCTATGCAGACATTCCAAGGATAGACATTTCCAGTAGAGAATCGCCTTGTACAGGCCACCCCAACTACAGACGCCTCCAATGGAAAAGACCCCCCAGTAACCACCAGTACAAACACCCCTCAGCACAGACACCCCAGTACACCCCCGGACGTATTGACACTCCTCAGTGAAGACATCCGAGAGCAGACCGCCTTCAGTAAAGACTAGAAATTCTGAATCAATCCTCTGCCCACTGCTTTACACCCTTTCTAGCAAACTTTCCACAAAAGGAATTTTTAGTTCATATGTATTTCAATACATGTTTAAGGTGGCCAACTGCGTCAAATTAATCCCTCTCTGGCCAGGCTCTACTCTACTCTGAAAAATGCAAATGCTCTAGTGGATATAGTGCCATTATAGGGCAGAAAGGCAAAAGATGTAGAAGAGCTAGAGGTGCAGGTCTGGTTTCTGTCCGGGACAATGCAATACAAACCTACCTTGTACAGATTCATCCCAATCACACCCCCTTCCATTAGTACAGATCCCCAGTAACAACCAGTACAGACACCCCAGTACACCTCCAGAAAAAAGACAACCCTCAGTAAAGACATCTTGGTGCGGACCCTCTCCAGTAAGGACTCCCGCAGTGCAGTCCCCCCCAGTGCAGTCACCCTCAGTACAGATTCCCCATTGCAGAAAAGCCAAGAGGAGCCCCCCTCAGTTTAAACCTTCCCAGTGCAGATTCACCCTGTACAGTCCACATCAGTACAGACCCCTCCTGAAAACAGACCCTTCCATAGACACACCCAGTACGGAACCCCTGCACTAATGACCCACCCAGAAAACACAACCCTCAGTACACAAACCATTATTGCACACACGTTTGTTGTGTTGGTGATGCTCTGGTCAAAAAGGTTCTGCTGTCTGTCACCCGTAAATGGGTATACCTCCTTCCCCGTTTTACAGTCGAGACTGCGCACACAGACGGGACAGCAGTGCAGAGTTCATACTCTTCCAGTCCCCTAGAAGGATCGGCCTCAAGCGGAGATCTGCCTAGGTGAAAGATCAGCCGCGAAGGATGCAACCTCTAGGGGGTGCTGAAACAGTATAGAAACTCATGTATGACTTTCACATCAAAGATCAAAAATGCATACTATTTTTGAAACAACGTGCTCTGCAAAGTATGGTAGTGTGCTTCAATGCAGTTAACTATGGACATGCCCCTATGCAGACATTCCAAGGATAGACATTTCCAGTAGAGAATCGCCTTGTACAGGCCACCCCAACTACAGACGCCTCCAATGGAAAAGACCCCCCAGTAACCACCAGTACAAACACCCCTCAGCACAGACACCCCAGTACACCCCCGGACGTATTGACACTCCTCAGTGAAGACATCCGAGAGCAGACCGCCTTCAGTAAAGACTAGAAATTCTGAATCAATCCTCTGCCCACTGCTTTACACCCTTTCTAGCAAACTTTCCACAAAAGGAATTTTTAGTTCATATGTATTTCAATACATGTTTAAGGTGGCCAACTGCGTCAAATTAATCCCTCTCTGGCCAGGCTCTACTCTACTCTGAAAAATGCAAATGCTCTAGTGGATATAGTGCCATTATAGGGCAGAAAGGCAAAAGATGTAGAAGAGCTAGAGGTGCAGGTCTGGTTTCTGTCCGGGACAATGCAATACAAACCTACCTTGTACAGATTCATCCCAATCACACCCCCTTCCATTAGTACAGATCCCCAGTAACAACCAGTACAGACACCCCAGTACACCTCCAGAAAAAAGACAACCCTCAGTAAAGACATCTTGGTGCGGACCCTCTCCAGTAAGGACTCCCGCAGTGCAGTCCCCCCCAGTGCAGTCACCCTCAGTACAGATTCCCCATTGCAGAAAAGCCAAGAGGAGCCCCCCTCAGTTTAAACCTTCCCAGTGCAGATTCACCCTGTACAGTCCACATCAGTACAGACCCCTCCTGAAAACAGACCCTTCCATAGACACACCCAGTACGGAACCCCTGCACTAATGACCCACCCAGAAAACACAACCCTCAGTACACAAACCATTATTGCACACACTTTTGTTGTGTTGGTGATGCTCTGGTCAAAAAGGTTCTGCTGTCTGTCACCCGTAAATGGGTATACCTCCTTCCCCGTTTTAAAGTCGAGACTGCGCACACAGACGGGACAGCAGTGCAGAGTTCATACTCTTCCAGTCCCCTAGAAGGATCGGCCTCAAGCGGAGATCTGCCTAGGTGAAAGATCAGCCGCGAAGGATGCAACCTCTAGGGGGTGCTGAAACAGTATAGAAACTCATGTATGACTTTCACATCAAAGATCAAAAATGCATACTATTTTTGAAACAACGTGCTCTGCAAAGTATGGTAGTGTGCTTCAATGCAGTTAACTATGGACATGCCCCTATGCAGACATTCCAAGGATAGACACTTCCAGTAGAGAATCGCCTTGTACAGGCCACCCCAACTACAGACGCCTCCAATGGAAAAGACCCCCCAGTAACCACCAGTACAAACACCCCTCAGCACAGACACCCCAGTAAACCCCCAGAAGTATTGACACTCCTCAGTGAAGACATCCGAGAGCAGACCGCCTTCAGTAAAGACTAGAAATTCTGAATCAATCCTCTGCCCACTGCTTTACACCCTTTCTAGCAAACTTTCCACAAAAGGAATTTTTAGTTCATATGTATTTCAATACATGTTTAAGGTGGCCAACTGCGTCCAATTAATCCCTCTCTGGCCAGGCTCTACTCTACTCTGAAAAATGCAAATGCTCCAGTGGATATAGTGCCATTATAGGGCAGAAAGGCAAAAGATGTAGAAGAGCTACAGGTGCAGGTCTGGTTTCTGTCCGGGACAATGCAATACAAGCCTACCTTGTACAGATTCATCCCAATCACACCCCCTTCCATTAGTACAGATCCCCAGTAACAACCAGTACAGACACCCCAGTACACCTCCAGAAAAAAGACAACCCTCAGTAAAGACATCTTGGTGCGGACCCTCTCCAGTAAGGACTCCCGCAGTGCAGTCCCCCCCCAGTGCAGTCACCCTCAGTACAGATTCCCCATTGTAGAAAAGCCAAGAGGAGCCCCCCTCAGTTTAAACCTTCCCAGTGCAGATTCACCCTGTACAGTCCACATCAGTACAGACCCCTCCTGAAAACAGACCCTTCCATAGACACACCCAGTACGGAACCCCTGCACTAATGACCCACCCAGAAAACACAACCCTCAGTACACAAACCATTATTGCACACACGTTTGTTGTGTTGGTGATGCTCTGGTCAAAAAGGTTCTGCTGTCTGTCACCCGTAAATGGGTATACCTCCTTCCCCGTTTTACAGTCGAGACTGCGCACACAGACGGGACAGCAGTGCAGAGTTCATACTCTTCCAGTCCCCTAGAAGGATCGGCCTCAAGCGGAGATCTGCCTAGGTGAAAGATCAGCCGCGAAGGATGCAACCTCTAGGGGGTGCTGAAACAGTATAGAAACTCATGTATGACTTTCACATCAAAGATCAAAAATGCATACTATTTTTGAAACAACGTGCTCTGCAAAGTATGGTAGTGTGCTTCAATGCAGTTAACTATGGACATGCCCCTATGCAGACATTCCAAGGATAGACATTTCCAGTAGAGAATCGCCTTGTACAGGCCACCCCATCTACAGACGCCTCCAATGGAAAAGACCCCCCAGTAACCACCAGTACAAACACCCCTCAGCACAGACACCCCAGTACACCCCCGGATGTATTGACACTCCTCAGTGAAGACATCCGAGAGCAGACCGCCTTCAGTAAAGACTAGAAATTCTGAATCAATCCTCTGCCCACTGCTTTACACCCTTTCTAGCAAACTTTCCACAAAAGGAATTTTTAGTTCATATGTATTTCAATACATGTTTAAGGTGGCCAACTGCGTCAAATTAATCCCTCTCTGGCCAGGCTCTACTCTACTCTGAAAAATGCAAATGCTCTAGTGGATATAGTGCCATTATAGGGCAGAAAGGCAAAAGATGTAGAAGAGCTAGAGGTGCAGGTCTGGTTTCTGTCCGGGACAATGCATCACAAACCTACCTTGTACAGATTCATCCCAATCACACCCCCTTCCATTAGTACAGATCCCCAGTAACAACCAGTACAGACACCCCAGTACACCTCCAGAAAAAAGACAACCCTCAGTAAAGACATCTTGGTGCGGACCCTCTCCAGTAAGGACTCCCGCAGTGCAGTCCCCCCCAGTGCAGTCACCCTCAGTACAGATTCCCCATTGTAGAAAAGCCAAGAGGAGCCCCCCTCAGTTTAAACCTTCCCAGTGCAGATTCACCCTGTACAGTCCACATCAGTACAGACCCCTCCTGAAAACAGACCCTTCCATAGACACACCCAGTACGGAACCCCTGCACTAATGACCCACCCAGAAAACACAACCCTCAGTACACAAACCATTATTGCACACACGTTTGTTGTGTTGGTGATGCTCTGGTCAAAAAGGTTCTGCTGTCTGTCACCCGTAAATGGGTATACCTCCTTCCCCGTTTTACAGTCGAGACTGCGCACACAGACGGGACAGCAGTGCAGAGTTCATACTCTTCCAGTCCCCTAGAAGGATCGGCCTCAAGCGGAGATCTGCCTAGGTGAAAGATCAGCCGCGAAGGATGCAACCTCTAGGGGGTGCTGAAACAGTATAGAAACTCATGTATGACTTTCACATCAAAGATCAAAAATGCATACTATTTTTGAAACAACGTGCTCTGCAAAGTATGGTAGTGTGCTTCAATGCAGTTAACTATGGACATGCCCCTATGCAGACATTCCAAGCATAGACATTTCCAGTAGAGAATCGCCTTGTACAGGCCACCCCAACTACAGACGCCTCCAATGGAAAAGACCCCCCAGTAACCACCAGTACAAACACCCCTCAGCACAGACACCCCAGTACACCCCCGGACGTATTGACACTCCTCAGTGAAGACATCCGAGAGCAGACCGCCTTCAGTAAAGACTAGAAATTCTGAATCAATCCTCTGCCCACTGCTTTACACCCTTTCTAGCAAACTTTCCACAAAAGGAATTTTTAGTTCATATGTATTTCAATACATGTTTAAGGTGGCCAACTGCGTCAAATTAATCCCTCTCTGGCCAGGCTCTACTCTACTCTGAAAAATGCAAATGCTCTAGTGGATATAGTGCCATTATAGGGCAGAAAGGCAAAAGATGTAGAAGAGCTACAGGTGCAGGTCTGGTTTCTGTCCGGGACAATGCAATACAAACCTACCTTGTACAGATTCATCCCAATCACACCCCCTTCCATTAGTACAGATCCCCAGTAACAACCAGTACAGACACCCCAGTACACCTCCAGAAAAAAGACAACCCTCAGTAAAGACATCTTGGTGCGGACCCTCTCCAGTAAGGACTCCCGCAGTGCAGTCCCCCCCAGTGCAGTCACCCTCAGTACAGATTCCCCATTGCAGAAAAGCCAAGAGGAGCCCCCCTCAGTTTAAACCTTCCCAGTGCAGATTCACCCTGTACAGTCCACATCAGTACAGACCCCTCCTGAAAACAGACCCTTCCATAGACACACCCAGTACGGAACCCCTGCACTAATGACCCACCCAGAAAACACAACCCTCAGTACACAAACCATTATTGCACACACGTTTGTTCTGTTGGTGATGCTCTGGTCAAAAAGGTTCTGCTGTCTGTCACCCGTAAATGGGTATACCTCCTTCCCCGTTTTACAGTCGAGACTGCGCACACAGACGGGACAGCAGTGCAGAGTTCATACTCTTCCAGTCCCCTAGAAGGATTGGCCTCAAGCGGAGATCTGCCTAGGTGAAAGATCAGCCGCGAAGGATGCAACCTCTAGGGGGTGCTGAAACAGTATAGAAACTCATGTATGACTTTCACATCAAAGATCAAAAATGCATACTATTTTTGAAACAACGTGCTCTGCAAAGTATGGTAGTGTGCTTCAATGCAGTTAACTATGGACATGCCCCTATGCAGACATTCCAAGGATAGACATTTCCAGTAGAGAATCGCCTTGTACAGGCCACCCCATCTACAGACGCCTCCAATGGAAAAGACCCCCCAGTAACCACCAGTACAAACACCCCTCAGCACAGACACCCCAGTACACCCCCGGATGTATTGACACTCCTCAGTGAAGACATCCGAGAGCAGACCGCCTTCAGTAAAGACTAGAAATTCTGAATCAATCCTCTGCCCACTGCTTTACACCCTTTCTAGCAAACTTTCCACAAAAGGAATTTTTAGTTCATATGTATTTCAATACATGTTTAAGGTGGCCAACTGCGTCCAATTAATCCCTCTCTGGCCAGGCTCTACTCTACTCTGAAAAATGCAAATGCTCTAGTGGATATAGTGCCATTATAGGGCAGAAAGGCAAAAGATGTAGAAGAGCTACAGGTGCAGGTCTGGTTTCTGTCCGGGACAATGCATCACAAACCTACCTTGTACAGATTCATCCCAATCACACCCCCTTCCATTAGTACAGATCCCCAGTAACAACCAGTACAGACACCCCAGTACACCTCCAGAAAAAAGACAACCCTCAGTAAAGACATCTTGGTGCGGACCCTCTCCAGTAAGGACTCCCGCAGTGCAGTCCCCCCCAGTGCAGTCACCCTCAGTACAGATTCCCCATTGTAGAAAAGCCAAGAGGAGCCCCCCTCAGTTTAAACCTTCCCAGTGCAGATTCACCCTGTACAGTCCACATCAGTACAGACCCCTCCTGAAAACAGACCCTTCCATAGACACACCCAGTACGGAACCCCTGCACTAATGACCCACCCAGAAAACACAACCCTCAGTACACAAACCATTATTGCACACACGTTTGTTGTGTTGGTGATGCTCTGGTCAAAAAGGTTCTGCTGTCTGTCACCCGTAAATGGGTATACCTCCTTCCCCGTTTTACAGTCGAGACTGCGCACACAGACGGGACAGCAGTGCAGAGTTCATACTCTTCCAGTCCCCTAGAAGGATCGGCCTCAAGCGGAGATCTGCCTAGGTGAAAGATCAGCCGCGAAGGATGCAACCTCTAGGGGGTGCTGAAACAGTATAGAAACTCATGTATGACTTTCACATCAAAGATCAAAAATGCATACTATTTTTGAAACAACGTGCTCTGCAAAGTATGGTAGTGTGCTTCAATGCAGTTAACTATGGACATGCCCCTATGCAGACATTCCAAGCATAGACATTTCCAGTAGAGAATCGCCTTGTACAGGCCACCCCAACTACAGACGCCTCCAATGGAAAAGACCCCCCAGTAACCACCAGTACAAACACCCCTCAGCACAGACACCCCAGTACACCCCCGGACGTATTGACACTCCTCAGTGAAGACATCCGAGAGCAGACCGCCTTCAGTAAAGACTAGAAATTCTGAATCAATCCTCTGCCCACTGCTTTACACCCTTTCTAGCAAACTTTCCACAAAAGGAATTTTTAGTTCATATGTATTTCAATACATGTTTAAGGTGGCCAACTGCGTCAAATTAATCCCTCTCTGGCCAGGCTCTACTCTACTCTGAAAAATGCAAATGCTCTAGTGGATATAGTGCCATTATAGGGCAGAAAGGCAAAAGATGTAGAAGAGCTAGAGGTGCAGGTCTGGTTTCTGTCCGGGACAATGCAATACAAACCTACCTTGTACAGATTCATCCCAATTACACCCCCTTCCATTAGTACAGATCCCCAGTAACAACCAGTACAGACACCCCAGTACACCTCCAGAAAAAAGACAACCCTCAGTAAAGACATCTTGGTGCGGACCCTCTCCAGTAAGGACTCCCGCAGTGCAGTCCCCCCCAGTGCAGTCACCCTCAGTACAGATTCCCCATTGCAGAAAAGCCAAGAGGAGCCCCCCTCAGTTTAAACCTTCCCAGTGCAGATTCACCCTGTACAGTCCACATCAGTACAGACCCCTCCTGAAAACAGACCCTTCCATAGACACACCCAGTACGGAACCCCTGCACTAATGACCCACCCAGAAAACACAACCCTCAGTACACAAACCATTATTGCACACACGTTTGTTCTGTTGGTGATGCTCTGGTCAAAAAGGTTCTGCTGTCTGTCACCCGTAAATGGGTATACCTCCTTCCCCGTTTTACAGTCGAGACTGCGCACACAGACGGGACAGCAGTGCAGAGTTCATACTCTTCCAGTCCCCTAGAAGGATTGGCCTCAAGCGGAGATCTGCCTAGGTGAAAGATCAGCCGCGAAGGATGCAACCTCTAGGGGGTGCTGAAACAGTATAGAAACTAATGTATGACTTTCACATCAAAGATCAAAAATGCATACTATTTTTGAAACAACGTGCTCTGCAAAGTATGGTAGTGTGCTTCAATGCAGTTAACTATGGACATGCCCCTATGCAGACATTCCAAGGATAGACACTTCCAGTAGAGAATCGCCTTGTACAGGCCACCCCAACTACAGACGCCTCCAATGGAAAAGACCCCCCAGTAACCACCAGTACAAACACCCCTCAGCACAGACACCCCAGTACACCCCCGGAAGTATTGACACTCCTCAGTGAAGACATCCGAGAGCAGACCGCCTTCAGTAAAGACTAGAAATTCTGAATCAATCCTCTGCCCACTGCTTTACACCCTTTCTAGCAAACTTTCCACAAAAGGAATTTTTAGTTCATATGTATTTCAATACATGTTTAAGGTGGCCAACTGCGTCCAATTAATCCCTCTCTGGCCAGGCTCAACTCTACTCTGAAAAATGCAAATGCTCCAGTGGATATAGTGCCATTATAGGGCAGAAAGGCAAAAGATGTAGAAGAGCTACAGGTGCAGGTCTGGTTTCTGTCCGGGACAATGCAATACAAACCTACCTTGTACAGATTCATCCCAATCACACCCCCTTCCATTAGTACAGATCCCCAGTAACAACCAGTACAGACACCCCAGTACACCTCCAGAAAAAAGACAACCCTCAGTAAAGACATCTTGGTGCGGACCCTCTCCAGTAAGGACTCCCGCAGTGCAGTCCCCCCCCAGTGCAGTCACCCTCAGTACAGATTCCCCATTGTAGAAAAGCCAAGAGGAGCCCCCCTCAGTTTAAACCTTCCCAGTGCAGATTCACCCTGTACAGTCCACATCAGTACAGACCCCTCCTGAAAACAGACCCTTCCATAGACACACCCAGTACGGAACCCCTGCACTAATGACCCACCCAGAAAACACAACCCTCAGTACACAAACCATTATTGCACACACGTTTGTTGTGTTGGTGATGCTCTGGTCAAAAAGGTTCTGCTGTCTGTCACCCGTAAATGGGTATACCTCCTTCCCCGTTTTACAGTCGAGACTGCGCACACAGACGGGACAGCAGTGCAGAGTTCATACTCTTCCAGTCCCCTAGAAGGATCGGCCTCAAGCGGAGATCTGCCTAGGTGAAAGATCAGCCGCGAAGGATGCAACCTCTAGGGGGTGCTGAAACAGTATAGAAACTCATGTATGACTTTCACATCAAAGATCAAAAATGCATACTATTTTTGAAACAACGTGCTCTGCAAAGTATGGTAGTGTGCTTCAATGCAGTTAACTATGGACATGCCCCTATGCAGACATTCCAAGGATAGACACTTCCAGTAGAGAATCGCCTTGTACAGGCCACCCCAACTACAGACGCCTCCAATGGAAAAGACCCCCCAGTAACCACCAGTACAAACACCCCTCAGCACAGACACCCCAGTACACCCCCGGAAGTATTGACACTCCTCAGTGAAGACATCCGAGAGCAGACCGCCTTCAGTAAAGACTAGAAATTCTGAATCAATCCTCTGCCCACTGCTTTATACCCTTTCTAGCAAACTTTCCACAACAGGGATTTTTAGCTCACATGTATTTCAATACATGTTTAAGATCGCCAACTGCGTCAAAGTAATCCTTTTCAAAGTAATTTCCTAACAAAAATACTTATTTTTATCATGTGAACAAAAAGTGTCAGAAAAGGCTTGGTCTTCAAGCGGTTATAAGTGTGAGTGATGTGTGGCATAAACTTCTAATGCTGGGCATAAAATGACAAAAAAAAATAATAATTTTTTTTTGTTATATAAAGTTGTTCTGCTACTTCTCATGAGTATGGGGATATCACATGTGAGGGATGTCTTTGCAGTTTTAGTCGCACACAGGACCTTAAAATCCAATAAGCACCTTCAGGCTTTTAAAGGGCTATATTTCCTCATTACACTTCTTGATTACCTATCACAGTTTCAGAGGCCCTGAAATGCAAGAATAGTAGAACGCCCCCCCCCCCCCCCAATAACACCTTTTTGGAGACTCCAAGGAATTTGATAAGAAGCCTGGTGAGTATTTTTCAGATCTCCTTTGCTGCCACAAGTATTTGGAAAATGAAGAAAGAAAACATTTTTTTTTTTTTCATTTTTTATTTTTCAAAACCTTGTGAGAAAAAATTAGATCTGCGAAATACTCACCATGCCTCTTATTAAACTCTTTGGGTTTACTTTCCAAAAAGGGGCCATGTGGAGGGGGGGGTGCTATCCTGGCATTTCAGGGCATCAAACTGTGATAGACAGTGAGGAAGTGAAATGAGGAAGTCACGCACCTTCAGGCTTTCAAAGTGGTCATTGGATTTCGGGCTCCTGTAAGTGGATAAGTTCACGAAATATCGCCGTTTTTGTGGTGAAATTGGTCCCATAGGAATGAATGGCGGAATGTTCAAAACTAGAGTGGGAGCTGACAAAAGCTAGAGTGTGAGATGAAAAATCAGGACATGATTTCTAAACTGCCATCACTCCCTCATTTTAAAGCCCACCTACACAAATCTTATATCACAACGTTCAGCTATCCATGCTGCCACTAAAAATGTCCACGGCTAAGCCATAGTCCTGATAGTTTTCACAATATGACCATTTGTTTGCAACTCACGCCACCCATTGACATTCATTGAAAATCCACTATAGACACCTGAAATTTGAAGGGCAATATTTAAACTGCGACTGTGCCTTCATTTTAAATATTTCAGAGACACTATGCAGCAAAATGTAGGTCTGGGTCTTGTGATTCTCACAATATAAAGCTCTTCACTGTAGGATTTATAGTTTTAAAACTACAACCATTTGAAGATGGCAACTGCCAGTGAAGTCAGCAACTTGGAGCAGTTTGTTTATAACCGTGCCTCTGCCCTTGCTGTAGAGTGAGTTGCCATAGGAACCCAGGTGTGTGAGCAGGCAGCAGAGTGACAAAAGCTACTCCACCCACTCCAGGTATAGACTAATGGTGGAGGCAAGAACACTTCACACAATTCCCCAGAAATTGTAGATTTTCTAAGTTGTAGATCTATAACGTTCACACAAAGCAATCAATGTACATTTATTGGGATTTTTTTTTTACCAAAGACATGTAGCAAAATGCATTTTTGCCTAAATTTATCACAAAGTTTGAGTTTTTGGATATTTGCAGTAACAGAAATGAGAAAATTTTGGTTATTTTTTCAAAAGTTTTGGTCTTTTTTTGTTTACAGTGCAAAAAACAAAACAAAACACAGAGGTGATTAAATACCACCAAAAGAAAGCTCTATTTGTGTGAGAAAAAAAAATTTTGTTTGGGTACAAAATTGCATGACCGCACAATTACCAGATGAAATAAGGCAGTGCCAAATAGCAAAAAATGGCCTGGTCAGATAGGGGGTAAATCCTCTGTAGAGCAAGTGGTTAACCGCTTGCCTGCCGCCCTATAGTAGAAGTACTGCTACAGGGCACACAAAATCACGTTTAGATACGTGATGTGCATTTTTGGGTAGGGGTTACGCGAGCGCCGCCCTACCTGTGCCCGCATAGCAGAGAAATACAAAGCAGCATGTCTTTGTAATAAAACATCACACAGTTAACCCTTTGCCCAAAAGTTAATCCCTTCCTGCCCAGTGTCATTAGTAGTGTCAGTGCTTTTTATTAGCAGTGATCACTGGGGATGTCAGTGGCAGTTAGTTCCCCCCCCCAGTGTCAGAATGCCCACCACAGTCCCGCTATAAGTCGCTGATCGCCGTCATTACTAGTACAAATGAAAATTCCAGTATATATACCACCATTTGTAGATGCTATAAACCAGTTAATTTACACGTATTTGTAGCAGAATACATTTTGACCTAAATATATGATTAAATTAGATTTTTTAAATTTTTTTTAAATTGTGTTTCATAGCAAAAAGTAAAAAATCTATTTTTTTTATTTTCAAAATTGTCGGTCTTTTTTTGTTTATAGTGCAAAAAATAAAAAAACATACAGGCGATCAAATACCACTGAAATAAAACCCTATTTGTGGAGGGAAAAGGACATAAATTTAATTTGGGTGCAGTGTTGCATGATCGCGCAATTGTCAGTTAAAGTAACACAGTGCCAAAAATGTCCTGGTCAGGAAGGTGGGGGGGAATCCTTAGGAGGGTAAGTAGTGTGTGAGCCTGAGTGTGATGGAGCCATGTCCCAGACCTGCACTACTACAGGAATAAAGAGGCTGCAAGGTCATCCGACAATCATCTGCTTCTTCCCATGTTTATCTATTGCTGCTTCTACAGATCAGGGGGCTGGCTGTGCACACAGGAGATCGATCCTATGAAAGACCTGTACATACACATGACATTCTGTCCCATCACCCGATGATTGCAGACCACAGCTCCGCCTCCAACCGACCGGGAACATCCATCCCGGTGTAACGGCGGCAAGATAAATATCCCATGAAAATCTGTAACCCCTGAAGCAACTGCGCATGCGCCGGTTTAAGGCACACCAAGCCTTCGGGGGATACCGAGTTACATGGGATACTCATCTTGCCGCTACACCGGATTCCTCTCTCTAGATCCACCCTCACTGAATGTCAGTGTTCATCAGCTGCATGGGGGCGGTCCCAATAACTACTCCACCCCAATTACCTCACCGATCATTCATATATATACTAATATAAAAGATACACTGTACTCGCCCCCTGCTCCGCAATCTCCTCCTTCATTCGCTCAGAGATGAAATGATCACCGCCCACATGTTGCTGGCTCCACCTGCTTGCACAGGCTTCGCAATCCATTGGTCCGTCAGTCTGCCACTCTGCAGCGCCGAATCGATGTTGCTCCCAGAAGAGCCAGCTCCAGACTGAGCATTAGTGTTGGGGTTGCTAAGCAACACTCGTGTCTCCTCCCACTTCCTAGCCATCCCTCAGACTCCTCCCACTCCCTGTCCTCAGACTCCTCCCACTCCCTGTCCTCAGACTCCTCCCACTCCCTGTCCCCAGCCCTCCCACGTCCTGTCCTTAGTATCCTCCCACTTCTGGTCCCCATTCTTCTCTACAATAGTCTGGCTGCAGAATGGAGCTCCATTTTTAATAGGAAACACATGACTTCCACTCCCCTTTCTGTGTGGGGTGCTGCACAAATACATTCAACCGAAACACAAGGTGTGTACATGAACTGCTGGCTGCCTTCCCTTCTCTCACTCCCTCCTGTGAGCTCTGCATTAGGGCTCCAGCACAGAACCCTGTGTTCAGTTTCCTATGGATCTGAATGCAGTAGCACTCCAAGGCCTGGCCTCCTTCACATAGTGTTCAAGGCTCCATTCACCCTTGTGCGACTTGGGGAAAAAATAAACTTGACAAAAGTCACATGACAAGTTGCAACCCATGTATTTTAATGGAAGCTGTTCAAATCCATGCAACGAAAGTCGCAGCAACTTTAAAAAGGTTCCTGTGCTACTCATGTGACTTTCATGCGACTGGAGTGATATAGACTGCAATGTAAACTCTCAAAAGTTGCATGAAAGTCACATCTTAACCACTTGATTTATCCCCCTTCCTGACCGGGCTATTTTTTGCGATACAGAGCTGTTACTTTAACTGACAATTGCGCGGTCATGCAATGCTGTACCCAAATTAAATTTGTGTCTTTTTTTCCCTACAAATAGAGCTTTCTTTTGATGGTATTTGATTGCCTGTGCGGTTTTTATTTCTTGCGTTTATAAACAAAAAAATAGACAATTTTGAAAAAAAAAATATACTTTTGACTTTTTTCTATTAAACATCTCCAGTAAATAATCAAATTTCTACATAAATTTAGGCCAAAAGGTATTCTGCTCCATGTCTTTGCTAAAAAAAAAAATAAAATCCCAATACATGTAAACGAATTGACTTGCGTGGAAGTTATAGCATTTACAAATGGCGGTACATATGCTAGAATGTTTGTTTTGTTTTTTTTTGTTTTTTTTAGTAGTGATGGCGATCAGCAACTTATAGCAGGTATGCGGCGGGCATTCTGACACTGGGGGGGAACTGACTTTGTGTCACTGACATCCCCAGTGACACCAATACAGTGATCCGTGCTAATAAAAAGCACTGACGCTGTACTAATGGCACTAGGCAGGAAGGGGTTAACATGTGGGGCAGGAAGGGGTTAACATGTGGTGCTTTACACTGTAAGAACACTGCTGTGTATGGCTCTGCTATGCAGAGCCATACAAAGCAGTGTGCAGGAGCTGACAGGGGAGAGATCTGTGAACGCCAGGTGCCGACAGGGAATCACCGGCCGGGACCCAGTGATTGACAGCTGAGCCTGCGAATGGCAGTGCGGGTAGAGCGCGCACGCCCCCCTACCCGGAATATCAAAATCATGTATATATACGTGATTTTTCGCACCAGTGACTCCCTGTAGCAGTATTTCTCCTATATGGTGGTGCGGAATTGGTTAATGTTATCAGTGCAACAATAAAGCCAAAGTCGCACCCATCCAAAGTTACATCAAAGTCACAATGGAAATCGCACGACTTTGGAGTTACATAAGTGTGAATGAAATCTGGACCTTGTGCAGGGCTGTGTTTACCAGCACAGGGATGGACAGGTGTTCCGGGCATCCCGTTGTCGGCTGTCCCATAGCTGTTAATTGGGATGCAACGGTTGCATGGACACAGCCGCTGCTCCCAATGTGACATCCATGTGGATGCATGTACCCAAACACAACCTAGGGTGCATTTGGGACTCTGCACCCCCACCAACAGGAATGTCACATTGGGAGCAGCAGCTGTGCCCGTGCATTCATTGCATCCCAGTTAACAGCTATGGGACGGCCGACAGAGAGATGCCCTAAACGCCTGTCCGTCCCTGTGCCGGTAACCATGGGCCTGCATGGATTAACCACTTGCCGACCCGCCGCAGTGTTTTTACTGTGGCAGGGCGACACCTCTGCGCACAGCGCCGTCTTTTAACGTCGCTGTACAAAACAGGTAGGGGATGCGCGTGCCCACCCTACCCGTCCTGCCGATCGTGGCAGAGGATGTCCATCACCGGGTCCCAGCGATTACCGGTAATCACTGACACATGGCACGGCACGGCTGCAGTGTTTACACTGCAGCTCTGCCATCTGTAAGTTTAGAGCACGCTGAACCTGAGAGAAGACTTTATCTCTCGGGATCAGCGTGTTCCTGTGAAGCACACTACCCCGCCCCCTAGTAAAACAATCCCCTCACATAGTTAACCCTTTCATTACATAAAAATGTTAACCCCTTCCTCCCCAGTGCCATTAGTACAGTGTCAGGTTTTGTTTTTTTTTAACGGATCACTGTATTGGTGTCACTGGGGATGTCAGTGACCCCAAGTCAGTTTCCCCCCAGTGTCAGAATGTCCGCCGCAGTCCCGCCATAAGTTGCTGATCACAGTCATAGATCGCTGATCACCTCCATAAGTCGCTGATCGCCGCCATTATTAGTATAATAAGAAAAATCCCAGTATCTTTCTTGTCATTTGTAGACGTGATAACTTTCACGTAAAACCAATTAATTTACACCTATTGGGATTTTTTTTAGCAACAACATATCGCAGAATACATTTTGGCAGAAATTTATGACTAAATTTGATTTTTACATTTTTTTACTGGACATGTTTTATAGCAAAAAGTCCAAAATATTGGTTTTTTTTTCCTCAAAATTGTCAGCCTTTTTTTTTTTACAGCGCAAAAAATAAAAACCGCACAGGCAATCAAATACCACCAAAAGAAAGCTCAATTTGTGGGGAAAAAAAGGATGTACATTTCATTTATGTACCGTATTGCATGACCACGTAATTGTCTGTTAAACTAGTGCAGCGCTGTATAGCAGAAAAATGGCGTAAATTGTAGTATTTATACCATAGTTTGTAGACGCTGTAACTTCCACACAAAGCAATCAATATACACTCATTGGGATTTTTTTTTACCAAAAACATGTAGCAGAATACATTTTGGCCTAAATTTATAACCAACTTTGAGTTTACTATATATTTTTTATAGCTGAAAGTAAAAATTATTGTTTTTCTTCAAAATTTTTGGCCTTTTTTTGTTTATAGCGTGAAAAATAAAAGGCGCACAGATGATCAAATACCACCGAAAGAAAGCTCTATTTGTGTGAAAAAAAGGACGTAAAGTTCATTTGGGTGCAGAATTGCATGACCGCGCAATTATCAGTTGAATTAGTGCAGCGCCGAGTAGCAAAACGAGGCCTGGTCATTAAGGGGGGTAAATCCTCTGGAGCTCAAGTGGTTAAGAGAAGTAGCAGAGTATATTTTGGGGTGTAATTCCACATATTCGCAGGACATGTGTGAGAAATATACCATTTAAATGACAACTTTGACATCACACAGTTAACCATTTGATTGCCCAAAAGTTAATCCCTTCCTGCCCAGTGTCATTAGTAATGTCAGTGCTTTTTATTAGCAGTGATCACTGGGGATGTCAGTGGCAGTTAGTTCCCCCCCCAGTGTCAGAATGCCTACCGCAGTCCCGCTATAAGTCGCTGATCGCCGTCATTACTAGTACAAATGAAAATTCCAGTATATATACCACCATTTGTAGATGCTATAAACCAGTTAATTTACATGTATTTGTATCAAAATACATTTTGACCTAAATATATGATGAAATTTAGATTTTTTTAAAAAAAATTTAAATTGTGTTTCATAGCAAAAAGTAAAAAATCTATTTTTTTATTTTCAAAATTGTCTGTCTTTTTTTGTTTATAGAGCAAAAAATAAAAAAACCATACAGGCAATCAAATACCACTGAAAGAAAACCCTATTTGTGGAGGGAAAAGGACATAAATTTCATTTGGGTGCAGTGTTGCATGATCGCGCAATTGTCAGTTAAAGTAACACAGCGCCAAAAATGTCCTGGTCAGGAAGGTGGGGGGGAATCCTTAGGAGGGTAAGTAGTGTGTGAGCCTGAGTGTGATGGAGCCATGTCCCAGACCTGCACTACTACAGGAATGAAGAGGCTGCAAGGTCATCCGACAATCATCTGCTTCTTCCCATGTTTATCTATTGCTGCTTCTACAGATCAGGGGGCTGGCTGTGCACACAGGAGATCGATCCTATGAAAGACCTGTACATACACATGACATTCTGTCCCATCACCCGATGATTGCAGACCACAGCTCCGCCTCCAACCGACCGGGAACATCCATCCCGGTGTAACGGCGGCAAGATAAATATCCCATGAAAATCTGTAACCCCTGAAGCAACTGCGCATGCGCCGGTTTAAGGCACACCCAGCCTTCGGGGGATACCGAGTTACATGGGATACTCATCTTGCCGCTACACCGGATTCCTCTCTCTAGATCCACCCTCACTGAATGTCAGTGTTCATCAGCTGCATGGGGGCGGTCCCAATAACTACTCCACCCCAATTACCTCACCGATTATTCATATATATACTAATATAAAAGATACACTGTACTCGCCCCCTGCTCCGCAATCTCCTCCTTCATTCGCTCAGAGATGAAATGATCACCGCCCACATGTTGCTGGCTCCACCTGCTTGCACAGGCTTCGCAATCCATTGGTCCGTCAGTCTGCCACTCTGCAGCGCCGAATCGATGTTGCTCCCAGAAGAGCCAGCTCCAGACTGAGCAGTGGTGTTGGGGTTGCTAAGCAACACTCGTGTCTCCTCCCACTTCCTAGCCATCCCTCAGACTCCTCCCACTCCCTGTCCTCAGACTCCTCCCACTCCCTGTCCTCAGACTCCTCCCACTTCTGGTCCCCATTCTTCTCTACAATAGTCTGGCTGCAGAATGGAGCTCCATTTTTAATAGGAAACACATGACTTCCACTCCCCTTTCTTTTTGCTAGTGAACTTTAATGCAACAAACGAGCAGAGGATGTAGAGTGGAGCTCCACTCGACAGGAAACATGTGACCTTCACTCTAAATCAGTGGTTCTCAACCTGCGGGTCGTGACCCCTTTGGGGGTCGAACGACCCTTTCACAGGGGTCCCCTAAGACCATCAGAAAACACATATTTCCGATGTGTAAAGAGCAGCTACTGTGTAGAAAGCAGCTGCTGTGTTGAAAGCAGCAGTATTGGAGGTAAAAACGACACTCATGAATTATAATTACTGGGTAATAATTTTATGGTTGGGGGTCACCACAACATGAGGAACTGTATTAAAGGGTCACGGAATTAGGAAGGTTGAGAACCACTGCTCTAAATGTTCTAAAGTTCATTAACAAAAACAAATGGTGGAATGGAGGTCACATGTTTCCTGTCCAAAGTGGAGCTCCAGTCTACAGCCAGCTTTTCCAATGAAAAACCTTTGCTGGGAAGAATGTGGCCAATGAGGAGGTGGATAGCTGTGACCCGGAAGTGTTGGCTGTGTGCTCCATGCGGTGACTGAGGAAGTGATGGTGGGAAGATGAATCTGTTACTGAAGAGCAGTAAGGAGTTCTCCTCTAGCGAGTACTGGGAGCAGTTCTTCCGGCACAGGGGGGTGCGGGCCTTCCAGTGGTATGGCGGATACTTGGAGCTGTGTGGTGTGCTGCACAAATACATTCAACACAAAGACAAGGTGTGTACATGGACTGCTGGCTGCATTCCCTTCTCTCACTCCCTCCTGTGAGCTCTGCATTAGGGCTCCAGCACAGAACCCTGTGTTCAGTTTCCTATGGATCTGAATGCAGTAACACTCCAAGGCCTGGCCTCCTTCACATAGTGTTCAAGGCTCCATTCACCCTTGTGCGACTTGGGAAAAAATAAACTTGACAAAAGTCACATGACAAGTTGCAACCCATGTATTTCAATGGAAGCTGTTCAAATCCATGCAACGAAAGTCGCAGCAACTTTAAAAAGGTTCCTGTGCTACTCATGTGACTTTCATGCGACTGGAGTGAAATAGACTGCAATGTAAACTCTCAAAAGTTGCATGAAAGTCGCATCTTAACCACTTGATTTATCCCCCTTCCTGACCAGGCTATTTTTTGCGATACAGAGCTGTTACTTTAACTGACAATTGCGCGGTCATGCAATGCTGTACCCAAATTAAATTTGTGTCTTTTTTTTTCCCTACAAATAGAGCTTTCTTTTGATGGTATTTGATTGCCTGTGCGGTTTTTATTTCTTGCGTTTATAAACAAAAAAATAGACAATTTTGAAAAAAAAAACTATACTTTTGACTTTTTTCTATTAAACATCTCCAGTAAATAATCAAATTTCTACATAAATTTAGGCCAAAAGGTATTCTGCTCCATGTCTTTGCTAATAAAAAAAAATCCCAATACATGTAAACGAATTGACTTGCGTGGAAGTTATAGCATTTACAAATGGCGGTACATATGCTAGAATGTTTGTTTTGTTTTTTTTTTGTTTTTTTTAGTAGTGATGGCGATCAGCAACTTATAGCAGGTATGCGGCGGGCATTCTGACACTGGGGGGGAACTGACTTTGTGTCACTGACATCCCCAGTGACACCAATACAGTCATCCGTGCTAATAAAAAGCACTGACGCTGTACTAATGGCACTAGGCAGGAAGGGGTTAACATGTGGTGCTTTACACTGTAAGAACACTGCTGTGTATGGCTCTGCTATGCAGAGCCATACAAAGCAGTGTGTAGCAGTATTGCTATGCAGAGCCATACAAAGCAGTGTGCAGGAGCTGACAGGGGAGAGATCTGTGAACGCCAGGTGCCGACAGGGAATCACCGGCCGGGACCCAGTGATTGACAGCTGAGCCTGCGAATGGCAGTGCGGGTAGAGCGTGCACGCCCCCCTACCCGGAATATCAAAATCATGTATATATACGTGATTTTTCGCACCAGTGACTCCCTGTAGCAGTATTTCTCCTATATGGTGATGCGGAATTGGTTAATGTTATCAATGTAACAATAAAGCCAAAGTCGCACCAAAGTTACATCAAAGTCACAATGGAAATCGCACGACTTTGGAGTTACATAAGTGTGAATGAAATCTGGACCTTGTGCAGGGCTGTGTTTACCAGCACAGGGATGGACAGGTGTTCCAGGCATCCCGTTGTCGGCTGTCCCATAGCTGTTAATTGGGATGCAACGGTTGCACGGACACAGCCGCTGCTCCCAATGTGACATCCATGTGGATGCATGTACCCAAACACAACCTAGGGTGCATTTGGGACTCTGCACCCCCACCAACAGGAATGTCACATTGGGAGCAGCAGCTGTGCCCGTGCATTCATTGCATCCCAGTTAACAGCTATGGGACGGCCGACAGAGAGATGCCCTAAACGCCTGTCCGTCCCTGTGCCGGTAACCATGGGCCTGCATGGATTAACCACTTGCCGACCCGCCGCAGTGTTTTTACTGTGGCAGGGCTACACCTCTGCGCACAGCGCCGTCTTTTAACGTCGCTGTACAAAACAGGTAGGGGATGCGCGTGCCCACCCTACCCGTCCTGCCAATCGTGGCAGAGGATGTCCGTCACCAGGTCCCGGCGACTACCGGTAATCATTGACACAAGGCACGGCACGGCTGCAGTGTTTACACTGCAGCTCTGCCATCTGTCAGTTTAGAGCACGCTGAACCTGAGAGAAGACTTTATCTCTCGGGATCAGCGTGTTCCTGTGAAGCACACTACCCCGCCCCCTAGTAAAACACTCCCCTCACATAGTTAACCCTTTCATTACATAAAAATGTTAACCCCTTCCTCCCCAGTGCCATTAGTACAGTGTCAGTTGTTTTTTTTTTGAACTGATCACTGTATTGGTGTCACTGGGGATGTCAGTGACCCCAAGTCAGTTTCCCCCCAGTGTCAAAATGTCCGCCGCAGTCCCGCCATAAGTCGCTGATCACTGTCATAGATCGCTGATCACCTCCATAAGTCGCTGATTGCCGTCATTATTAGTATAATAAAGAAAAATCCCAGTATCTTTCTTGTCATTTGTAGATGCTATAACTTTCACGTAAACCAATTAATTTACACCTATTGGGATTTTTTTTAGCAACGACATATCGCAGAATACATTTTGGCAGAAATTTATGACTAAAGTTGATTTTTACATTTTTTTACTGGACATGTTTTATAGCAAAAAGTCCAAAATAGATGATGCTCATATATACACATTTACATTTTTATTTATTTTTTTATTTATATATATATATATATATATTTATTTTTAATATTAATAAAATAACTGGTAATACAATACTAATATGCATCTCTCATTAGTAAATTTTTTAACTTTATATATATATGTTTTTATTTCACCTTTGATTAATTGGAATCCTTATAATTATTTAAGGGCATCTATGAAGGCTGTCCCGCACTTTAATCAGTATGGGTGTGAGGACTCCTTTTGGTTTCAAATAAGGAGGATATGGTAACTATGAGGGTTGCTTTGTATAATGCTATATATACACTCTTTAGATGTGTGTGTGTGTGTATATATGTATATGTATGTGTATATATATATATATATATATACATATTTTAATTTTATCAATTTACTCTCTCATTAGCAGTAGTGTTAACCTTATGCCTATGGTACGGTGCGGACCGGGCTCTGGAATTATGGCTGATTAGGATGGGCGGGTACATTCGGGGCGGTTCCACGCCCCGCTGCCTATTTAAGCCAATGCTGTCAGAAGGGGCGTTTCACCCTGATGAAGTCACGTGGATTGTGACGTAACGCGTCGGTTCGTATTGACAGCATTTTCGGTTACGCAGTGACGTTATTTCCGACATCGGCGCCATTTTCTTGGAGGCATCGTGGAATAACATTATCAGAGCATCAGAAACCATGAGTATACTCCGATGATATGGGAAAAATGCTTGTATTGTTCATTTATATGTGAGTAGGCATTTGGCTTCTGTTTGTCCATATGTCAAATAAAAAGCAGGATTACGCTATGGAGGATCTGTTTTGTTTTTAATATTGCTTTTCCATGGTCATATGGATCTGAGTATCCCCGAGATAGGAGAAGAGTGTGAAGCAAATTTATCGCTGTTGCCTGTGTTCCATCCCTGGAGATATCCCTCTTGGTGTCTGTGGGTCATCCACACAGTGAGTTGACCCAGTGGGTCTTAACTGGGAGGTGAGGAGCCATCTTGGTCACGTGTGGATTTGTCTATACAACGTGTGGCACCGTGATCACCCTACAAAGCTTGCTGTGTCTTTTGGTCACCTTATGCGGAAGGTCTTCGCCATGGACTTTCATATAATATTAATTATAGTTTGATTTATGTACACATACACTGTATCACTGCTCTAAGTATTTATGTGTGTGTATTTATGACACCATTAGTCACCTTTGCACCATTTATATATTGCAATATGTTAACCTGTCCTTAACTAGCAGTTAATATCAGCGCTCCACTATTTATATGTATTACTCTGGTTCTATTGAATTTACTTTGTGGTGAGTGTGAGCAGCTTATTATTAGGCTATCCATCCCCAGCGCTGGAGGCTTTTTTCATTTGTTTTATATCCTGGTATAGTTGTTTTATCTATTTACTCGGCCTACTATTATCTTTTATATTTTACCAAATAATTGGCCAATTTATTGTGTTTTTGTGCATTAAAAGTAAAATAAGTGTATTTTTTTTTTTTTTTTTAAATTTGCTTTTGAAAAATCGCTGCACGAGTACTATGTGCCATAGAAAATTGTAGTACCCACCATTTTATTTACTAGAGTGTCTGCTTTAAAAAAATATATAAAGTTTGGGGGTTTAAATTCATTTCCTAGCAAAAAATACTGATTATTTTCATGTGAACAAAAAGTGTCAGAAAAGCCTTGGTCTTCAGGGGGTTAGAGTGAGTGGTATGTGGCATAAACTTGTAATGTTGGGCATAGAATGCCCCCACCCCCCAAAAACGACCCTTTTTGGAAAGTAGACACCCCAAACTATTTGCTGAGAGGCATGTTGAATCAATAGAAGAATTTTTTTTTACAAGTTTTTGGAAAATGAAAAATTTTTTTTTTTTTTTTTTTTACACAAAAGTGTCACTTAAATAATTTACTGCTCACGCATGCCATGGGTATATGTGGAATTACTCCACAAAATACATTCTGCTATTTCTCCCGAGTATGGGGGTACCACATGTGAGACGTTTTGGCAGTCTAGCCAAGTACAGGACCCCAAAATCCAATAAGCACCTTCAGGATTTTAAAGGGCTTTATTTCCTCATTACACTTCCTGACTACCTATCACAGTATCGGAGGCACTGAAATGCCAGGATAGCACCAACCCCCCCCCCCCCCCCCCAAAATGACCCCTTTTTCGAAAGTAGACACGCCAAGGAATTTGATAAGAAGTATGGTGAGTATTTTGCAGATCTCGTTTGTTGCCACAAGTTTTTGGAAAATAAAGAAAAAAAACAAAAACATATTTTTTCTATTCTTTATATTTCAAAACCTTGAGGAAAAAATGAGATCTGCAAAATACTCACATGTCTTTTTAAATTCCTTGGGGTGTCTACTTTCCAGAAAGGGGTCATTTGGGGGGGTTTGGTGCTATCCTGGCATTTCAGAGCCTTCAAAACTATGATAGGTAGTGAGGAAGTTACGCACCTTCAGGCTTTCAAAGTGGTCATTGGATTTCAGGCTCCTGTATGTGGCTAGGCTCCCAAAAAGTCTCACATATGTGGTATCCCCATACTCGGTAGAAGCAGAATGCATTTTGGGGTGTAATTCCACATATACCCATGGCTTGTGCGAGAAATAAATCATTTAAATGACAACTTTGTGTAAAAAAAAAAAAAAAGTTTGTCATTTTCCAGAAACTTGTGGAAAAAAAAAAATCTTCCATGGGCTCAATATGCCTCTCAGCAGATAGCTTAGGGTGTCTACTTTCCGAAAAGGGGTCATTTGGGGGTATTTGTACTGTCCTGATATTTTAGCATCTCAAGAAATGTGATGGGCAGTCAGAAAGTAAAAGCTGTGTAAATTCCATTATCTCTACATCTATACCATATATTGTAGATGCTATAACTTGCACACAAAGCAATCAATATACACTTACTGGGATTTTTTTAACCAAAAACATGTAGCAGAATACATTTTGGCCTAAATTTATAACTGAATTTGAGTTTACTATATATTTTTTATAGCTGAAAGTAAAATATATTGTTTTTCTTCAAACTTTTTGGTCTTTTTTTTTTATAACGTGAAAAATAAAAAGCGCACAGGTGATCAAATACCACCTTCGAAAGCTCTATTTGTGTGAAAAAAAGAACGTAAATTTCGTTTGGGTGCAGCATTGCATGACCGCGCAATTATCAGTTGAATTAGTGCAGCACCGAGTAGCAAAAAGAGGCCTGGTCGGGAAGGGGGGTAAATCCTCAGGAGGGCAAGTGGTTAATCTGTTTAATACTTGTGGGTGTGCTACATTTGCATAATGTCATGTACATTACAATAAAGTTATTTTTATACAGTTTTTGTGGTGCAGATGTTTCAGGGGTACGTTTGCTTGTGGGTTTTGTAGAACTGAAAGTGATGGAAAATCTTACCAGTCAAGAAGTGATAAGGAGCTCCAGAAGAGGACACGGAGATAGCAACCAAAAATGTTCTAGAAGAAATCTTTTTTTGTCCCTGTTAATTATTACCCTCATTTCCTGCTGTTTGGACAATAAGGGGTCGATTTACAAAAACCGGTGCACTCAGAATCTGGTACAACTGTGCATGGTAGCCAATCAGCTTCTTCAATTAAGCTTTGGCAATGAAACTTGGGAGCCGATTGATTTCTATGCAGTTGCACCAGGATTTTGCAATCACCAGTTTTAGTAAATAACCCCCTAAGTGTCAGAACAGAAAGAAGAGTAAAGCATGAAACACAGGCAGTGTTTCAAATCTGCCAAAAACTTCTCATTGGTCACACAGGTAGCAAGATCTGGCAGTATTTAAAACTGAAAAAAAAAAAAAGTTATGCTGAAGTAGGATTTTACCTACTTTACTGGGGAAAAAAACCTGTTTACAGAACATTTTATGTAAAAGTTACCTGTATATTACAAACTCACAGAAGTGTTTCGCCTTCTATCCACTGCCAGCTCTGTTTACAGAGATTCATATAGAGATTGTATTCTACAAACTCTCAGAATACTCTGGAAAACCAGTGTGCTGGGTGCACCCTCTTAATGCCAGCCACAAATGAATGCAGCTATATATTCTTTAACAAATCATAAAATTCATTCTATAACTGCCTCCTGCCAGCCATATAAGGAAATGACGGACTGGCGGCGGTTCTCTCGTTGTGGGAGGACGTCATATGATGTCCTCCCACTCTAACTGCACCCTGGGGGAACGCAGCACAGCAATCTGTTGTGCGCTGTGTCCCTGGGATACAGTGGATCACCGATCACAGTATAGAGCCGATGATGTCGCTTCTGTCATGTGATCAGCTGTGTCCAATCACAGCTGATTGCATGTAAACAAGGAAATGCCGGTTATTGGCAGGAGAGCCGGTAAGCGGCAGTCCTCAGAAGGGACATCTACACTGATTATCAGAGCATCGATGATCAGTGTAGACCCATCAGTGCCAACTGGCAGTGCCCACCCATGCCATATACCACTGCCTACCAGAGCTGCCTTTCAGTGACGCCTATCAGTGCCATGAATGCTGCCTTTCTGTGACCATCAGTGATGCCTGTCAATGCCCATCAGTACCGCCTACCAGTGCCTCCTCATCACTGCGGCCTCATTAGTGCGCATCAGTGAAGGAGAAAAATGACTTATTTACAACATTTTATAACAGAAACTAAGAAACTTTCTTTTTTCAACATTCAATTTTTTTTTAGTTTAACAAAAAATGAAAAATCCAGTGGCTATTAAAAACCACCAAAAGAAACTCTATGTCTCAAAAATTTAAATTTTGTTTGGGTACAGTGTTGCATGACCGTGCAATTGTCATTCAAAGTGGACCAGCGTTGAAAGCTGAAAATTGGCCTGGGCAGGAAGGGGGTAAAAGTGCCCGCTAGGCAAGTGGTTAATAAAACTAACTTAAGTGCCTGGATTTGATTTGCAATCCTAATGTACAGAAGCACTCAGATTGGATGAGGGAGAGGTTGTATTATAGCTAATTAGATGTGATGCATGCAAGCATTCCGACAGGGGAAGAGAGTAGAGTGGGCAGACGTCATCAAGACTGCTGCACCAATGTCCAGACAGCAGACTGGAGTTGAGTCATGACACCACAGCAACTCTAAACTGTAATTGATCTGCTCCGCCTACACTGTCCAATCAGCAGTTTAAGAATGAGTAAGTACACTACTGAATTCTTTACCTTTGAAAGGGGAAATTATTATATCCACCTTACTGCTGTAAAAAAAAGCCCTTCAGCTTTTAGAACCACTTTAATTTATTCATAAATGATATAGACGTTGGTATAAATAGCTCAATATCAATGTTTGATGAAAGAAAAAAAAAAAAGAAGCAGGACAATTACTTCACAGCAAGATATAGAAACCCTATAAAGTAGACCTCAATGTTGAGAAATGTAAAGTAATGCACTTGGGGGCCATAAACTAGATTGCGAGGTACTCGCTAGGGAGGGATTCCAGGATGGAAAAGGTTCCAGGGGTCTAAGAACTATTGAAGGATATATTCCTTTCCCTTGCCTAGTCCCCATGGTGCTCCCTCTGGCCACCCCTGGGAGCAGCCCAAAGCAGTAGAAAACTCCTTCCATCCTGGGTGATTTTTGGAGATGGCGACAGCAAATACACTGGTATCATGTACAGATTTTATCTGCTCAGGGATCTGCAATATGTATGCAGTTTTCTGTGTGAAAAAAAAAACGAACATGGCATCAACATTGTGGTGGGAACAGGACACATACAAAATATTTGTTTTGTGTCCTTGCACATACATAACAAATATGCACGTGTGTGAACAAACATGTGCAAGTCAAATCTGCACGTTTTTTTTCTCATCAGTTTTTATGCACGTATGGTAAGAATGAGGCCTCACAGTGCAACTTCTGCTCCCAGCAGCCAAACAAAGCAGCATGGAGGAGAAGCAAAGGTGACTGAAGACAAGTATACAAGTAAACCTGGGCTTTGCCCAGCATTGCCATGCTCACTCCAGGTCACTGACTCAGGATTGTTTTTTTATAGAGACCCGGTCACTAAATTAAAGCTTATCTATGGTCATATTTTAATGTTATACATTTGTCACATTTTTCAATTATTTCTAACCTACTCCAATCTATCCTAATAATTATTAAGAGTTTAAATTTACCTTTTGAAGATGCCCAAACATTTACTTCTTTGATTTATAAGACGTTTACTATGCCCGTACTGACGTGCCACAAAACTCAGAAAGCCTGCCTTCTAACCAAGGCGAACGGAGGAGTTTCAGGAGGCGGAGTCATTTACAACATGAAAGGAGATTTTTCCAAGTAAGCTTATATTGGATTTTAAAAAAGAACTCATTTATATTGTTACTACAATGCCGATGCTCTAAAATGCAAGTGTATGGTGTGACCATAGAACTGCTTTAAAATAGTAGTTTAAATGCTTACTTGCAGTGTAGTTTCCTTTCTATAAATGATTTTGTATTCACTTGCAATGTGCCTTTGAACTGGCTAGAACAGTTAACTACACCAGGAAGAGTCAATTCCCTAGTACAGGGGTGCTCAATATTTGAAGAGCAAGGGTCACTTAAGTGAATTGGTCACCGGTTGCAGGCCACAATCAAATGAAATTGTTCAGAATTTCAATAGTTTTTTTGGGGGGGGGACAAAATAATCATTTTCCTCCTTCAAATGCTGAATGATGGCAGGAGGGAGAGAAGGAGAAACCAGCTTTCAGGAGAAAAATGGAGAGGATTGGTTCCTGTAAATGTGTCCTGTACAAGTCTAAAACAGAATCTGACAGTGAGGCAGCATGGGGTGGGATTGTCATTGCGACGCCTGATGCTGTACCAGAGGTTGGGGATGTGTGGTAAAAAAAAAAGTTTCAACCATGGTGTTTTTCCACCCCCTAAACTGCAGATGATATAATTTATAATAAAACATGTTGGGTGGAGCCAAAGGCCGTCACGCCATGTACCTGCGCACTCCTGCTAGTGGTGGAACGTTGGTGAATGAAGCCTGGCAGAGCTTTATCCTGATTACCTGTTATACAGGATCTTCATGTGAGTTTTAGACTCTTCATATAATTTTTTTTATTGGATTTACACTATTGGAGCCTTCTCTTTCCTCCTATATGTGAGTGTTAGGTCCCTACTACCCATTCATCGGTGAAAAGTTGAAGTTTCACATCTATTGATAATCGGTTGCCAGCTGTAGTTTGTCTTTCAAAGCCTTTGTTGACTTCTGTTATGAGGGTTACAGGAATTCTGGTAAGCCTTTAGATTTACTGGTGTTTCGCACGTGGCGATTTCATTTACACATTACTGGGGAAGAGGATCATTGATTTTCTCATTATACACATATTTGGTGTCAGTCATTCACATTCTACAGACTTTTGTTACACTTTGAAATGTTTTTTTATAATATATGCATTCACTTTTAGTACTGCAGTTTTGTTACTTATTCTATGAATACAGTGTATCCTATACTTGGTGCCAGCAGCTACATTTTCACTTATTGTGAATATGCTATGCACGTTTTTTTCATTGGGAGCACAGAAATATATATTTATAATAAAAAAATATAAATGAGCCCTTCCTGTTCTGAGCCCCCCTATAATGCTGCTTTCACACTGATGCACTGCAGTTTTCCCCCACCACGGGTGCAGCACAGTGCATTTGCGGCTTTCCTGCAGGTTAGCTGCCCTTCGCCATAGACTTCTATTGTATCTTGCGAATGTGGTGCACCAGAACTCCTGCAGTCAGGCGTTTTGGTGCGTTTTCAGAAAACACACTAAAAGCAGTAATAGAAGACTTATGGCTCAATGCCACTAACCTGCAGGTGCACTGCGCTGCACCCGCAGATCAGTGTGAAAGCAGCCTAAAAGTTGTTAATCTTTTTTAGGTATTAATATACCCATTGCAAAAGTGCAGTGTTTGTGTTTAATACGCTAACCTTCTTTTCCTCTTCCAGCCTCTGCTGGCAGCACTCTTTCTCCACGGTGCTAGAAAGGTATCTTGGTATCACTTCGCCTGGGACAGGAGCCGATGCAATAGAGGAAGCAGTGATTTATGCGGTGCCCGTTTCCTCCTCTGCTGGCTTGATGCACTCTGATACTCTGGGATGGCAAGTTGGCAAGCCCAGAGCACAGTCAATGGGTTGCCGACCTCGGGCATGCGCTTTCCTGCTTTGAGGTCGAGGGCCACGCGTTGATCACCCCCTGCCCTAGTACAACCCACTCTCTCCTTGCACATGATATCCCTCTACTCTTCTGGTAGTCCCTTATTACTTCACTACTCCCTTTGCCTCCCTACATAACCTTAGCTGCTGAAGCTAGAGCGAAGGAGAAAACTAGAGAGGGTTGCTTAGTTGACAGCTCTGGAGTGTGCTGGGGCTGCAGCAGCAGTCTAAGGGCAGTTGGATGTCCACATTAGGAGGCTTTTTTCATATAAATAACCTGCACATAGGTTAAATGTCAAGGTAAAAGCACATATAATCTTACAGGAAAGATTATTCTTAAGAATTTGTCCAGCAAAATGGTCTCTTTAAAGCTCATCTCAAACTTTTTTAAAAAGTGCCACTCTTCAGTAGTGTACTTTGAGCCATGGCTAACACCGTGAAGCACCCCCAGGGGTGTGTCAATGACAGCCCAAGCTCACAGGAAGTGGCCTCAACAATGCTGGTCATCATTTACACTAGAAGAGGACCAATGCTAGACAAAAGGTGAGTAATGCACTGAAAGCTGATGTTTTCTTTTTAAACCTGATAAGTGGTTCATTTTTTGTTTTCATTTAAACATGTAGTTGATTAAACAGTTGATTTCTTTTTTAAAAAATAGCAATATTTAAATAAATGAAGTCCATAGAGTGCAGGGAACATAAATATATTTGCACAAGCTTAGTTTACCAGAATATTTTGAATAATGAAAAGCATGTAAAAAAAATAATAAAAAAGTAAGAATCAGCAGAGGATCATGTACTGAGGCTTTACCTTCCCTGATTGCACACCTACTGGTACTCACTACAAAAGCAAACAAAAAATGTACCCACATACAATGAACTAAACAATGAAGGCAGCCACTGCACATTGTTCAACTGTTTTACTTTGGGGGGGGGAGTAGTCTAGAAGAATTATAAATTGAGAAGACTGTGTGAAGATAAGGGTTCTGTATTCATTTAATTGAAGTATCATTCATCACACACAACACCTACTAAAGGCAGTATGACAACATACACACAACATAAGTTTTGGTTATGAATATATGAACAGATGGATACCTGCTTTTAACTTACTTTAAGTGGTTTTATGTTTTTAACCTCTTGAATATGTTCACTGAAATAGAAAATCTTCTGGTATTTCATCACAGAAGAGAATTACGGGGCAGTATTCAATTTGAATGAAAATATTAAATGCTAACACTACACTAACTTATAAACAAAAAAGAAATAAATGAACAAGTATCCAAACAGCTTCCTCTATTCTACACAGTGAAAAGCAAATTCATCTCAAATGGGTTCTATTTGCTGGATTCAGTAACTGCCTTCATATGCTCTAGGCAGAAGGGTCAGATCACATATTTACAAAAACAAAGCATCAGGCCACCATTTCGAGCCTTAATAAACAGGCGCTTTGGTTACATAAAATAGTGAACGCCACCTCTCGCTCCAATATTGTCTCCTAGGGCACAATCCTCATTCACCATTTACACACAATACAAGATCAAAGATCTCTCAATCACGGCTTTCAGGGGAACTGGAACGAGACTGTCGCTTAGGAGAACTCTGGGATGGTTCTCCACTTCCAGATTTTTGACTGTATTTCTTTTCAGGTGTGCGACTAGGAGATCGGGATCTGCTGGCAGAACGAGAAGAGCCACGAGATTTCGACTTGCTTCGGGACCTGGAATAACTTCTTGACCTGGACCTGCTTCTGAGAAAAAAACATTTCTAAGTAAAGAATGCACAAGAGGATATCTAAAGCCTCATATTTAGAGGTGAAATCAATGCAGTGATCTATAGAAATAACATGCATGGCGGCATTTCTGTATGTTGTCACTTCTACAGTTTTGAAAAGTGACAATCTGAGATATTCCACTTACTGGAACTAAGGGTGCACCAAAATTTCATCTGAAAACACCCCTATCGGCTGTTGGCCGATATAAAAATAAGCACCGATGCAAGTGCCGAAAATGACCCCGCCCCCTCACTGCTCGGTAGTTCTCAGCCTTACCTGGAGAAACCAACAAACGATCCCGGTGCTAGGCATAGATATAAGTAAAGGAAAGATGGTCTCCACTCATCTCTATGCCCTTTTTTTTAAATCACTAGATCAATGCTTTTTTTGATCTAATGTTTTACATTGGTGAGGAGAGATGTGGGGTCTTATTGACCCCATGTGTTTCCATAAAGAGAACCGGTCACTAATTATTTCCATCATAAGGTGCATGCATTCCTTGTGATAGGAATAAAAGCGATTACAATTTTTTTTAAAGGGACAGTGCAAAATGTGTAGTGGTGAACACATACAGTCAGGTCCATAAATATTGGGACATCGACACAATTCTAACATTTTTGGCTCTATACACCACCACAATGAATTTGAAATGAAACGAACAAGATGTGCTTTAACTGCAGACTGTCAGCTTTAAATTTGAGGGTATTTACATCCAAATCAGATGAAGAGTGTAGGAATTACAACAGTTTGCATATGTGCCTCCCACTTGTTAAGGGACCAAAAGTAATGGGACAGAATAATAATCATAAACCAAACTATCACTTTTTAAATACTTGGTTGCAAATCCTTTGCAGTCAATTACAGCCTGAAGTCTGGAATGCATAGGCATCACCAGACGCTGGGTTTCATCCCTGGTGATGCTCTGCCAGGCCTCTACTGCAACTGTCTTCAGTTCCTGCTTGTTCTTGGGGCATTTTCCCTTTTTGTCTTCAGTAAGTGAAATGCATGCTCAATCGGATTCAGGTCAGGTGATTGACTTGGCCATTGCATAACATTCCACTTCTTAAAAAACTCTTTGGTTGCTTTTGCAGTATGCTTTGGGTCATTGTCCATCTGCACTGTGAAGCGGCGTCCAATGAGTTCTGAAGCATTTGGCTGAATATGGGCAGATAATATTGCCCGAAACACTTCAGAATTCATCCTGCTGCTTTTGTCAGCAGTCACATCATCAATAAATACAAGAGAACCAGCTCCATTGGCAGCCATACATGCCCACGCCATGACACTACCACCACCATGCTTCACTGATGAGGTGGTATGCTTAGGATCATGAGCAGTTCCTTTCCTTCTCCATACTCTTCTCTTCCCATCACTCAGGTACAAGTTGATCTCGGTCTCATCTGTCCATAGGATGTTGTTCCAGAACTGTGAAGGCTTTTTTAGATGTCGTTTGGCAAACTCTAATCTGGCCTTCCTGTTTTTGAGGCTCACCAATGGTTTACATCTTGTGGTGAACCCTCTGTATTCACTCTGGTGAAGTCTTCTCTTGATTGTTGACTTTGACACACATACACCTACCTCCTGGAGAGTGTTCTTGATCTGGCCAACTGTTGTGAAGGGTGTTTTCTTCACCAGGGAAAGAATTCTTCGGTCATCCACCACAGTTGTTTTCCGTGGTCTTCCGGGTCTTTTGATGTTGCTGAGCTCACCGGTGCGTTCCTTCTTTTTAAGAATGTTCCAAACAGTTGTTTTGGCCACGCCTAATGTTTTTGCTATCTCTCTGATGGGTTTGTTCTGTTTTTTCAGCCTAATGATGGTTTGCTTCACTGATAGTGACAGCTCTTTGGATCTCATCTTGAGAGTTGACAGCAACAGATTCCAAATGCAAATAGCACACTTGAAATGAACTCTGGACCTTTTATCTGCTCAATGTAATTGGGATAATGAGGGAATAACACACACCTGGCCATGGAACAGCTGAGAAGCCAATTGTCCCATTACTTTTGGTTCCTTAACAAGTGGGAGGCACATAAGGAAACTGTTGTAATTCCTACACCGTTCACCTGATTTGGATGGAAAATACCCTCATATTAAAGCTGACAGTCTGCAGTTAAAGCACATCTTGTTCGTTTCATTTCAAATCCGTTGTGGTGGTGTATAGAGCCAAAAATGTTATAATTGTGTCGATGTCCCAATATTTATGGACCTGACTGTATGTAGGCCATGCCCACATATGTAAACAGTGTTCAAACCACACATGTGAAGTATCGCCACAAATGTCAGACCAAGAGCAATAATTCAAGCACTAGACTGCCTCTGTAACTTTACACTGGTAACCTGTAAAAGTTTTGAAAGCGTCACTCATGGAAATTTTTTTAAGTACCGTACTTTGACGCCATTCCACGAGCGTGCACATTTTAAAGTATGGCATGTTGGATATCTATTTACTCGGCGTAACATCTTTCATATTTTACAAAGAAAAAATAAAATTGGGGTATATATTGTTTTTGTTCCCAAAAATTTTTTTAAAAACTGTCCATTTCGGTTTCAGTTTTCGGCCAAGTGCATCCTGAATTTTCGGTTTTGGTAACAGAATATTCATTTCAGTGCACCACTAACTGGAACACTTCTGTAACTCGCCCTATTTTTGCTCTCATTAGAAAGTCACATAGTGTAAGGGGCCAAGCGCTTGCTCTATCTATATATTTTAATAATAAAAGAAAAAAAAACACAACATACACGTCAGAGCAACCATTTCTATCCTTGGCAACAAAAAGACACCTTGCTCATTAAAGCCTCTACAAATTCCAGGCAAATGTGACTATAATAAAGTAGTAATATAAGTGCCTGGACAAATTAAAGTGGTTGTAAAGACTATTTATTAAATTAGAGGGTATACCTACTAGCCCTTAGTAAACAGGGTGCTGTGGGGGGCACTCCTAAGCTGGGCAGTGTGGATCCACAGACACACAAAGAGCGGCACAGCAACACCCCTCTCCGCTTTCTCCCTATAGGATTTGACTGTCAGCAATATTTCATCTACAGTACATATCATCAAAATAAATCTCTGTCTGCAAATGACAAGGCTCCCATCTAGATGTCTTTTTCAGAGAAGGCTTTGCATATTTCAGTAGGAGAATGCTAAACTGCATACTGCATCTTTGACAACAGCATGGCTTCGTAGTAGAAGAGTCTGGGTGCTTAAATGGTCTGTCTGCAGTCCAGATCTTTCACCAAAATGAAAATATTTGTCACATCACGAAGCAAGAAATACGACAAAGACAACCTAGGACTATTGAGCAGTTAAAATCCTATATCAGGCAGGAATGGGACAATATTCCTCTCCCAAACCTCCAGTGACTAGTCTCTTCAGTTCCAAGATGTTTACAGGGTGTTGCTAAAGAAAAGAGGATATTACTCCGTAGTAAACATGAATCTGTCCCAACTTTTTTTTGAGATATGCTGCTGCCATCAATTTCAATTTAACTTACTTTTTTCTTACAATGGTACATAGTCTCAGATTAAACACTTTAATGTTTTTTATTTTCTAATGTGAGTAAAATGTGGTTTGATGAGATTTGCAAATGACTGAATTCTGTTTTTATGTAGATTTTTACACAGCATCCCAACTTTTTTGAAATTGGAATTCTACATCTTTAAACATGAACAAAGTTTCCAGTAAGGAAAGCAAAACGCAAAAGGGTAGCTAGTTATTATTATTATACAGGATTTATATAGCGCCAACAGTTTGCGCAGCGCTTTACAATATAAGGGAGACAGTACAATTACAATACATTTCAGTACAGAAGGAATAGGAGGGCCCTGCTCGTGGAGCTTACAATTTAAAGGAAGGGGGAGGTGATACAAAAGGTGATAACTGCGGGGGATGATCTGGTGGAGGTGATTCAAGTACCGTTCTTAGGTGGAGGTGGAGTAGTTTGTATCAGATTTGCAAAATGTGCAATTTACTAGTTCACTGCACCCATGGCTAAGAAGAACACCAAGCCTCAATATCCCCAACCACAAAAGAAAAAGGAAGATGAAATTTACCTGTGTTTCTTGCGATCTTCAGTTAGTTTTATTTTACGACCACTAAGCTCCATACCATCCAATTTGTCGATAGCGTTCTTCATATCATTATAGGATGCAAATTCCACAACCCTAACAACAGAAACATTTTAAGTACCTGAATATTAGGCAAACAGAGCGACTAGAGCACGAGCAGATTGACAACACGACCAACAGTAGAGCCACTAGCAGTAATCATTTTGTTCTCCCAGCAGAGACGGCTCCCTGCTGGGAGAACACAATTGTTCTACAGGAGGGATTCTTCCAGGTTGCAGGAAGGGGAAAAAAAAAAAAATTGCATAATCTCTGGCCTGCATTACACATAATGGAGCTGAGGGTGTGGCAGCGATAACTTGTATATGGGGGTTGTTTTGAGTCATCATAAGGCAGTCCATACATTATGCAAGCAGTGATTGGGCCACAAAAGCCTCAACAGGCTGGTTATACTGAAGGCATCCAGCCTACCCATCGAGGGAATCGAAATTCAGCTGGTTCAGCCAAACCATACGAATTTCAATCCGTTTATGGCCAGTTTAAAAAGTACAGTCACATTTCTAACTGCTAATATTAGATACACAATCTGTTGAGATTTAACATGCAATCAGAAACTGACAACATGACAAAGGATGACAACAGTTACCTGCATTTAATTTTTATATACCTGAGCATCATAAGAGTGTCCAGGGCAGTCACGGTGCAAATTCCAAGTTCAAGCGCTATATGCAGAAGAATGTGTCAGAGTTGGGAAATCATCTTCCCAGTAACTCTGCCCAAGTGCTCTAGCTAATAGGCAAAGATATGTCCTAGGAGTCCGGTTTTATTGCCAAGGTAAACACAATTTTGCCTAACACACTTCAGAACAAAAGTGGGATTTTTGTACTCAACATAAAATCTATTATTTGAAGTCCACTGAGAAACAGGAATTCAGAGACTGCTGGGTTATACCACTGCCTAAAGGAGAACTGAACACCGGGCCAATCCAGTATAACCACTCCTCCTTTGAGGAAGCCTTAGTTTTGTGACAAAGCATTGCCAAGCACAGAAACCCGGGCTGCACATGGATGACACACCTTGTAGTTCATCCAACAATGCTAGCTTCCTACACATCCCCTGCTTATGGTCACACCTCTCCGATGTGTTTCACCCTGATTGGGCTTAGTGATGAAGACAAAGCCCAATTGGGAGTGAAATGAGTGAGAAGCGTAGCCACATACGGGGACTATGTAGGAAGCTAGCATTGTTAAACTACAGGGTGTGATGTCAGTGCGTGGCCTCGGCTTGTGTGTGTGTGTGTGCTGTATCGAGCAGGACAAGCTTTCTGAGGTCAGCATCTGGCGCATTAGGGTCTTGGAGTGGTGCTTTCTGATCTACAAAGCATTACCAAGAGGAATATCAGTGATGAGACCTGTGTCCCTCAACTGACTCAAAGAAATGGATTTCAAACTGTAAAAAAAGCAAAACTGAGGACAGTCTGCAGCTCAAAGAAATGCAGGTTTTCCTTTATGAGGACAAAGTCACACTCTCTAATGGACGCAGTGGCTACAAATAAGCAAACTGATACCCATACTATATTTAGAGAAAGGAGGAAGATCTTATAATGAACTGGAGCAAGACAGAGGGACTGAAAAATAGATGTCCAGGTTGATGTGACAGGCTGAAATTACTTTACCAGGAAAGCAAGTTCTGGGCTACACCACCACCTTGTCCTTGTGTAAGACCAGAATGGGATCTTCACAGAATAAGGCAGCCAGCTAAAACACTTGCCTTGCAGAGGTGATGGCAAGCAGAAATGTAACCTTATGAGCGAGATTAGAAAGGTCAAACGGTGGTCTTTGGAATGCCCAGAGAACAAAATTCAGATCACATGGAGTGATGGGGGAGCAAACAAGGGAGCAAGCCAACACCACTGACTCCAAAGAAAGGACTAAAGGCACAACAGGGGTATATGCAGCTAGAAGCATCAATGCAGCCTAATATAAAACACTGTAAACAAAAATAAGCGCAAACCCACCTGTGAAAGTCACAGAAGTCCTTGTGTATAACAAATGCTACAGCAGTTCATGATAAAAGAAACCATATATCCTTAATTGGTGAAAGTGGGAAAGAGTCCACACATAGATTGCCAGATGAAATCTACCTGGTGAAATCTGCAGCCGATCTGTCATGAGACTCGACCTACTACAGTCTCTTCCCCAGTTATTCTCAGCCCCCCAGATACTGCTGACAGGAAAAATGAAGAGAACTCCAATTAATAATAAAGAAAGCTTTATTGATAAACAACATATCCACTTAAATATAAGCATGCTGCCGCCTGTGGACCTTGTGAGGGGGTCCTGGATGGATAATCTCTAATCCACTTCTTGGCCAGAGACTGAGAGGATACGGGACCAACAGGAGAGGCACTTGCTGTATGGAAACCAAAAAGCCACCCACACAGCCGGGGGAAGCCACTGGAGGAAACCACTCACCAAAAGTATGGAAAAGGAGAGGGTCAGGATATCTAGTGAAGAAGGTGCCCACTGGAGGGAAGCTCAAAAACCACCCACACAGCCGGGAGAACCAAGCCGCTGTGGGGACCTGCGGGGGGACCTGCCCTGTAGGACACTCATTGTACTGACAGACCCCTCCCCAGCCCGACTAGCTGCGTCTGTCATTAAGATCTTCCAAGACATAAGAAGGAAGAACTTCCCCTGACCTGAGCTAGATTGTTGAGCCACAAAGCCAGGAACTACCTGGTCATCGGTCTCAGACAAAATGGTTTGTTAAAAAAACTAGACTGCCTTGTTCCACAAGTGCCTTGTTCCACAAGGACAGGGTGTTGTGATGCAGAGGTCTGAAGTGGAACTGGGTAAACAGAACTTCCTCAAAAAAAAGAGTCTACCATCAACCTCAGAACTCTCATGCAGGATGCGAAGAGTCAGGCAACTCCAAGACTGAGGAGTCCGAGCCTGGGAGCAGAGAATTAAAAGTTTCTTCTGGGGGGGGCTGTGTCTAGGATAAGACCCAGATATATAATCCAAGTGATGAATCAATCCCAGCACTGACGTCTGACGATTTAGGGCCCAGAGGAGCTGGGCATTTTCAAGGTCTGGGCGAACCAGGCTATACTACCTGCATGCACTCACTGTTCCCTTAACACACAGGTGTCAAACTGGCAGCCTTCCAGCTGTTGCCAAACTATAAGTCCCATGAGGCATTGCAAGAATGACAGTTACAAGCATGACTCCCAAAGGCAGAGGCATGATGGGACTTGTAATTTCACAACAGCTGGAGGGCCTCCAGTTTGACACCCCTGCTTTAACAGAAGGTTGTTCAATTATCCCACAAAAGGGGATGCCCTGGGAGCTCAGTAAGACTAGCACAAGAGCCAACAGCTTGGCGAATACTTAAGGTGCAATAAATATGCTGAATGGAAATGCTGGGGACCTGCAGGTGCAAAGAAAAAAGGAGGACATGCAAGTATATGTCCTTGATGTCCAGAGAGGCAGGAACGTCTTGCTGTAACTCTGAAAGCCTGTAATTCAAAGCAGCAGGCATTGAACTCCAAATGCTCTATTTATATATCAACTGCCATATTAAATCACATTTCTTATGACCTTATCCAAGTCATCAAGGATTTGGCAGATGAAGGACAAGACCAAAACAGGTTGCAGTACAGGGCCTGCCACAGAACAAAGTTCAAAAAGAGCCTTGTTGATAGGGGGTATCCTACATTGGGATAGGTAAAGCTTTGTTAAGACAAGATACTGCTGTTTCCACAGATGGGGCAAGCCCCCTTTTTAACAAAGTCCTCCTCAAACAGGTACAAGGCTAATAGCCAAGCTGGGGGTACACAGTTTAAGGGTCTGCCAGTCTCCAAAAAAAAGATCATGGCACACAGAAGGTGCATCAGAAAAGTCTTGGCAGTCTTCAGGACCCCAAAGAAGCCTACTATGGGAACAGCACTAGTAGAAACTACAGCCGCATAACTCAAGCCTTAAGGAGGCGCATGCCTTGTCAATAAGTGCCAAGATGGTCTTCTTGAATTTAGGAGTAATGGTAGAGGCCTGCCTGTTAAGGAAATTAAGAGACTCAAGAGGCTCTTGATGACCAAGGCTGGCCGTAGATGGATTGAAACTTGGCTGGTTCAGCAGGGACCCACCAAGATTTGATGCATCTATGGGCAGGCTGGTTGTACTGAAGTTGACACATCGAACGACTGCAGTACAACCAGCCTGTCAGATTTTTTTGTATGTTATCATTCTGTTCTGCTGTCATTGAAGGCTCCTTGCAGGCAAAACACAATAGTGCTGCAGGACAGATTTCCCCATCAACACTACCAGATTTTCTTTCTTGCAATATGTGGTTGCAGAAAATAAAATTGCATCTCCTATGGCTTGCTTAAGGCTCAGAGGCTACTAATACTTTTAGCAGATCAGATAAGGATTCTATAGGACGAGACATGGAACCACAGCTATGATCACTGTGGTCAGCCCATAAAATCTTGCCATGATTTCGATGAAACCCTCCTAGGGTACAGCCAAAAAAGGAGGCCATGCTGTATTGAGATTCCAAAGCCAGCAAAGAAAAAACAAAAAAAAAAAGCTGAGGGAAAATTATAGGCAGTCAACGTCAGACACCTAAGAAGGAACACTGCAGATAGCGGTTAGTGAACTGGAGGCACCCAAGGCAGCAGGACTGATCTCCATGTGTCTAGGATCCGATATGTTGCACCTCAAGATGGAGAAAACGTAGTTGAGACCTGCAGAGCACTGTGTAGCTGACTCAGTACACTCTAAAATAAACCACCGCAACACAAAGCCCAGTGCCCAAAGGTCAGGGCCTGGACTAGCCATGCGCATTCATTCAAGCAGGGTCAGAGTTTGGCACTCCCAAGTGCCAAGGAAAGGCCAGCCTAGGTAGCTGTGTAGAGAGACCAGCTCAGCAATGATGCAATAGGAATCTTGAAAAAGAACAACAAATAGGTTAGACTTTTCTCTGCATAGCAGAGAAAAGACATTTATTCTCTTAGAACGCTATTAAAATACAAAAGGCACGCTGAAAGTAAGAGGGGTTATACTGGGCTGGCTCAAAATTTGTTTGCCAGTATCCCCCAATACTCCTGTAGGCACTGACCGTGGAGATGAAAAATATATCCCTGGTCAAGGGTCTGACTTCATAATATAGAAGATGGCATCACCACTCCAGTTAATGAAAATTAAATGTACACCACAGAATAAGTCAGGTAAAAGAATTCAAGTACGTACCCTTCATTCCTGTTACCCCTGTGTGCATCAACATAAGTCACCTCTCCCGCTTTTCTCATAAAATCCTTCAGATCCTGTAACAATTGGAGACGCATTAGCCTAAATCAAGATAATTATCCATCTTACTATATAGAAACAAATATGAAAATATTGATAATGAGGTGGCGGAAACTTGTTTTAACTAAAAGATCCTAAAATAAATCAGTGTTAGTGTCATGTGGGAAAAGAGAGCTACAATGTATATTATACTGATGAATTAGGTGTCTGCAGTGTAAGCACAGGATAGCATGTTAAACATTCTGATAAAACAGACTTAACTAAGGTAATGTTACATGAGAAATACAAACATATGGAAATATAATAAATTGTAGCTCTTTTGTATAACAAGCTGATTGATACATATACTTAACTAGTGTCTGAGTTTAAAATTTGGTATTATATTATTATTTCAAACCCAATTTACTTACCACAGTACACAATCAGTGGTCGAAGGTACCTTAAGCAAAGAGCCGCTTGTCCATAACCTAGATGACCTTGTGAGCAACTCACTTACAATGAGAAGGGTGGAAGGCAGCAGGAGAGCACCAGAGTCTCAGTAAGTGAGTGACGTTAACCCTGAAACCACTGGATGAAAAAGACGAAACATTTTTCTTCATTTCAACTGTTTCGCAAATTCAATTTCTGGGGGTTAAATATTTACCATATTGACTTTTTTTTTTTAAACAGCATAGGTCAACTTTAAAAGTGATTCTGAGAGGACACATATATGGAAACAGCCAATGCTGACTTGCCTTTTAAAACTGCAAGTTCCAGGACTGTCATCTTTATCCTGACCTGGAACAAGGATGCATTATTGAAGTCTGAATTGCTTATACTTATTACTGATCCTAGATTTTATTACCTAGCTGCTGATCTGGAATAACAGCCCCAGAGCTTGAATTAGCAGATCAGCGATTGCAGCTACTGTACTTTATGTGCACAGGTGCCCTTTAAGTTACTTACCTACTCCATTGGGAATAGCCACAACTCCCCACTTTACTACTCCCACAACTGAGACAGTTAGTTGGTAGTTTCCTCAATGTAGTCACTGCATCTAACCCTAAGGTTACCCAAACTACCAGAGACCTCTGCCTATTAAGCAACCCAATCTGTAACAGATGTGGCAATTCGCTGTGATGGCCAAGTCTGACAGGTCTAACTGGTACAGAATCATGCTGACCTCTGGTGGAGTTTGGAGATCAACAGAAATTGACAGTGGCATAAATGTACCATTGCAGATTTTATCCTTCATGGCCGTCCAATATGCAAGCAAATATTTCTCGATATTGCTAGTCAGGGCAGTGCACATACAGGCAGATTGTGTGACAAGAAAGTCTAAAAAGGACATCTTTCAGCAGATGTGAGGCTCTGGAGGCTTCTAAAAGCAGTCCTTGCAGCAAAATGCAAGATTCACTTATTTGAGTAACCTCTACCTGTATAAATCACTATTAGAAGGGCAAAAATGTACCTGTAACTACAAAAAAGTTAAAACATTTACCTTACCCCATTGCAGGCCATGACATCACCATTCTTCCAGTAAGATTCCTGTGGAACGAAGAGCACCCTAAATCTCACAAAAAGAGACAGTCCAGGCCAGTGCAAGAACGTCTTTTTGCAAGATTTGGAAGCCACTTCATCCTCAGGATTTCGATGGAAGGATCACAGTGTCACCCTCATCTAAAAGCCATGAGCAGAAGGGTTTAAGAAAAAGTATGTATTCTAACCCTTTCCTTACAGGTACATTTTTGCCCTTCTAACATACAGTGATATATACAGGGAGAGGGTACCTAGTTCTAATAAGTAGACCTTGCATTTTAAAGCAAGGTCCATTTCAATCACCTCGTTTTTTTAAAAAACAAAATGTCATCTTAAAACAGGGAGCCATTTAAGTCATCGTTTTATTTTTTTCTCCAATATAAACAAGTAATTAGGTGCCATTTTGTTAAGCAGGTTTGTCTTTTTTTTATTGTTACAGAACAGGGTCTAAAATGTCTAAAGAGGGGCTTGAATATGATCCATTTAACAACACCAAGACACAGTCACTTCAAAAGTAACATTTAAATCAGGGCTTGAACTCTGCATCAAAGAAATGACAATAGGGTTGATTTACGAATTTACGAATATGATTTGGATCATATTCAAGCCCCTCTTTAGACATTTTAGACCCTGTTCTGTAACAATAAAAAAAAGACAAACCTGCTTAACAAAATGGCACCTAATTACTTGTTTATATTGGAGAAAAAAATAAAACGATGACTTAAATGGCTCCCTGTTTTAAGATGACATTTTGTTTTTTAAAAAAACGAGGTGATTGAAATGGACCTTGCTTTAAAATGCAAGGTCTACTTATTAGAACTAGGTACCCTCTCCCTGTATATATCACTGTATGTTAGAAGGGCAAAAATGTACCTGTAAGGAAAGGGTTAGAATACATACTTTTTCTTAACCCCTTCTGCTCATGGCTTTTAGATGAGGGTGACATTGTGATCCTTCCATCGAGATCCTGAGGATGAAGTGGCTTCCAAATCTTGCAAAAAGACGTTCTTGCACTGGCCTGGACTGTCTCTTTTTGTGAGATTTAGGGTGCTCTTCGTTCCACAGGAATCTTACTGGAAGAATGGTGATGTCATGGCCTGCAATAGGGTAAGGTAAATGTTTTAACTTTTTTGTAGTTACAGGTACATTTTTGCCCTTCTAATAGTGATTTATACAGGTAGAGGTTACTCAAATAAGTGAATCTTGCATTTTGCTGCAAGGACTGCTTTTAGAAGCCTCCAGAGCCTCACATCTGCTGAAAGATGTCCTTTTTAGACTTTCTTGTCACACAATCTGCCTGTATGTGCACTGGAGGGTGCAAAATCTGTTGCAGCTCTGCATAGAAACCAATCAACTTCCAAGTTTTATTGTCAAAGCTTAATTGAACAAACGGAAGTTATAAGGTGACTGGCTACCATGCAGAGCTGCACTAGAATTTGCACTCTCCAGTTTTAGTAAATCAACCCTAATTATATACAAAACTGTAATATGCTTTACTGTCTAATATTACAGATTGCTTCCAAGAGTTCGTGAATTCCGTGTTTCTCAGAAGATTCTGTAATTGTATCAGCCAACATTAACTGCTTTGCTAAACAGTGGTAACAAAATGTCTGCACTGATCTAAGAAAATACAACATAAATTGTCATAAATTGTACAACAGGAAAAAGAACTGTAATTACATGAAGGTAAATGCAGGCAGCACACATTCACAAAGAATAGAAAAACAGATGTTTAATCACAAGTCATGTTTTACTTTTGTTGCAGCTAGGCTTAACTCCAATGAGCGGGACAATAGGTACAAAGTGTTGCATCGAAAACTCCCTTATGAATCTCCCATGGATCTAAAATCATTGGTACATATTACAGCACTTGATGGGTTATACAGGAAAGCATTATAGAGTCCACAGAAACGGTACATTATGGTTAGCTGTGGAACCAGAGAAGTATTTTTAGTTGGAAAAGAACTGTATGGGACAATGCAAGTAACTCAAAGTTAATATAAGCTAGTAAGACAGAGGTATTTAGGGGTTATAAACAAACCTGAAAGTTGCAATTGCTCAGCTGTGCATAGAAATGTAATATGCTAAGAAACAGACGCCTGTAACTGATCAGAAATGCAATTTTCTTAAGTATTAAAAAGGTGTTTCTCAGTGCAATGTGAATATGTGCCTATTGCGTTAACCTTTAAAAGTATATAACATTTTCTTCATGGACAGTTCAGTTTTAAAGGTTAGAATTATGCTCACCTGCCAGCTGACACGGGAAGAAAGATTCTCTACAATTATCCTGTGCTCTGTACGAACTGGGGGGCCATACCTAAAGAATAATACACATAATTACCACACCTCCCATCATGCCTCCTCTTCCTCTACGATTTCTGGCATGTTCAAATGTGACTCTTGAATGATGGAAAAAACTGCATTAATGTTCTCTTAGTATTAAAAGCATAGAAATGTAGCTAGTTAAGCTCAATTTATACAGACATTAATAGAACAACTGAGACGGGTTTGCTTGTGTTGTGAATGCCAATTCAAACTTTGATGCCCCTGCTGATTTAACAGCAAACATGACCATACCTTTCATTATTATTTTATAGTATTTATATAGCGCCAAAGGGTTTGCTCAGCGCTGTACAATAGCAAGGGGGACAGAACATGAGACAGGACAGAAACAATACAATACACGAGGGGTTTGAGGTCTTTTTTGAGATTACAATCATTGCACAGTTCTTTTCCGTTCAGCTCATACACAGCATCATCTGCATCTCTATGATCTTCAAACTCCTACAATAAATCAAACAGCAGATACAGCATCTCAAATTCATTTTTTTTTCATATTAAACAGTTTTCTGCCTACTGAGCAGAAGTGGTCCATAAGACCTCAGGTGTGAGAAACCTGGCAACGGCTGTTGCAAAGCAACATATCTCTATAAAGAGCATCATGGGAAAAGAACATGTAAAACAGCAGTAAAGCATCGTATAAAAATAGAAGGCAGTGTGTCAATTTTAGGAACATGACATCTGCTTCCAATTTTGCTTATGCCAGTTTGTTGTACTGTTCTCCACCATATAACATACATTGGGAATACATCATTCGTTTCCTTGTAACATGTATGGGGGAGAAATGTAAACTGATAGTAGAGGCACCATTTTCACTTGCTAATCTTCAAATTACAGATGTTTTTCTAGGGTCCCCTGAGGGTGTGGGCTGTCATCAAGGCAATTATTTTACCTTTCTTATTTAGAGACTAAAGCAGAAACATTTTCTATAAATCCAAAACTATATAGACATTTTTGCATGTCAGTTAAAACGTACCACAAATCCAAATCCACTCTTTAGGTTGATCTCCCGGATACGTCCATACCCTTTGAAAAACTTCTCCACGTCTCTCTCACGGGCATGAGGACTGAGCCTCCCTTTTTTTTCTTTTTGCCTGCGTCCTGAGATTTACCCAGCCCTGATTTAGAATAGAAAGCCTAAAATAAACTTATATATAAAAAATATATATAAAATCGAGCGCAGTATGTGAATGTAGATAGGGTAGCTGCTGGCACAAAAAGGCACCTCGTGAACCTCCAGAGTAAATGGTAAAATATGAAAGTGCAGCGCTAACTTAAAACAATGATTACACATATGATAGATCCCATATGAATGTGGATCGGCAAAATGACGGTGTCAGTTCATCAGATGTGCTAAATACGTATACAGTCTCCAACGCGTGAGGAGCCAGAGATAGTAGATATCAGAAATGATAAAGAATAGCCAAGTAGTGCACTAACCAGATAGCGCATGTTAAAGCGCATGGGACATTTAGGACCTGTCCCTGGTACTCAGCCACTGTATCACTGGAGCAAGGCGGTGTCATCTATAGGGTGACCACTAGATGTCATCTGTCCGGATGGAAGCTGTATCCAGCCACTGTGTTAATGGATCAGGTGGGTGTCATCTATAGGGTGACCACTAGATGTCATCGGTTCCAGGAGAAGCTGTATCACGGATCCAGGGATGTCACTGCAGATGTGTTCTTGTTAGGCACAGTCCCAGGACCTTCTGGATTTACAGGCTCCCCAGAAATAAAGAGCCCGTGGAAAAAGGCCTCAAATAGTGTGATAACGTTTATTTAAAAATGGACAATCAGAAAAGAACTTACTAGCAAAAGGTACAGCTGCTTATAAACGGCCAGACCGGCGGTACATGTACATAAGATAGCTTGGCACTTCCCTAACGCGTATCGTGTAAGTACACATCATCAGAGGGGACTGTGCCAGTGGTAAGTGTGGTGTTTTAAACCTAAAAAGGCGCCAAAATCACTGCAATGCGGCGGCACCGTTATTGCCGGTTCGCGCATGCGCAGTAGCGATCGGCCGTTCGCGCATGCGCAGTAGTGTCCGCGGCGGCCATTTTAAAGAAGACCAACATGAATATATGGACATACAGGTGTTGGTTCTGCAGTAATCTTACTGGGAATAAGATACTGCAATCCTAAAAACGCACGGGGCAAGTATAGTAATGCATGGACCATACTGTGTGCCCCCTTGTAGCAAAAACGGCCTGGTGAAAGGCAAAGTTATAAAAATATAAATGAGTGGGATCTCATATATGAAGCGATTCTGGCACTGAATAAAGATGCAGATAAAAACCAAATACATCAAATATGACAAACGTATGGATTAAAAACCATCTGGTTAAACAGTAATACCCATAAAATATACAATTTAAAACCAAATGTACTGAGATTAAGGTGCATCGAATATGTTAAAGCGATCAAGAGATAAAGGTGCATCGACTTTTTTTTAAAACGATCTAAACACTCAAATAGGAATACAGATAAAGGCAAAGTAAAAATAATCTGATTAAGAAGTGACATCATGAAAAGTACTTAAAGATCGATCAACTGGTATCAATAAAACAATTGATATCTAATTCTACATTTAGTCCTTGTGGAGCTTGGGACTGTAGAAGATAAATCCACTTGGTCTCAAGCATAGAGACCGCGCGTTTTTTGTGGGTACCCCTCCAGTTACTTTTGACGATATCTATACCCACAAATCGCAGGGAGTGTGGATTCTTATTGTGTCGCTGGCGGTAAAGCATAGACAAGGAGTGCTCCGTGTAACCTTTCTTAATATTGACCAGGTGCGCCCTCAGCCTGTCTCGCAGTCTCCTTGTCGTTCTACCGACATATTGCTTCCCGCAACTACATTCCAAAAGGTAGACAACATAGGAGCTGTAGCACGTAATAGTAGACTGAATGTCAAATGATCTACCGGTAGCATTTGAACAAAAACTTTTTATCGGGTTCTTGTGAATGCCATTACAAAGGCATATCATACATCTGTTGCAAGGAAAAAAATCCTTTCCTATTTAGAAAGTCAAATGTCAATTGCTTAGGAGGATTGACAATGTTGGGGGCTAGTCTGTTTCTTAATGCAGGTGCTTTTTTATAGATGATTTCTGGGTGTTCCGGTAAGGCTTTACACATCACCGGGTCGCTCTTAAGAATGTTCCAGTTCTTCCTAATAATAGTGGCAACTTCTTTATATTGCATCGAGAAGGCAGTTGTAAAAGGACAGAAAATCTCTTTATTGGTCTTATGTTGGGTAGTTAACAGATTGGCCCTGTCCAAACTAGCCACTCGGTCAATCTCCATATCCAGTAGTTGGCTGTCATAGCCCTTTTCTATGAATCTAGTTCTAAGAATGTTGGATTGCGCGATGTAGTCTTGCATAGCGCCACAGTTCCGCCTTATCCGAAGGAATTGTCCCCTAGGGATGTTATCCAGCCACCTAGGCAGGTGACAACTGTCTTTTGGGATGTACCCATTTCTGTCTGTACCTTTAAAAAAGGTTTTGGTGGTAATTCTAGTACCGTCATTAATGAGGGTGAGATCCAGAAAATCAATACTACTGTAACTATAATTGAAAGTGAGCTTAATATTTAGGTTGTTATAGTTTAGAGTGGTAAACAAAATTGAGTAGTGAAGAGTCATCGCCATCCCATAGCAACACTATATCGTCTATGTAGCGTCGATAAAAACGCAAATGTGGCCACTCCATGGAATATATCACCTCCTCCTCCCATCTTGCCATAAAGATGTTCGCTAGGCTTGGAGCGAATTTCGCGCCCATTGCTACGCCTGTGGTCTGCAGGTAATACTTATTGTCAAACCAAAAGTAATTGTGCTTCATTGCGAAGCTTAATAGTTCCAATAAATATTGCTTCTGAATGTGTGGTATGTCTATGGCCTCATTCAGATAATATTCTGCCGCCTCTAAACCATCTGCATGCTTGATATTACTGTAGAGCGAAGCAACATCCGCCGTTACCAGAAAGGTAGGCTTCTCTATTTTAATGTCCATGATCTCAACCAGGATTTGTTTTGAATCCCTCAGGAAAGATGGCGTGTTGCGGACTATTGGCTGTAGGAAACAATCAATATATTCACCAACCCGGGAGCACAAGGACCCTATGCCACTCACAATGGGGCGACCTGGAGGGTTAATTGGGTCCTTGTGGATCTTGGGCAGGCAATACAGGACCGGAAGTCTGGGTACCGTAGGGCACAAAAAATCACGCTCTTTTTTATTTAGGATTCCCGAATCGGATCCCTTTTTTATCAGAACCTTTAAAGCTTTTTTGTATGACAACAGAGGATTACTCGGAAGTTCTAAATAGGTGTCTTTATCCTGGAGGATATTCTGAACTTGCATTAAATAGTCAGATTTATTCATGACCACAACTCCTCCCCCTTGTCCGCTGGTCTAATTACCAACTCCTTTTCCTTTAATAATACATTGGTCATCGTGTTAATCTTGTCTTGGTTAAATGACTTATTGTACCGTTTTTTTACCCGTATATTATCAAGATCTTTAAGGACCATATTTTTAAATACATTGATATATGATTGTACCTGGGGGTTAAACAAGGACGCATTCTTGAGATTGGTGTTCTTGAAATTAGGGTTCCTCACATTGGATGTTACACTTGTGATAGGTTTATTTAGAAAATGTCTCTTCATCGCAAGTCTCCTTACAAACTTGTGGATGTCTATAAAAGTATTAAATTTGTTTAGTTTAGCCGGTGGAGCAAATTTTAGTCCTTTGTTTAGAAGATTTAGTTCTTCTTTAGTGAGGATCTTATTACTGAGGTTAAAAATGCCTGAGCTGTTTAGGTTTTCCTTCTTTTGTCGGTTAACCCTTGCTCCTCCTCGTTTTCCTCTCGTCCTAGACCCCTTTTTCGTCCCGAGCCTTCCCCTAAAAAATGATGTTGGTTTAGGGTATTGGGTGGTTGTAAGTTAACTCCATATTGTGTTGCTTCGCTCTACAGTAATATCAAGCATGCAGATGGTTTAGAGGCGGCAGAATATTATCTGAATGAGGCCATAGACATACCACACATTCAGAAGCAATATTTATTGGAACTATTAAGCTTCGCAATGAAGCACAATTACTTTTGGTTTGACAATAAGTATTACCTGCAGACCACAGGCGTAGCAATGGGCGCGAAATTTGCTCCAAGCCTAGCGAACATCTTTATGGCAAGATGGGAGGAGGAGGTGATATATTCCATGGAGTGGCCACATTTGCGTTTTTATCGACGCTACATAGACGATATAGTGTTGCTATGGGATGGCGATGACTCTTCACTACTCAATTTTTTTACCACTCTAAACTATAACAACCTAAATATTAAGCTCACTTTCAATTATAGTTACAGTAGTATTGATTTTCTGGATCTCACCCTCATTAATGACGGTACTAGAATTACCACCAAAACCTTTTTTAAAGGTACAGACAGAAATGGGTACAACCCAAAAGACAGTTGCCACCTGCCTAGGTGGCTGGATAACATCCCTAGGGGACAATTCCTTCGGATAAGGCGGAACTGTGGCGCTATGCAAGACTACATTGCGCAATCCAACATTCTTAGAACTAGATTCATAGAAAAGGGCTATGACAGCCAACTACTGGATATGGAGATTGACCGAGTGGCTAGTTTGGACAGGGCCAATCTGTTAACTACCCAACATAAGACCAATAAAGAGATTTTCTGTCCTTTTACAACTGCCTTCTCGATGCAATATAAAGAAGTTGCCACTATTATTAGGAAGAACTGGAACATTCTTAAGAGCGACCCGGTGATGTGTAAAGCCTTACCGGAACACCCAGAAATCATCTATAAAAAAGCACCTGCATTAAGAAACAGACTAGCCCCCAACATTGTCAATCCTCCTAAGCAATTGACATTTGACTTTCTAAATAGGAAAGGATTTTTTTCCTTGCAACAGATGTATGATATGCATTTGTAATGGCATTCACAAGAACCCGATAAAAAGTTTTTGTTCAAATGCTACCGGTAGATCATTTGACATTCAGTCTACTATTACGTGCTACAGCTCCTATGTTGTCTACCTTTTGGAATGTAGTTTCGGGAAGCAATATGTCGGTAGAACGACAAGGAGACTGCGAGACAGGCTGAGGGAGCACCTGGTCAATATTAAGAAAGGTTACAAGGAGCACTCCTTGTCTATGCTTTACCGCCAGCGACACAATAAGAATCCACACTCCCTGCGATTTGTGGGTATAGATATCGTCAAAAGTAACTGGAGGGGTACCCACAAAAAACGCGCGGTCTCTATGCTTGAGACCAAGTGGATTTATCTTCTACAGTCCCAAGCTCCACAAGGACTAAATGTAGAATTAGATATCAATTGTTTTATTGATACCAGTTGATCGATCTTTAAGTACTTTTCATGATGTCACTTCTTAATCAGATTATTTTTACTTTGCCTTTATCTGTATTCCTATTTGAGTGTTTAGATCGTTTTAAAAAAAAGTCGATGCACCTTTATCTCTTGATCGCTTTAACATATTCGATGCACCTTAATCTCAGTACATTTGGTTTTAAATTGTATATTTTATGGGTATTACTGTTTAACCAGATGGTTTTTAATCCATACGTTTGTCATATTTGATGTATTTGGTTTTTATCTGCATCTTTATTCAGTGCCAGAATCGCTTCATATATGAGATCCCACTCATTTATATTTTTATAACTTTGCCTTTCACCAGGCCGTTTTTGCTACAAGGGGGCACACAGTATGGTCCATGCATTACTATACTTGCCCCGTGCGTTTTTAGGATTGCAGTATCTTATTCCCAGTAAGATTACTGCAGAACCAACACCTGTATGTCCATATATTCATGTTGGTCTTCTTTAAAATGGCCGCCGCGGACACTACTGCGCATGCGCGAACGGCCGATCGCTACTGCGCATGCGCGAACCGGCAATAACGGTGCCGCCGCATTGCAGTGATTTTGGCGCCTTTTTAGGTTTAAAACACCACACTTACCACTGGCACAGTCCCCTCTGATGATGTGTACTTACACGATACGCGTTAGGGAAGTGCCAAGCTATCTTATGTACATGTACCGCCGGTCTGGCCGTTTATAAGCAGCTGTACCTTTTGCTAGTAAGTTCTTTTCTGATTGTCCATTTTTAAATAAACGTTATCACACTATTTGAGGCCTTTTTCCACGGGCTCTTTATTTCTGGGGAGCCTGTAAATCCAGAAGGTCCTGGGACTGTGCCTAACAAGAACACATCTGCAGTGACATCCCTGGATCCGTGATACAGCTTCTCCTGGAACCGATGACATCTAGTGGTCACCCTATAGATGACACCCACCTGATCCATTAACACAGTGGCTGGATACAGCTTCCATCCGGACAGATGACATCTAGTGGTCCAGTGATACTCCAGTGATACAGTGATACAGTGGCTGAGTACCAGGGACAGGTCTTAAATGTCCCATGCGCTTTAACATGCGCTATCTGGTTAGTGCATTACTTGGCTATTCTTTATCATTTCTGATATCTACTATCTCTGGCTCCTCACGCGTTGGAGACTGTATACGTATTTAGCACATCTGATGAACTGACGCCGTCATTTTGCCGATCCACATTCATATGGGATCTATCATATGTGTAATCATTGTTTTAAGTTAGCGCTGCACTTTCATATTTTACCAGAATAGAAAGCCTAGATGATGGAAAAAGTTCATCTTTACAAAACTGTGCAATTGTTCTACAGATACTACAAAACGTGTTCTGTGTTGCAGTATAACATCCAATCTTGGTAACCTCGGTATCTAGCAGGATTCCCTCGCCAGGCAGAATAATACATGTTGCTTCTTTTCAGTAAAGACAAAGAATACTGCAGGTGTATAACATGCTTTGCCACAACGGGGCTATCAAAAAAGGAGGAGACACCCAAATCCCTGTGGAATTGGTTCTGTGTGTATCTTTTGAAGACAATAGAGAAAAATTAAGTGGATACAAGCAAGGAGCTGTTTTGTTAAAAGCAGTGGGAAAAAAAAAAAAAGATTCTTCTGCTTTGTGACTTTTTTTTAAATCTGAAGTAGCAACACATCTGTAACTAACACTCTTGAAAGGTTAGCACTGTTGCCTTAAGGTGACCCTGTTCCCTTAGGGCACGGGTGTCAAACTGGAGGCCCTCCAGCTGTTGCCAAACTACAAGTCCCATGAGACATTGCAAGACTGACAGTTACAAGCATGACTCCCAAAGGAAGAGGCATGATGGGACTTGTAGTTTTGCAGCAGCTGGAGGTCCACCAGTTTGACACCCGTGCCTTAGGGCTACCTTTAGCCAAAAGTTACTCAGTAAAAGAAGCGTTTATACACAACTACTTTTCTTTTCATGTATTGAAAAGTTGGCTCAAGTATTAGACCATCCAATACTTGCATCTCCACCAGCCACGGTGGTTCCTCCTGCTGGCTCCTATGTCCTCTGGGGTGATGTACTGGCTAAAAGTGATCCTGTGCTGATAGGGTAGCTGTAAGGTGAAGGGCTATTGGGTTCCTTCCAACCACGGGCACCAGCTGCATTGAGTTCTGCATATGGCACAGATTCCATCAACAATACAGTATTTTAATCATCCCATGGTTGAACACTGAGTATACAGACAATATTGAAAATCTGGCAAAGATTCTACCCAAATCTACAGAAAAACCAATTTCTGTCTGAAGTTGCACTTTAAAAATGTAAAGCCAAATTTTACAATCCCTTAAAGCGATTCTAAAGGTTCATTTGTTTTTGGAAAATAGCAAAACATGTCTATACTTACTTGCTCTGTGCAGTGGTTTTGCACAGAGCAGCCTGGATCCTCCTCTTCTGGAGTCCCCTGTAAACGTTTCTTGCTCTCCTGTCTACTGGGTGCCCCCGCAGCAAGCAGCTTGCTATGTGGGCACCTGCTGCTCCATGTGTCCATTCACACAGTCGCGGATTGGCCCCGTCCCTTCTCTCTCCTTATTGGCTGACTGGCTGTAATTGACAGCAGCAGGAGCCAATGGCTCCCACTTACTGTCTCAGCCAATGAAGAGGCAGAGACCTAGGACAGCCGAGGCTGTCATTCACATTGCTGAATCGCGATAAGGCTCAGGTAAGAATTAGAGGGGCTGGGGGCACTGCTACACACAAGAATGCATGAAGGTAAAAAACCTTCAGCCTTTACAACCACTTTAACACTGTGATTTCAGGACTAAAACCCATCAACTGTCATTCCTGCACCAATGAACATGTTTTTAGTGGCCAAGACACACTCACTGAACAGAAGAATGGCAGCATTCTGGGTTTATCCTGGAAGCTAGCATGCAAACAAATTGTTGAGACCAATATTATTCACAAGACGTTTAACCCTTTCACTGCCGGATCAATCCCCTCTCCTCCATTTTTCACAAACATGCTAAAATGTACATATTTCATTGAAATATACCTAAAACACTACATGCGTGTATTTTTGATTCTTCTAAAAGCAAAGGACCCGTGGAATAAAAAGATTGTCGTTGCCATGTTTTATGTGCCACATTTTTGCAACAAAATTTCAAGGTAAAATGAACTCAAACAATATAATATTCTAAATTTAAAAAGTTGAGGGGATGAGAGCCAGCTGAAGAAAGAAACAAGCTATTGGGAACATGAGTGTATTTGCTTCCTGCTACAGCAGTAAAACAGGAAACATAAGTAAACATATGGGGGTCACAAAAGTGTTTCAAGCTGAACTCCAGGCAGACTATAATATATACAAACAAATGCAGCTTTGTATTTATGAATACATCACTCAGTTTTTTATTTCATTCAAGCAGTTTTAGCACATGAATAAGTGCAGTTCTGACTTGACAATGTTTAGGGTGGAGACGGTTGATGTCATCATGTAGAAATGACCAGAGTTTACAGGGAAAAGGCTTTATAGGCTGATTTTACCATTTCCAAGCCGATTTTAGGAGAAATAAAAAGGTGGATACCTGTGTGCACTTAGGATTTAGTGCACAGACAAAATGTGAGTGCAAACTTATTATTCATTACAGATACTTATATAGCGCTGTCAATTTATGCTTTACATATATATTGTACATTCACATCAGTCCCTAACCCTCAAGGGGCATATGATCTAAGGTCCCTAACTTACATTCATACATAAACATACTAGGGCCAATTTAGAGAGAAGCCAATTAACCTACCAGCAGGTCTTTGGAGTGTGGGAGGAAACCGGAGTACCCAGAGAAAACCCAGGCAGGCACAGGGAGAACATGCAAACTCCAGGCAGGAGGTGCCGTGGCTGGGATTTGAACCAACAACCCCAGTACTGCCAGGTGGAAGTACTAACCATTTAGCCACTGTGCTGCTCAAACTTTTAATTGTGGTGTTTTTTTTTTTAACTAGTTGCAGCCTTTGGGAATGTGTAGCATACCCAGTCTCTCTGCTCTGCTTTTGGGACCCTCTTCCCAGTATACCAACTTCTCTTGAGTGTATTGTATTGCTGGCATTACAATATACTCAGAGAAGCAGCTGTAGCTGTCAAAAAAGCAGCCTGACAGTGTTTATAAACAACACAACAATTACACAAAGATACAATGTAACATTGTTACATTTGTATCTTTCGGTTCATTAATCTGCATATCAAAAAGGATTAACTTCGAGCTGCAAAAGAGGTCAGTTAGGCTACTTTTACACTGATCCGCTGCAAAAACGCCTCAAAAACACATAGGTTTTTACCTATTTTTTTAAAGGACACGTGACTTAAAACTGCACCGAAAACACTTCTCAGAGGCGTTTTTCATTGATTTCAATGGGAAGAGGCATTTTTGGGGCATTTTTTTTTTAACTCCCCAAATATGCTGCAAGCAGGAGTTTTTACACTGCACTGCAAGTGCCAAGCCTCAGTGTGAAAACATACATAGATATACATTCACAAACACAGGGAAGCCATTTTCTTGAGCTTTTCAGGTGCTTTTTTTTTTTAACGCAAACATGATTGAAAAACTCCTGAGTGTCAAAGCAGCCTTAAAGCTACCTGTCAAGTTTAAAAAAAGGTTTTGGTTTTTTTTATGATCCTGTTTAACCCCTTATTAATCCTTAGTTAACACTAATCAACCCTAAGTAACTTTCTAGTCTCCTCCTCTCTTCATCTATTATTTTCCTGCTGGTATTTGTTTGTTTTAGTTTATTAGCTTTTAATAATGATGTTAAACATGTTTAATATACAGTGGATATAAAAAGTCTACACACACGTTAAAATGTCAGGTTTCTGTGATGTAAAAAAATGAGACAAAGATAAATCATTTCAGAACTTTTTCCACCTTTAATATGACCTATAAACTGTACAACTCAAAACATAAACTAAAATAATGTGGTTGCATAAGTGTGCACACCCGAGAAGGCTGTGGAAGGCAGTGGGGGAGGGGAGGCATCATCTCCCGCTGCTGAGAACACGGGCATATGATGAATCGGGTCTGTGGACCAATACAACTGCAATTCATTTTTTTTAGTAATGCCCATGTTGAGGGTTAGGTCCAAAAAAAAATTAAATTCGGAAACCGTAATGAGTTTCCATGCGAATGGTCTGGCAAAGTTTGAATTTGAGTTGGCGGCGATAAATTGTTGTGCATATAAATTGCTTTGATCCACAATCAATGCATACAGATCCTCTGTGAAAAACAGCTGCAAAAAAATCAAGTGTAGTAGTTAAATTTGCTATTTCCACCTGAATTCCAGGTTGGGCAGTGAATGAGGAAAGTACGGGTGCAGCAGAATTTGTGGGCTGCCAATCGGGATTTGCAAGCACATCCGGAAGGATACTAGGGGCTCTACGGGCCTGTGTGCGAATTCTTGGTGGTTGCGGGACAATACTTGTGCTTGCCACCGCACCAACTTGTACTGCACTTATGGGACTCGCCACTTCACCAAGTCATACTGCAGTGCTGTTATTATTATTATACAGGATTTATACAGCGTAACAATTTGCTCAGCGCTTTACAATATAACGGGAGACAATGCAGCAACAATACAGTTCAATACAAGAGGGTTAGGAGGGCCCTGCCACTTGGAGCTTACAATCTAAGAGGTATGTGAAAGACCAGGGTGTACTAGGCCACTAGTACGCGCCAGTTCACCAAAAGGTAGTGTGGCACTAGTACTGGCACTCTGCTGCATATGAGAGTCATCAAAATTTACCGGCAAGTGCTAACAGAGATCAGGCCTGATTCTGCGAACAATGTGTTTTTTTGTGCAATGTATCAAGTGACAGTGACCTACTGACACTGCACTTGCTGGGGGAGAAGGAGGGGGGTAAGCGTAGGGGCTAAACACAGATACTGGCAGGTGCCGGGGCTAATCCCGCTAACGCTGCGTTTTTGGGGAACTAATGTGAACGCTGGTATAGTGCTGATCTGATCAAAGATATTGATCCGTTCAGACACTATACTAGCAATGACAATCAAGGGGTTAAATGTAATGACTGGTGTACTGACAGGCAATCTGACGCTATCTGGGAGGGGTTGTGAAAACCACGGGAGTGTAAATCATGTATATATATATGTGATTTTGCGCACCCGTGCTGCCCTGTAGCAGTATTTCTGATATAGGACGGTCAGGAAGCAGTTACAGAAGCGGTTTGTGTTACGTCACTACGTTACTTTAACTGACAATTGCGCGGTTAAGCTGCACCCAAATGTAATTTACGTCCTTTTTCCTCCCAAACTGGGCATTCTTTCGGTGGGATTTGATTGCCTGTGCATTTTTTATATTTTGCACTATAAAAAAAAAGTCTGACAATTTCGAGAAAAAAAAACAATATTTTGGACTTTTTGCTATAAAACATGTCCAGTAAAAAAATTTAAAAATCAAATTTTGTCATAAATTTAGGCCGAAATGTATTCTGCGACATATCTTTGTTAGAAAAAAATCCCAATATGTGTAAATTAACGTGAACGTTATAGCTTTACAACGTTATAGGTTTACGTGAACGTTATAGCTTTTACAAATGGTGGTGTATATATACTGTAATTTAATTTTTTTTTCATATTAATAATGGCGGCGATCAGCCACTTATGACTGCAGGACTGCGGCGGACATTCTGACACTGGGAGGGAACTGACTTGGGGTCACTGAAATCCCCAGTGACACCAATACAGTGATCAGTGCAAAAAAAAAAGCACTGACACTGTACTAATGGCACTGGGGAGGAAGGGGTTTACTTTTTTAGTCAATCAAAGGGTTAACTGTGTGAGGGGAGTGTTTCACTAGGGGGTGAGGGGTGTGTGCTTCACAGTAACACATTGTCCCAGAAAGCTAAACTCTGCTCTCCGGGACAGTGTGCTGGGAACTGACAGGGAGAAGAGCTGCATTGAAAACAGTGCAGCTGTGCTCCCTGTCAGTGTTTGCCGGCAATCGCCCAGACTAGGGTCGGACTGACAACTCATGGGGCCCCCGGGCAACAGGGGATCATAGGGCCCCTGTGTCCTTGCCCACACTCAAAAAAGCCTACAAAAAAGGTACCAGGGGCATTTCATGGGGCCCCCTACTGACCCATCGACCAGTGCCCGAGTGCTCGAATAGTCAGTCCGCCCCTGGCCCGGACCTGTCGTGTAATCACCGGCCGGGACCCGGTGATTGACACCCACGCACCCCCTACCCGATATGCAAAATCACGTATATATATATATACGTGATTTTGCGCAGCGCTGCCGACCTGCTGCAGCAAATGTACTGTGGCTTGTCGGCAACTGGTTAACTTCATTATTTTTATTATTGTTGCTATTATTATCATAATGTCCATAATGTAGGCAGCATGGTTGCTAAATGGTTAGCACTTCTGCCTGGCAGTACTAGGGTTGTCGCGTCAAATCCCAACCATAGCACCACCTGCCTGGAGCTTGCATGTTCTCCTTGTGCCTGTGTAGGTTTCCTCCAGGTACTCTGGTTTCCTCCCACACTCCAAAGACATGCTGGTAGGTGAATTGGCTCCTGTCTTACATGGCCCTAGTATGTGTATGTATGAATGTAAGTTAGGGACCTTAGATTGTACACCCCTTGAGGGTTAGGGACTGATGTGAATGTACAATATATATGTAAAACACTAAATTGTTGGTGCTATATAAGTACCTGTAAATTAACAGTCTATGCTTAAAAAAAGGAAAAGTTCTCCCTAAAGAGGCAATATAGCTGTAGAAGAAATGAGGGTCTATTACCTCACCTTTGCTATTCCTTCTATCTGTGTGCCCCAAAATTGCTCCAAGCATAGCATGGTATAATCTGATGCAGGGGTTCAATAATCACTTAGATCAGGGGCCTCCAAACTTTCTCAACAAAGGGCAAGTTTATTGTCCTTTAGACTTTACAGGGACTGGATTGTTGCCAGCGGGAGTGAAAAATTTCCTGGCATCAGTGGAAGTAAACCACCACATTAGGGGGAGACATAATGGCCCATCATTGGTACCATTGAGAGGAATAGAGCCCCATTATTGGTGTGAGTGGGAGAAATGTTGTCCCATTGTTATTGTCAGTTGGCAGAACAGTGTCTTGTATCAAAGGGAGGAATAGTGCCCCAAGGGCCGAATAAAGGGAAGCAAAGGGCCGCATCTGGCCCCAGAGCTGCAGTATGGAGACCACTGATTTAGATCATTGTGTTATGTTCAACAACAGCAAGAGAGCAGACTTGAGCAGGAAGAAATGTGTTCTGATCCGCCTCTAGCCAACTTCCCTATAGCCAGAGTAGTTGTACTGATGGTCAATGCAGCTGAAGAGCAGCCTGACACAGATCAAGGGAGTTGGATGGTACCTATAGACCAGGCTGCCAAATCTCCTTCTTTGAGGACAAGTAAAATGATAATCTTTTTAGCAACACTTTATACTTCTCTTTAATAATGATTTATCTAACCTTTTTTTACATTTCACTGGTCTGTTTGAGAAATGGAATGTAACTGTACAAGCTTAGCCGTGAAAGCAGTGCAAAGTAAAATGAGGACGTAAGGCTGCTAAAAGTGAATCGATAATGCTAACAAATAAGTTCTTAACTAATCTGACCACAATACACTAAAATCTAGCTTGTTATTGGTTAGTAATAGTTTTCATATTCTTAGGATATTTAGGGCACACAATCTAAAACATGCTGTATGGTTAGTTGGCCCTAGTATGGTGAGGACATGGGACTGTAAACATCTTTGGAGAACAGGCACTGATGTGAATGGGTGGTGAGGTAGTGGGTATATGTGTATTGCATTTACCCATTAAGGGTATATATTGTTTTCTGCAGAATCCAAATTGTATTTTATAAGTTATCAATGTTTAAAGTGATTCTACGTTTTTGTTTTTTTTAATGCATTCTATCCATTAAGGTAAAAAACCTTCTGCATGCATGCACTTCCCCCCAGTCCTCTCTTATACTCACCTGAGCCTCATCTCGATCCAGCAAAGTGCATGGAAGCAGAGGATCTCTCAGCTCTCTCCATCCTCATTGTCTCAGAAACAGCAGTGGGAGCCATTGGCTCCTGCTGCTGTCAATCACAGCTAGTGAGGAGGGTGCAGGAAACGAGCCCACACAAGTGCATCCATAGCAAATTGCTTGCTATGGTGGGCACACGGTAAGGGGGAGCCAGGAGTGCCAGCGGGGGACCTGAGAAGTGGCGGAACCTCTTGCACAGAGCAGGTAAGTATAATATGTTTGCTATTTTTGAAAAAATAAAACAAACTTCATTACTACCATATTTTTTTTTAAATCTGTGTATGGTGAAGACTTGTGAACCTATGGGTAACACAAGCAGACATTTCCCTATTACTTTATACTGTTTGTTTTAATTTACTAATGCCAAAATTTAGAAACTGGATGAAAGGTTTAGCATTGTGAAACCCTTTTTGAAAGATAAATAGTGCATTTTATATACAAGTGTATGGACCAGACCAAAATGAGGAGGAAAGAGGGACAAATGAGGAGGAAAGAGGGACAGAGGGACTTTTTTCCAAATCAGGGACAGTTCCTCGAAATCAGGGACAGTTGGGAGCTATGCCTATGAGCACTGCCGGCACTCTACAGAGAGATCAAAATGTACCCTTGTACAGCTTTGCTTGGCTTATCTGTTTCATAAAGCAGTCTGTAACCTCTTGCCAAACACGTAATGTAAACTGTGTGTGCAGCAGCAAGGAGGGTGTGCTTTAACGCTGGCACACCTCATATATGCATCCATGGTGGCTAAGGATTCTGTGCTGAGAATACACCATTCCAGCATGGTGATCAAGATGTCACAGACAGCTCCTGGTCTCTTGTTATGATCAGGATTTAGCAGGATGGGCTCTCGATCATGTGACAACTGTAACTGCCAATCACAGTGACCATATGATTGGGAAGTCCGTCGCCATGCTCCTCCGGTGTACAGATCCTGTTAAAGGACTGTCTGGAGTGGCGGAAAGGGGTTAATTTTTTATATTTTTTTATAATCTTGATTAAAGACTTCCCTGTAGTCAACACAGACACCATACCACTCAACACACTATTACTTTTTTTGCCCTTATAATACACAGAAAAAATGTTCCCTCTTTTATAAGAAATAATATTGAAAAAAGAAACCTTTCTAAATATATCTGCCATGCAAGAAATAATGTTGTTGAATTTAAAGCTGAACTCCAGGCAGATACAAAGATGCAATTTAAAGCAGATCTGTATCCATCAATACGTTATTAAATTGTAGTTCTACCCCTGGAGGAGCTGCTTGCTGGTTTGGGTTCCTTGTTCTTTGCTTTGACTCTGTGGGCTGCCTTGATCCCTCTGTTAAACTAGGTTAAGCAGTTAGATTTTGCTCCATTGTTGACAGCACAGAGATGTATACCTTGTACTCAAATATAACTCAGTACCAGAAAGTAGACACCTGACCAGTAAGTGAAAACAGAACTTAATAAATTGTTACAGCTCTGGTGCCCAACCTGTGGCCCTTTGGTATATGATTTGCTGTGCTCAGACATCAGCAGTCTGTAGTGGGAACATTGATTAGAATAATAGCATTGATCTCTACTAGCCTCATATAACATGTTCCCAGTTTCATACTGTTTTCTGAATCATATCCCCAGCCAACAATGTAGCATGTCCACACTCTCTTAGCATCATTTCTTCTATTAGGTCTGCAGTTTCTGACAGTCCTCTCAAGCATTACATGTACTGAACTTTATGTACAGTCCTTTGGTGATGTCAGGGGCCGCATTTGAGGACCTCTTTAGCTTTTCAGTTGACAACCACTGTGTTCAAATTGAGGTATATAGCACCAGTGTCAGAAATGAGTAAATGGAATCACAATGTGCTAGACAACAGGACCACTAACGTTTAGCAAGTTGGTGTGGAGTTCTAGGTAGCAGGAGTAACCTATACCTGGTAACCTACAAATCGGCACAAAGCAAAGGCATTAATGACAATAACTACAATGGTGAACAATGCTGTTATAATTTTTCCTGCAACCCGTATACTATGCTGTTAGTCTGCACTGTAGAATTAGCTATGCTGAGACCCAGGTCTTAATGTAAAAGTCTCCACTTACTTGTGACAATAAACAAAGTCCTAATAGAGCAACTATCTAATCAGACAGTCCTAGTTCTTTGGCTAATGGTAGGGCCCAGTCTTTACGGTGGTGCACATAAATACAGTCTGCATGCAGTAATATAGACTACTAGTCAAATATCCAGTATCTATGTGCTCTGTCCCTACAAGCAGCAACAAGGTCTATGGCAGCAGTGCCCTCTCACCAGTCCCATTAGTATGGCAGCAATGGTCCCAGTGCTCAGATGTTCTTTAGATCTGCCTACAATGGCTCCGGTCCTCAACCCACATATATACAGTACTCCAGTCTCTCTGCAGCAAATGTCTGTGTCCCACCAAAAGCTCAGTCCTCAGCCTCTATGGACTCCAATCCTCTCTCTCTCTCTCTGGACCCCAGCACACAGGACTCCGAGCTTGTCAGGTGGACACACACGCAGAAAGGCAGGTGTGCTCACTCTGGTCTCTGTGCAGTAAAAGAAAGAGAGCTCCTGGGTCTTCAGCCTAGGAAATACAGCCTTTCTTCCCTCCTCACACCGTCTCCTTGTGGGTGACATAGTTCAATGATTCATAGGCTTCCATGGAATGGCTCCCATTTAGGACTTCAACTTCCACAGTCCAATGCGGCAGAATACAAATCTATGGGGCTCCTTTGCCTTGTCTGCTCCCCATGCTGGCAAGAGGCAGACAGTGTTGCTGGATACCTCACGTCAGTTTAATGAGAGCATAGAGAGCAGCTGCAGCACTGTGTTCTAACTTGCTCTCTATCTAGTCAAGCATCTGGCTACACAATGTATTTTTGTAAATGCAAACAGTGTAAGTACTTCACTTTGACTTGGTACTACAGAATTCTGTACAGCAGAGCTCATAGAGGAGGAGGGATAAGCGGCACAAAGAGTCAATCAGGTGTGCTGCAGTGCAAAGAGCATGCTGATAGGGGAGAGAGCAAAGAGTTAAACTCATCAGTGTTCGGATTCTCTTTTTACTGTCCATTCAGTATGGCAGGGATGAGACCTTTATGTTTTACTTAAGAAGGTCTCCAGCCCTGCAAGACAAGGCTGTGCAGTGTAGCAGAGCTGTGCAAATCTTAGGACTGAATGAACATATATTCCAACCCTTAACAGGTAAAACAGCTCCCACATATGCATTTTATCAATGTATTTTAGCCATTTAACCTGGAGTTCAGGTTTGAACATGGGGATAGTTGTGGATGGGGATGGATAAGTGCTAATTTTAGGTGATATATAGAATGCTGTAAGGCTGGGTTCATACTGTTGCAGTTGTAAGTTGCCTCTGGTTAATGTGTGTTGTGATAAGGCAGTCCAGTCATTTGAATAAGCTGCCTAACATATCAAAGAAGTGCACGTACTTTTATTTGTAATGAAGGCACATCTATTGGTAACGTACACCAGGGTGCCATTAAGAATGAATGTCTCCACATCATTAATGTACGTTACCACAGCAAAACAGTGTGAATCCAGCCTAAGGCTAGGTTCACATCTATGTAGATTGCAGTTGATGAAATTTCCGGGTACATTTTGTGTTTTTTTCACGCCCGTTTTTTTATTCCTTTTTTGGTGCATTTTTAATGCATTTTGCGCTTCGTGTGACTTTACCTGGTTGTCAAGGGGCGGCCGCATCAGCTCGGACGATGACGTCACAAGGGGCAGGGTCACGCGGTGACATCATCGGTTGGCTCCGCCGCTTGGCTTAAGAGCTGTCAGGCGGAGGGAGCCGTCATCGGGAGTAGAGCTCTTTTTTTTTTTAATCTTCGAAGCAGCAGCAACATTCATCATGATTGACGATGGATCTACTTTAGGGGACAATTTTTTATTTATTTATTGGTGATTGAGGTACTATGTACAAGGGGGGAGCCCTCCCACCCCAAAGCACTTCTCCCCCATGTGCTCGCTCATCCCCCCCCCACTTTTCTGGCCTGCCAGACTGTATGCTTGGAAAAGAGTCTGGTATGGATTTTGGGGGGCCCATAACGGTTTTTTTTTTTTTAAATTTTGGCATGGGGTTTCCCTTAAAATCCATACCAGATCCCAAGGGCCTCATAAGCATTGAGGGAAGGCCATGCTGTTTTTTCCTCAATTTTTTATTTGCCAGCAATTAGTTTGTTTATACTCAGCTGTCAGTGGGAAATCCCACTGACAGCTGACGACTCATCGGTTGTTAAGGACGCGGTGGCCACCTACTCCTTAAGAACCAAGTTGTTTACTGGTTGTTAAGGAGCCAGCAGCTGCCCGCTCCTTAACAACCAGCTTCATGTCACAAGAAACACAACATGCAAAATGCATCAAAAACACAATTCTTGGGTTTTTGATGCAGTTCCATTGAAGTCTATTACATGCAAAATGCAATCTGCTGCAGGAAAAAAGTCCCTGACCCTTTCAAAAATCTGCACTGGTTCAAAATGCATAGACATGAACTACTAACCCTAGGAAATTATGTTAAATGAACTGTAATGCGTTTCTGCAAACTGGAAGATGCAGTGAAACCCACATAAGTGTGAACCTAGGGTAAAACAGTTCAGGAAAAAAAAAAAAAAACACAGTCGCATATTTCTGAGCTTGACAACAATTAAATATGAGGGGCATTCAAGTCAAATCAGGATTTTTAAATTTACAGGTATAAAAAGGGATGCTAGCATGGTGGTACTATACGCAGTAATAAGTGGCAAATGTGTCCTATTACTGATAGGCGGCGCACATGTCACGGGCCAGTCCAGCGTCCGTTAATCAAGATGGCACACAACAGTGTTAGTGCATGCATGGAGCAGCATGTGGTTATGACGTTTCTTGTGAACGAAGGCGTAAAACCTGCAGATATCTACAGAAGAATTCAAGCACAGTACGGTGATGAAACGCTCAGCTGCAGTAAGACATTTCAAAGATGGCTGTACATCCGTCAGTAATGGTCCCAGCCGTAGTGGTTCCCAGCCCACAGCAGTCATCCCTGTGAGCATTCAGCGTGTGGAACGCTTGATCCTGGATAATCGATGCATAACCTGTCATGACATTGCACAAGAGAAATCTTTCTGTGGGAACGGTGAACACAATGATGATGATGTGAAGCAGGCTGTCTTAAGATGGCTTGGGCGTACTGACAAATTTTCTATGTCGACGCTTTACAGGCATTAGTTAAATGCTGGAATAAGTGTATAAATGTAGCAGGGGAATATGTTGAAAAGTAAATGCCGTTTCCACTCCTTGAAAATTGTTTTTATACATATAAACTCAAAAGTCCTGGCTTGACTTGAACGCCCCTTGTATTACCTTGTATGATGGGATCGCTTTAAAAATTCAGAAAGTAAATGTCCATTTATTACACAATTAACTGTACTTCCTACACAAGGAAGTGAGCTGAAAACCCTTCTCTGCACCCACTGTTCGAAAGGAAACCATAACACCTTATGTTGCTTGCTGATGCAAACTTTTGGTCATACCATATTAGACCACAACATGATAGTACTGTCTGGTTATGAGACAGAAAAATACTGAAGCTCAAAAGTAAAAAAGGGAAACTTTTTTGGTCATTATGGCAAAAAAGGCATAATCGGCATCTCACCTACAACTTGTTTTGTCAAGCTCTGTTTGTCTATGTACAGTGGGGATCGAACGTTTGGGCACCCCCGCTAAAAATTTGTATTAATGTGCATAAAGAAGCCAAGGAAAGATGGAAAAATCTCCAAAAGGCATCAAATTACAGATTAGACATTCTTATAATATGTCAACAAAAGTTAGATTTTATTTCCATCATTTACACTTTCAAAATAACAGAAAACAAAAAAAATGGCGTCTGCAAAAGTTTGGGCACCCTGAAGAGTTAATATCTTGTACTGCCCCCTTTGGCAAGTATCACAGCTTGTAAACGCTTTTTGTAGCCAGCCAAGAGTCTTTCAATTCTTGTTTGAGGTATCTGTGCCCATTCTTCCTTACAAAAGTCTTCCAGTTCTTTGAGATTTCTGGGCTGTCTGTCACGCACTGCTCTTTTAAGGTCTATCCATAGATTTTCAATTATGTTGAGGTCAGGAGATTGTGAAGGCCATGGCAAAACCTTCAGTTTATGCCTCTTGATGTAATCCCCCGTGGATTTCGAGGTGTGTTTAGGATCATTATCCATTTGTAGAAGCCGTCCTCTCTTTAACTTCAGCTTTTTCACACATGGCATCAAGTTACCATCCAAAATTTGCTGAAATTTTATTGAATCCATTTTTCCTTCTACTCGTGAGATGTTCCCTGTGCCACTGGCTGCAACACAACCCCAAAGCATGATTGATCCAACCCCATGCTTAACAGTTGGACAGAGGTTCTTTTCATTAAATTCTGTGCCCCTTCTTCTCCAAACGTACCTTTGCTCATTCCGGCCAAAAAGTTCAATTTTAACCTCATCGGTCCACAGAACTTGTTTCCAAAATGCATCAGGCTTGTCTATATGTTCATTTGCAAAGTTCAAACGATGATTTTTGTGATGAGGACGTAGAAGAGGTTTTCTTCTGATGACTCTTCCATGAAGACCATATTTGTACAAGTATCTCTTTATAGTAGAATAGTGTACCACAACTCCAGTCTCTGCCAGATCTTTCTGGAGGGATCGTGCAGTCAAACGTGGGTTTTGAATTGTTTTTCTCACAATCCTGCGAGCTGTTCTGTCTGATATTTTTCTTGGTCTTCCAGATCTTCCTTTAACTTCCACTGTTCCTGATGACTGCCATTTCTTAATTACATTCCGAACAGAGGATATTGACATCTGAAAACGCTTTGCTATCTTCTTATAGCCTTCTCCAGCTTTGTGAGCGTCAACTATTTTCAGTTTCAGTTTTCTAGACAACTGCTTAGAAGAACCCATGGTGCTGATTGTTAGGGCAAGGTCAGATGAGTCTGGGCATTTAAAACCTTTGAGATTGACATCACCTGGTCTTTCCAGACGATAATTGAGAACAATCCATGACACTGGCAGGTCTCAGCTTGGCAAAGGGGGCAGTGCATGCTATAAATTCTGCAGGGTGCCCGAACTTTTGCAGATGCCATTTTTTTGTTTTCTGTTATTTTGAAAGTGTAAATGATGGAAATAAAATCTAACTTTTCTGGCTACAGGCTGCAGGCATGCGTTTTGTAACTTCTATGGTTTTACGTATTGGATTTAATAAATAATTTTAAAACATACTACACTATGAGTATTTTTACTCCTTATACCTGGCACTGAGTTCCCATACCTCAGCCCCAGCATTTTTAGGTTCTCTGTGTGGATCCAAGGAGCAGTGTGATCCGACCAGGCCAGCATCGTCTTACCACCGACGGACCATCTGGGTACTATAAAGCAGCGCCTACATAGGACCCTGGCTACATGAAACCTGTACATGCGCATTTTAATTGCGCTTCTGGTAAGCAGGCAATTTATCTATTCCTGGGATTGGATTACACCTATACTCCCTGCGAGTCCCCCATCACTGAACTGTTTATCATCTTTAACATTCTTATATTTGACGATCGTATATTTTAATTGTCACTTGGACATTGTTTGTAGCGCTGCACTTATATTGTTTCTATTTTGGTTGGAAAGGCTTGTAGTTCCTTTTTTGTGCATTTGCCGCTCTCCGGAGTGCGCTCACTCTTCCTTATTTTACAAAATCTAACTTTTGTTGACATATTATAAGAATGTCTAATCTGTAATTTGATGCCTTTTGGAGATTTTTCCATCTTTCCTTGGCTTCTTTACACACATAAATACAAATTTTTAGCTGGGGTGCCCAAACTTTCGATCCCCACTGTACATCACTAACTTGTATTTGATAGTTAAAGCAGAAAACCAGGAATGGTCTGTTTTTTAACCACTTCACAATCAGGCCAATTTTGACATTTCTCACTTACACGTAAAAATCAGCTTTTTTCTTTATAAAAATGACTTAGAACCCCAAAATATTATATAGTTCTTAAGAGAATAAAATGGTAATTATTGCAATTTTTTTTACATTACATTATATTTGAGCATCCATATTTAAAACAAACACAATATAATACCCATTTTTAATTAAAAGAAATGTAAAAGAATGTTATGCCCAGTAAATAGATACCAAACATGTCATGCTTTAAAATTGCGCACGTCTGTGGAATGGCGACAAACTACGGTACATTAAAGTATTCATAGGTGATGCTTTAAAAGCATTTGCATGTTACCAGTTTAGAGTTAAACAGGAGGTCTGTGGCTAGAATCATTCCCCTCGTCTGATGTTCACAATGATATCTCACGTTTGTTGTGATCACCATTTACATATGTATCCGCAACCTACGTGTGTGTTCACATTTGCGCCTGAGCATGGGGACATGTTAAATTTTAATTATTTTTTTTAACTGTCTCTTTAGTCTTTTTTCTATTGAACTTTATTGCTATCAGAAGGGATGAACAACATCGCTGGTGATAGCATGGGCCGTAACAGGTCCTCTTTGTGGAGAGAACTGGAATCTGTTAGACCCCAGATCTCTCCTCTGCTATCCAAAGCAGACGATCAGAGACAGGTTTGATCGGCTGCTTTACTAGCAGGTAACAGCTAGTAAAAAAACAGCCAAAACCTGAAGTAATGGAATCTTTGTTGCTTTTGGTTGCAAACACTATAGAGACCATCAGAAAAAGTTCCTGATTCTGGCACCCTGGCGGCACTTAAGAGCCATGAAAATGCAGTTCAACACCCCCCTTCCCCCAGCTGCTGGTAAAAGTGATTGAGCTGCTTTTTAGCCACTCGGCCCATTCTCACCAAAAAGGGCATTTGCTGGAGCATAAGAATATCTGTGTGAGGACTGCAGCCATTATCCTGATATCAACACCAACATCTCCTGAGGACGATTATATACGTATATCAATTGGGAAGGGGTAAAACTTACATTGGTCCAGTTTGTTATATACAGTTATTTGTATTCCATGTCCAAAGGGCAGTTGGGGATGCAAACATGACTGTAGTAGCCCGTGATACATACGATCAGTCTTTTCTGGAAGCTGCTTGAGCGACTTGCCATTTGTAAAGTAAGCACAGGGGGCTGCTTCCTATGCATAGAACATCTTCTATTTTATTGAATAAAAACAAGGCATTCTCTGATTGGACAAACATGAGATCATGAGATCATGATGCCATCCATCTCTGTTCTCCATTGCATCTAATCAGAAAATACTACTTCTCACGTCCTGTTGTGGCTATTAGACAAGAAGGAAAAATCTCCCCAATGGGCACAGATGGCAAAAAAGATATCTCTGATATGCAGGAAAGAGTGCAACTCAAATGGTGAAGACCTGACACCTGAGGATTAGTAGTGTTCAAAAAGTAGCCAAAACATTTTGGGAGTTCTACAGGGCCCCCTTTATCAGGGTTTGCAATTTTTTTGTTTGGCAGGTGACCCAGACTTTGAAAGGTTTATCTATTGAGCTAACAGTTTAACAGACTGGTAAATTCAACATTTGCACCCCTGAAGAACCCTGGAAACACATCAGCTACGTAAAGGACACTACTAATAGACTATATCTAAACATTTTAGTGGTGTTTTTTTCTGCATATCTACAATGTTTCAGGAGCACTTAGCGGCTCAGATGTTCACGAGTGGCCGGAAAATTACCCAACTTCTCATGGCCAAAAAAAAAGTCTGATTGCAGTGTTAACCCCTCTCTACTGTATTCAAAACTCAAAAAATGGTTTTAGATATTTTAGACATACAGTACTTTACAAAAAAGTCTATTTTTCTAGAAAACTGGGTAGGATAATACAGGAAGATTTGCATTTAAGGCAGTCAAAAAATTGAATTTCTTCTTTCACGGCATACTAAAATTTGAACTCTCTGTACTGACTCATGAGAGTCAGTGCTGATATAAAAGTGATTCAGAAAAAATGAGGAAGGGTTGTAACAGCGCAAACACTGCAAAGTCCTGGGAAATGGTAGTATGGGGTGATCGTGGTATTAGTGGCTACTGTATGAAGAGCGTAGGATTCCGTGTGGCACTGAGGGCAAGGCTTCCAAATAAGCTGTAGCAACTTCTGTAGATGAGAAAAAGGAGAGAAGCGCCTCTAAGTGCAATAAGTCTTTTAATTCAAGTCTAAATGTAGAAACACTCACATGTGTGAAGTAATCATAAGCTTAAAAACCGTGGTTAACAATAGTTAACGGTGGGGTGGTAACCCGGGTGAAGAGCCGTCATCTTACTGCGATGTGGGGAGGTCAGCTCTCGGCTGGAACAGCGTGGTGGCTGGAGGGGAACAGCGGTGAGGCCGGCCTACATGCACGTCCTCCCTCAGAGCCGAATGGAACGCACGCTGGAACGTAGCGGCGGCGTGGCCGTGATGACGTCAGATCCCAGGGTGCACTGCAACGCGTTTCGGAGCATGCACTGGCTGTGGAAGGCAGAAGTGCACTCCTTTTTCAAGCAGGGGGAGGTGGATGAACAGGGGTGAATATATAGGGAACGTGAGTCTAATTGATCAATTAACCAATTAACCAGTGATTGACCATTGCTGTCAGGTGAATAGTGTAAAGTCATGGATGTTAAATGGGGGGGGGTAAAGGAAACCAAATGGAAAAAAGAGAGGATGTAATAAATAAGAAAACGGAAGACGAAAGAAAAATGATAAAATGAAAAAAATGATGTAAAAAACAAAAAAAAACAAAAAGACATCAACACTATACTATAAACACTACAATATCCCATTGACAGCCACTCAACACTCACAATGATACTTCCCCCCTTTTTTTTTTTTTTTTAAATCAAATTTTTTTTATCAAATTTTTATCGAATTTTATCGAATTTTTTTTATCGAATTTTTTTTGTTGTTTTTTTTTTCTTATTCATTTTTTAATCCAATTTTTAGTTTATTATTTATAACCTTTTGTTCATTATTTATATTTTATTCTATTTTTTACTATTTTTTACAATGTAATTTACTCTTTATAATGTAATTTGCATGTATTATTACCAATATGTTTATCATCTTACCATGTTAACACCCATTGTCAATATATCCGCTAGCAACATGTATATATGTTATAATTATTATGAAGCTCCTGTAGAGCCATAACCATATCCCACCTTGCAATCATGCTGTATTACCACTAAATATCTGCTCACTACTGTTACATAATTGATGTGCCAGTGCTGCAAGGTGAACATTTTACCCCACTAATCTCCCAGAATATAATTTTTTTTTTCTTTGTTTCCTTTTGTATTCTTATTACCCCCATGAACTTTTTTCACATAGCTTCTTCGATTTTCAGCTGTTCAAAAATTGTTTATTGATGTCATTTTTCATTTCATTAATTTAATTTTTTTTTTTCTTTTTTTACATCATTTTTTTCATTTTATCATTTTTCTTTCGTCTTCCGTTTCCGTTAACATCCATGACTTTACACTATTCACCTGACAGCAATGGTCAATCACTGGTTAATTGGTTAATTGATCAATTAGACTCACGTTCCCTATATATTCACCCCTGTTCATCCACCTCCCCCTGCTTGAAAAAGGAGTGCACTTCCGCCTTCCACAGCCAGTACATGCTCCAAAACGCGTTGCAGTACACCCTGGGATCTGACGTCATCACGGCCACGCCGCCGCTACGTTCCAGCGTGCGTTCCATCCGGCTCTGAGGGAGGACGTGCATGTAGGCCGGCCTCACCGCTGTTCCCCTCCAGCCACCACGCTGTTCCAGCCGAGAGCTGACCTCCCCACATCGCAGTAAGATGACGGCTCTTCACCCGGGTTACCACCCCACCGTTAACTATTGTTAACCACGGTTTTTAAGCTTATGATTACTTCACACATGTGAGTGTTTCTACATTTAGACTTGAATTAAAAGACTTAGAGGCGCTTCTCTCCTTTCTCTGATACAAAAGTGAGAATGGTCAGCAGTCATGAAAAGTAGCTACGGCTAGAATGAGGAATCATTATATTTCCTATCAGGCTATTCGTGCTATCTACAGCTCCACTGGAGAGATTTTCCTCTCACCATCACAGAAAAGTCTCTTTCACATAGGCGTCAACTGTTCAGTCACGTTTTTTCAAAGAAAAGACGGGTTCAGTTTATGTCGGTTTTCACTTCAGTTCAGTGTACATCAGTTTATATCAGTTCATTCTTACATTCTTTTTTTTTTAGGTTGCAGAAATCAATCAGAGGTGACAACTGTATAAACACATGTTTATTGTGTATAAACAGAGTGGATGCAAATGGACGGCTTCTGTTTACATGTGTCCCATTCCAACAGATCTGGACGTTGGCTGTTCCGTTCTAAAAAACAAACAAACAACTGAACAGACGTGGATGTAAACAGATGACATTCATTTACATCCACTTGTCCATAGAAATGCATTGCCGTCCGTTTTTCATCCGTCTATTGACAGACTGAACGCCCGTGTGTAAGGGGCCTAACAACAGTTTCGCCTGAAAGTGTGGGAAAATTTGCAACAGAGACATAAACCTGACAGGGGTTCTGTCCTTCTTTACTAATAAACATATTTATTTTTGTGTTGCTGTTGGACATTTTTCCTTACTTCACGTCTGATGAAACCATGGTCACCGAGGCATTGAGGGGAGTGAAAGGAATCTCCCTGTCAGAGCCAGAGAATAGCACTGAAAACCCAACATGAGTTCAAATCTTTCCCCACAGTGTACAAAACTAAAAATAATTTGTCTGGACAAACACTTTCAAAATTCCTTGGACACATTTGCCTGGGTCAAAAGACCAGGACATCGCTACTTTGGTGGCTTCGACCTCCTGTCCTTCAGGAGGGGAAAGATTTCCTTCCATTGCATTGAATAGTGATCACAACGGATTCCAGCCTGTCGGCTTGGGGAGGAGTGCTGGGGGTGAGCTCAGCCCAGGGTTGTTGAACTGTTGAACGCTGGAGGAGTCCCAGTTATCAATCAATGTCCTGGAACTTTGGGAAATGCCATGGAGGTGGCCTATGTCAACAATCAAGGATGAAAACCTACTTCCAGGAAGATATACCATCGTACTTGGAAGGCTTTTATCTCATGGTGTGAGGCTGCGGGTGTTTATCTGCGTTCCTTCTTGGTGGCTAGGATATTGACCTTTCTACAACAGGTCATTGTGAGGAAGTTGCAATAAGTACCATCAATGGCCAGGTTTCTGTTATGGCCATTTTTTTTCAACATCCCCTAGCCACACACTCTCTGAGCCATACTTTCATTCAAGGAGTTCACCATGTGGGGCCTCCAGTGCGCTCCCCATTGCCACTTTGGAATCTGCATCTGGTTCTCTCTGTTCTTCAGTGACCTATTTTTAAGAATATTAGGAAGATTGCCTTGCTTACCCTGTCCCAGAAGATGGCCTTTTTAGTGACTATCACTTCTGCTCGTAGAGTGTCGGAGTTAGCAGCATTGTTTTGCAGATCTTATTTGGGTGTTCACAAGGACAAGGTGGTTTTCCATCTGTGCCCTTCTTTTCTCCCAAAAGAACAAAGGAATTGAACTACCTTTCTCATGTTCATGTCCTTTGCATCCTAAGGAATTCGCTCTGCACACCTTGGATGTGCTTTGGGCAATTCGGGTGTATCTATCTGCTACCGAGTCCTTTTGGAGGTCAGATTCCCTTGTTGTTATCATGGGCGGGCCGAGGAAGGGTTTGATGGAATCCTCTGTCACCATTTCTAGATGAATTAGCCATACGGTGGTTGAAGCCTATACCATTAAGGGTCAGGTTCCTCCCTTTCCTCTAATGCAGGGGTCCTCAAACTACGGCCCGCGGGCCACATGCGGCCCACCGAGGACATTTATCCGGCTCGCCGGGCAGGGGCATATCTGCCGCGAGGCAAGGGACTAGGGTTTGGCAGGTCGGGAGAGCTCTGCAGGGCTCGGGCGGGAGGCAGGAGGGCGGGACCAGCAATTCTAGAACAGGGGAAGGTGGGCTCGGCTTATGAACCCGCACCACTCACCTGGCTTCTCTGCAGCCAGCCGGCCATCTATTCTGATCAGTGCATGCAACAGTCACGGCCAGAGGGTGGAGCCTAGAGCTGACCATAAAGAGGGGGAGCAAGATAGGAGACTCCATCGCTGCATGTCGAGTATCACAGCCACGGACCCTAGATGAGTGCAACAGATAATCGATCTCCTCCCTCTCTCTTTCCCCCTCTCTCTCCCCCCCTCCTCTCTCTCCCCCCTCCCTCCCTCTCTCCCCCCTCTCTCTCCCTTCCTCTCTCTCTCTCTCTCCCTTCCTCTCTCTCTCTCCCTTCCTCTCTCTCTCTCCCTTCCTCTCTCTATCTCTCTCCCTTCCTCTCTCTTTACATTGTACACAGATCTGACCCAACAAGGTGTCCTGCATTTACCGTATATTTCGCTCCATAAGACACACTTGGGGGGAAATTTCTGTGCGTCTTATGGAGCGGCCGGCCCAGTATTCCTGCCGTTGTATGTCCACAGTCTCTGGTCATCTCATGTACTGTGTCCGCATTTGTTCATAGTTTTTTTTTTTTTAAACTATAGTCTGGCCCTCCAACGGTCTGAGGGACAGTGAACTGGCCCCGTTTAAAAAGTTTGAGGACCCCTGCTCTAATGGCACGCTCTACTTGGGCGCTTAGTGCTTCCTGGGCCTTCCGTCATCAGGCATCTGTGCCTGAAATCTGCAAGACTGGTATCTGGTAGTCTGTGCACACCTTGCCTTGTTTTTTTTCCTCCCACCCCTCACTTGTTGGGCACTGCTTTGGGACGTCCCTACGGTCAAGAATTGAAGACGCTGTGTTCATCAATGAACAAAAGAGAAAACAGGATTTTTTTTCTTACCGTAAAATCCCTTTCTCCAAGTTCACTAATGGACGCAGCACCCACCCCTCTGTGATTTGTTTTTTTTACTCCCTTGTTGGACTACAGATTTCCCTGTATCTTCATAGTATGCACACCTCAGAAAGTTAGGAGTGCACTGAATTTTAAAAGAATTAACCGGCATTTTATTGCACTTGCATCGTTTTCAAGGGATAAACATGAGGACATGTGCATTAACTGCAGTGATGTACATTTTTTTTTTTTAGCCCTTTCCCATTGGGAGAAAGCAAAAAAAAACTGTACATCACTACAATCCCATTTCTCTTTCAGAGTGAGATGAAATCTCTCCAAAATGAGGGGAAACCCCTTCTTAGACTGGTGTCACCAGACGTGTCACTTTTTTTTTTTTTAGTGACAATAGTGTGAATCATCATATTCTGTCAAAAAAAGAGAAGGTTTTGAAGCGAAATGTATTAATGGGAAGTGTCTGGCAGGGAAAACCCAACAATGTGGAATAAATCTGCAGTTCTTGGCTACTTCTCAAAGATACTGAGAATAAACATAATTCTTCAAAGTCTGGGGAACTTGCTTAAAGTAGAACTATACACAAAATGTTTTTAAACATTTAGGTGCGTGTGTGTGTGTGTGTGGGGGGGGGGGGTAGTTATAGCCCCTATCAGTTTATTCATCACTGTTTCATTAGGGAGATTTCCCTTTACTTCCTTTCTCATAGCCAATTAACAGAATCCTTCAGGTCACCAGAACTAGTGTCCCCGTTGGAAGAGCAACAGAGATTATGAATCTCCCTAAGTGGGGTACAGACAGCAATTAAAATGGAAGGAGAACCTATGCCCTCAATGCTCCCCTGTAATCATTAATGTAAGCTAAGGTCCAGCCTTATGTCAGGAATGGACTTGCCAATAATGGTGGGACTCACCTGCCTTGTGGGCTGCAGTACCAGGGCTGGCCAGCGGGTGCTCTCAGCAATCAGACACTAACCCCTGCAATCAGCCAAACACCTGAAGCTGATTGCAGGGGTTGTATGTAAGGAATGGCCAGGCTCACAGTCAGGGCCTTGGTGTGTGGTTTTCCATGGGCCCCTGTATCTTGTATCCTGTGTTCCTGTTCCTGCCTGACTTGTCGCCGACCTGCCTGATCCTGACCTCTGCTGACTTCTCCTGTTTGATCCCTGGCTTGTGACCCTGACCATTCTCTGCCTGACCCTCTGCACCGTGCTGCCCGTGAGTTACTGAACCCAGCTTGTGACCCCGACCACTCTCCCGCCTGTTCCTGGTACTCCGTTTGCCCGTTTGCTACTGACCCGGCCTGCCTGACGACTCTTGCATTGTATGTATTGTTATCTGTAGGTGGTTTGGTTTGGTTTGTTTGCACTGTGTTTATGTTTAGTTTTGCACTGCGTTTTGTATTGTTAATCTTAATAAATCATATTGTTTATACCATATCTGAAGCCTGCGTTTCCCTGTGTCAGTCCACACACCTCTGGTCATACCCGGAGCCCTGACATTACACCAAGGCCATTCCTGACCAGAAGTGGCTGCACAGGGAAGCCATCTTGGCTTGTTGCTGGGAAGGATGCATCCTGATGAGGTTGTGTATTTGTCGCTGCTGGTCTTTGATGACAGAGAGTATGCTTATCAGATTCTGAAGGAGTATACCCGGGATCAACTGCTAGAATGTATACAGGTCGGTCATGTTCTAGTAGATCAGGGCACAGAGTTCTCTGAGGTGCAACCTTTGATTCAGGTTTGTCCAGAGTTGGCTTCATCTGGTACCCCTGAAAGCAGGAATGACTTTTTGCCACCATTTAGTGCAGACCAGGTAGAGTCCCTGGTATGGTTATTAGAGGATGATGTGGATTGCTTCTTGGAGCATTATGCTGCATGTTCACAACAGGTATTAGGGATTGTATAAACGCAGTGCAGTCTTTGACCAGACAGGCTTTGTGTAAGCTGAGCTTTGTTCAACCCATACTGCAGACATGGTCAGACTTGTTGCACCCAGCCTCAGTCAGCTTACAACGTCATGCCTCCGCTCAAGGCACTCTTCCTGCATCCCCGACATCACCCCCAGTGACGGCCCAGTATACTCTGCTAACTACCACATATCAGTCCTCTGCTCCCACTCGCTGCACCTATCCTGCCTTTAAACCTGTAAAGAAGTCCTCTGTAGCAACTGCTGCCTCCTCTGTTCCATCCTCCAGCTCTTCTGTCTTCAGCTGCTCCATCCGTTTACAAACCTGCGCTTACTTACAGTGCTCCGGTAACTAAAACCAGGAAAAGGAGAAAATTCTTTCCAACCAATACCATCCTGCCAGTATCCAAACCGGTCAGCCTACCATCTGAGAACCCGCCTTCCGTGGTGAAGCCTGGTGCCTCGGCGCCCACAATTCAGCCTGATGTCTCTACCCAGCCTGATGTCTCTACCCAGCCTGATGTCTCTACCCAGCCTGATGAACTGATCCAGTCTAATGATCCTATTATGCCAGGTGATTCGGTGCCTGCTGTCGAGCCAGACGATCCAATGCCTGATGACCCAGTGCCCGCTGTCATGCCTGGTGACCCGATGCCCGCTGTCGTGCCTGATGACTCGATGCCCGCTGTCGAGCCAGACGATCCGATGCCTGATGACCCAGTGCCCACTGTCATACCTGGTGACCCGATGCCCGCTGTCGAGCCAGACGATCCAATGCCTGATGACCCAGTGCCCGCTTTCATGCCTGGTGACCCGATGCCCGCTGTCGTGCCTGATGACCCGATGCCCACTGTCGAGCCAGATGACCCGATGCCTGATGACCCAGTGCCCGCTGTCGTACCTGGTGACCCGATGCCCGCTGTCGAGCCAGATGACCCGATGCCCTCTGTCGAGCCAGACGATCCAGTACCTGATGACCCGGTGCCCGCTGTCGTGCCGGTTGACTCAAAACTAGCTGTCGTGCCTGATTACTCGGGCCCGCGGTCTTGCCAGATGGCTCGGTGACCGCCGCCCCGCCTGGGGGCCCGGTGCCCACCGCCCCACCTGGGGGCCCGGTGCGCGCCGCCCCGCCTGGTGGCCCGGAGCCTGCCGCTCCGCCTGGTGGCCCGGTGCCTGCTGCCCTGCCTGGTGGCCTGGTGCCTGCTGCTCCGCCTGGTGGCCCGGTGCTCCGCCTGGTGATCTGGTGTCCAGCCCAATGTGCCTCTGCCTGGTGTCAAGCCCGATGTGCCGCTCCGCCTGGTGGCCCGGTGCCTGCTGCCCTGCCTGGTGGCCTGGTGCCTGCTGCTCCGCCTGGTGGCCCGGTGCTCCGCCTGGTGATCTGGTGTCCAGCCCAATGTGCCTCTGCCCGGTGTCAAGCCCGATGTGCCTCTGCCCGGTGTCCATCCCGATGTGCCTCTGCCCGGTGTCCAGCCCAATGTGCCTCTGCCCGGTGTCCAGCCCAATGTGCCTCTGCCCGGTGTCCAGCCCAATGTGCCTCTGCCCGGTGTCCAGCCCAATGTGCCTCTGCCCGGTGTCCAGCCCAATGTGCCTCTGCCCGGTGTCCAGCCCAATGTGCCTCTGCCCGGTGTCCAGCCCAATGTGCCTCTGCCCGGTGTCCAGCCCAATGTGCCTCTGCCCGGTGTCCAGCCCAATGTGCCTCTGCCCGGTGTCCAGCCCAATGTGCCTCTGCCCGGTGTCCAGCCCAATGTGCCTCTGCCCAGTGTCCAGCCCAATGTGCCTCTGCCCAGTGTCCAGCCCAATGTGCCTCTGCCCAGTGTCCAGCCCAATGTGCCTCTGCCCAGTGTCCAGCCCGATGTGCCTCTGCCCGGTGTCCAGCCCGATGTGCCTCTGTCCGGTGTCCAGCCCGATGTGCCTCTGTCCGGTGCCCCGCCCAATGTGCCTCTGTCCGGTGCAACGCCCAATGTGCCAGTCTTTGATATCCCGCCAGTTACCGGACCCGGGCGGTGGAACATTTTGCCCAGCTAGGACTGTTTGGAGCGTCCTGAGGCCGCTCCTTGAGGGGGGGGGGGGTACGGTCAGGAATGGACTTGCCAATAATGGTGGGAGATATTGTTTTATTTTAGAAAAACGCACAACCAACAAACATTTTCTACAAAAGTATAAAAAAAAATAAATAAATAAATAACATAACATCACATTCCATCATGTGCAAACATAACAGTAAACATTTCAAAGCCATACTAGAGTCCTTATGGCTGAAGCAATATGTACGCAAGGCCCTTACAGCCGGAAACAAAGATTTGCATTCACGGCTTTTATGGCCTAGAAAACAAAACGTGGCCTTTATGGCCCAATAAATCTGCATATATGGCCTTTATGGCCTAATAAGAAAGCACTTATGGCCGAATACAATAGCATATGTAGCCTACATGGCCTATAGTCAAACACTGTACAAAACATCACACAAAACAACATTACTTAGACTGAGGAACATAGATCTTCGGGTTCATGTAGCCTTTCTTCAAAAAAAATCATCTCTGAAAATCTAAGGGAGGGTGGAAGGAGAAAGAAAACAGGATAGTTTACCAACACCCAGAGATCAACAGGCGGCAACTACAGGCCTGGTATTCCTCCACGCCTTTATCCAGACCCCTCGCCGCCACCTGTCTTTCTCAAGACCCCAAACTTTCCCCACCTCATCAAGAATGCCGCGCACCACCTCCGGGACAGGAAGGACTTTCTTCCATATGGACACTTGGCACCGTGCATTCCACGTGAAATACCGGACAACTAGGCTAACTAAATAAAGAGTGTCCAAATCAAAATCCCGGCGATCTTGCAATGCTCCATATACCCACTCTGCATAAGACATGCAGTGCAAGAAAGGAACACCCAGAGCACTCCCCACCTCTTTGTAGACTTCAACATTGAAGGGACACTGAAGCAGGAAGTGGTCCATAGTTTCCACTTCACCCCGACACTCTTCTCTCGGACAACCGCGGTCATCCAGAGAGAGGTACTTGTTTCCCCTCACGAAGAATCTGCCGTGAAAACCGAGCCAGGCCTGGTCCCTAAACTTGAAGGGAATCCGCTCAGAATTTAATAAGCGTAAGCCCTCCCGCATAATATGGCCCGGGCAATCCCTCAAGGCCAGCGGCGCATGACAAACAACGGACACAATCCTCTCACCCAGGAGCTTCCTAGGGAGGGACTTAATATCCTCCGCCGTCACACGCCACCGCCTAAGTATTTTCAGGCTCGGGGCAACATAAGTCGGGAGCTCACCGTGCTTAACCCTTAGGCTTTTCACTAGCCCACCACTCTCCCAGCAACTCAGAAAAGGCCTAAACCAGTTCCGGAAGAGGCTTACCCATGCAGGAGGTCTCTCTGCCAGCATGTTACCAAAATTGTGCTTCAAAAACACCAGAGAGAAGAAGACTACCGGGTTGACCATACCTAAGCCACCATTCCTCCTGGATAGGTAAGTCACATCTCGCTTCACAAGGTTCAGTCTGCTTCCCCATAACAGCATAGCAGCAACTGTAGATCCTCGTATAAAGAGACTCTGGCAAGATGCAAACTGTGCTGACATACAAAAATATGGGGATCAGGTAAGTTTTGATCAGATCAACCCTTTCCCTCAAGGAGAGCCGCCATCCCTTCCAGCATTTCACCTCGACTTCGGCATTGGTCAGCCTGGCCTCCCAATTCGATTTGCCATAATCGGCCGGGCCAAATTCAATGCCTAATACTTTGACGGACTGCTGAGGCACAGGGAAAGCGTCCGGGAGCACAAAGCCCTCGCCCTCCACACCTAACCAAAGGACTTCAGACTTGTCCTGATTGATCTTGGACCCCGATGCCTCGGAATACTGCTCTATCTCTGAGACAACCACCTGCGCCTCCACAGCCCCAGAGACAAAGACAGAAACGTCATCAGCGTAGGCAATGACCCTCAGGGGTGGCTCACCAGCAACACCCACCGGTACCCCGCACAACGCTCCACAGTCCAGCCTCCTTACGAAGGGGTCGACCGCAAAGACGTAGAGCAGAGGACTCAGCGGGCATCCCTGGCGCACCCCAGAGCCAACCCCAAAGGGCTGCCCAATCCAACCGTTCACCAGCATGAAGCTCTCCGCCTCTCTATACAATGTCTTGAGCCAGCCAATGAACCCCCCCCTCCAGGCCATACCTGTCAAGAAGATGCCAAAGGTACTCATGACTAACCCGATCAAAAGCCTTGGCCTGATCCAATGTCAGCAAATACTTTCCCCAGCCTTCAGCCCTGCACCACTCCAGAACCTCCCGGACAGCTAACACCGCTGTGAAGGTGCTCCTGCCCTGGACCGAGCAGTGCTGCTGACCGGAAAGCAGCGTGTCTGCGACTGACGCCAGGCGCCAGAAAAGAATCTTTGCCAGAATCTTTCTATCAACATTGAGAAGACTGATGGGGCGCCATTTCTCAATCATTGAAGGGTCCTTACCCTTTGACAGCAGGATAACAGCAGACTTTCTCATGGAGGGAGTGAACCTTCTTGCAGACAGCAGTTAAATACCTCCGCGAGATGGGGTGCCAAGCTAGTCTGGAAAGATTTATAAAATTCTGCCGTCAAACCATCTGGCCCAGGTGTTTTCTTAATTGCCAGACTGTCTATGGCTTTGGCTACCTCTGCCTCTGTTATCTCGTCCATCAAACTTGGAAGCGGGACGTCACTCCCCAGACTCGGTGTAGAGTCCAGAAAACTTAACATCCTCTCCCGGTCGAGGTGCTTCTTCCTCAGAAGATCTCTATAAAAGGACCTCGTGACCTCCAGAATCCCTGACCTGGATTTTGTCAGGGAACCTGTACTATCTCTCAGGCCTAAGACCGTTTTAATCGCTGCGCTTTGTCTGCAATTCTGGTAAGGGTCGGGCGAGTGATATTTCCCGTAATCCCTCTCCAGAACCAAAGAAGCGTGCCGGTCATACTGATGCTTCCTAAGAAGGAGTTTCACCTCCGCAATCGCCCCAGGATCACCACCAACGGAGACGAGGCGGTCAAGTCTCCTCCGCAGCCGCTGGTAGGCAACATATCTATCAAGTTGTACCTTTTTACCTACGGCCCTGAAAAACCCACTGGTTCGCTTTTTAGCGAGCTCCCACCACTCCGTCTTACTGCTGCAGAAATCCAGAAGGGTCACCTGAGCCTGGAAAAATTCCTCAAAGGATTGTCTCACACTCTCGTCATCCAGCAAGGCCGAATTCATCTTCCAGATGCCCCTTCCTTTCAGCGGCGTATCTGAAACATTCAAGATCACAGATAGCATAAGGTGATCGGAAAACTCAACCGCCCGACACACACAGGTGCCGAGAAGGCAGAGTTCCCATTTAAAAAAAACCTATCTATCCTGCTCTCACTCCTACCTCGCCTAAAGGTGAAGCCCGTGCTGTCTGGGCTGCACTTAACTAGTGCATCTACCAGACCTGCATCCCTGACTATCGCATTAAGAAAAACGCTATCATAGCCCAACCTGTCAGTGAAGCCTCTCCTGTCTTTGGGCCTAGTGATGGTGTTAAAATCACCTCCAAAGACAACTTGCTGGGCCATAAAAAGGAAAGGCCTAATCTTTGTGAAAAGGCATTTCCATTCCCACTTGGACTGCGGGCCATATATATTGATTAAACGCAGGTCATGCCCCCTCACAGAGACGTCCAGGACCATGCACCTTCCGATCTCTACCTCAATAATCCACCGGCACGTTACCATACCAGTAAAAAGCACTGCAACCCCACTGTAAGGCTCGGCCGCAAGAGACCAAAAGGAGGGGCCACGCCTCCACTCCCTCTTTGCCAGGTGGATATCGGCAAGGCTATTGAGCCGGGTCTCTTGCAAAAACCAAACATCAGCATCAACCTCGCTGAGCAAAAATAAGGCCATGTTACGAGCACTCACAGACTTCAAGCTGGCAACATTAATAGTTGCCACTTTTACTGGGGTGGGAACTGCCATCAGGATAATTAAGATAGGCATTCCTCAGTCTGACTATCTACCACTGGGGCCCCCTGTACTATGGGGGTTGTCCCAGCACTGTTCTCAGCCTCCTCCATCAGATCCACAGAGTCAGATGAAACATCCCCGCGATATGATAGAGACCCAAACTTATTCCCTGAAAGTATGTCATCCTGATCTGAAGAGCACAGAGACTCTGAGGACGCCGAGGAAAGCACAACCCTATTTTTCCTCTTCTTCCCTCCGACCAGGACCCACTCCCCCCCATCCCCAATAGGGGAAATCACCACACTCTCTGATGAAGCTTGGGAAGAGCCTTCCCCCTCAACCGTCCCCCTCTACCGCCCTCCTCCTGCACATACCCCCACCTCTTCTTCCCACAGCCCTAGCACCCCTGCCTGAGACCACAGGACACCCAGGCTTAGGGACCTTCAGCAAAACCTTCACACAGCCCTCCACCCCACGGGCTGCTTCTGCCAAAACGGAACTCTTAATAGGTTCAATACACACACGAGGGTTTAACACAGACACAAGCGGATGGGTAGACTTGACCACAGGCTGCACAGCCGACAAAACTGACAAGGAAGGGACAGGGGGGTTCACAGACACAGAGACCGGCACACCAGACAGAACTGACACAGAAGGTTTAGAGACACAAGGTGACCCAGACTCAGGGACAGACAATGGATCTAGAACAGGGGAGCTAACTAAGGACGGAACTGGGGGGGCCAGCTGACCTGAGGGAGGAACTGCCGCCGGGAGCGCAGAGTCCTCGGCATCCATCCTGAGGAGCTCCTCCGCAAGCTCCCCCTGATTATGGAGGGCCTCTGGGCACAAGCTGTAAGGGTGCCCCAATACATTACAAAGATTGCAACGAATTATGTTGCAACTCCCGGCCTGGTGGCCCAGACCCTGACACAGGGAACACCTCTGTTTTGGGCAGGAAGAGGAAAAATGGCCCTTATCACCACATCTGTGGCACAATTTGGGTTGCCCCTGATAAAAGACCACAATTCGATCTCTCCCAATAAACGCAGATGTGGGCATATGCTGTACAACATTATCAAAGACCCTGAGCTTAACCTGGGCAGTCCATCCACCTGTCCATATACCTTTGTCATCAAGCACTTTGCTTAGGGACCCCAGCACCTCACCATACCTCCTCAGCCACACAATGAGGTCCACTGGGGGAATGGACTCATTCCGTACCAAAATAGTTATGTTCTTTATTAATAGTTGTCTAGACACCACTCTAGGGGACAAACCCTCCCACTGCTTGGAAGACTTGCAGGACCTATCATACCTCTCCCAGAAGAGGTCCAAGCTTTCTGGCTTGAGAAATGACAGATCATACTCATTAGACCCAACAGGATTAATCAGGGCAAAGATTTCAGCAACCCTGAAGCCCATGCCCAGGATCTTATCAGCCACAGATCCTCTAGAAGGCGGGGTGCCTCCCCCCACCCACCTCAACTGAACGACATTCCTCCGTGCGAAAGATCCACCCCCAATTGGCCGGGCACCCGACTGAGACACTTGCGGGGGGGCCCCTCCCCCTGAGCTGCCAAGCATAGCAGCGTAGCTAATTTTGGGCTGCCCACCTCCTGATACTGCCTCAGCAAAGGAAACCCTGCCGGCAAAAGACCCCCCGGGGGGGCGCTCTTCACTACCTCCATGGCCGCTGCAGCAGTTCCAGTAAACACCGATAAGCCCTCGGCCTGCTCGGCAACAGCGAGACCTGCACCCGACACCACGGCAGGCTCCACCCCCCCCCCGCACTCCCTCCCGCCGGCACGGGGAGACCAGACACGGGCACAGACAGCACACTATCAGCGGCCCGGAGGGGACCGGCTGCTCCCACTCCCATAGATGACACAGTAGCACATACAGGTTTACTCACACCAGCTAAGCAAAATGGTAGTGTGACAAGAACACCCCTACCTGGAAAAAGAAGGTTACTAGGTGATCCACGCGGAGTAATATGAATTCAAAAATATTCCAAACAATACTTTATTTGATCACATAGATCATAAGGAGGTTAAACATGAGCACGGTGTACATATGAAAAAAGTAAATAAAATCATGTTAAAAAGCACTAGGCGTCTTCAGTTTCGGGTCATCTTAGCAAATAGAGTACCATAAGGCAGAGTTATATAGTGGTGATATAGTTATCCTGGGTTTCCATAGGTTTTCGTCTTGTATTCAAATGAACCATGTATTCAGCAAATGTGTTCCCAATATATGTCAGGTATCTCCTGGTATGAAAAATCTGGAACACAGAAGTACATAGTATATATATAGAAGTATGAAAACCAAAAAACCAAAACACATCCAAAATTCACCAAGCCTCCCTCTGCAGTAGTCAATGGATACTACTATTACCTTCTCAATAGTGAGATTAACAGGCCAACTTCTCAAATGTAGGGACTTCCTGGATAGCCACCCCAAGTGAAACAGGGTCCACAGTACCAAATGATTCTGAGGATATATATAGAAAAATAGTGATACATATAAAAATCATGGGCATCAGGTCACCCTGAAAACAAGACACACATAGAGTGGGTATATTACCATAAATGAAGATCAAGAAGACTTCTGTCGACTTGAAATAGGATCAGGTCCTTGATGCTTTTCCAAGATACATGTGGGGGTGGGGAGCCAGGTAGTCACAATACATGGATTCCAAACACATCAACTGTGTATATAGCATATAACAGGCCATGCAGGCCTGAGTTTTTATACCCAATAAAGGGTTTCCAAAAATTACTCAAAATGAGAAGATTATTGCTCCATATACTATGTGTATAGCATGTAACAGGCTATACAGGCCTGAGTATTTATACCCAATAAAGGGTTTCCAAAAATTACTCAAAATGAGAGGGTTATTGCGGTTTCATGAGGATATGGCTATGTCACAGCACAACACCTGGATAGGATAGCGTATATATATATATATATGTAGATCGTCCTCAAAAGAGGATTTACAAATAATTCCCCGAATATACAGGGTAAATTAGGCCCATATAGCATGCCCTTTTAATACCATAAATGCTCTATAGATCTCAACAGCCGTAAGCTGAAATAACTTGCCACCGGTGGAAGTTAAATTTCCATGAAAGATTGCCGTTTGCGAACCGCTGCAATAGTAGCCTTATGGTAGTTTTCAGAGGGTCAAGGGCCTTCCTAACAGAGAGCTGTGACACCGCCGTTCCTTCCCGCCTCGTGGGCGCCGCACCCAGTGAAGACGCCGAGCGTAGTGACGTCAATACGTTGACGCGTTTACTCACACCAGTCCTGGCAGATGACTCAACAGCAGAGTTTTACACATACCAGTCCCGGCCGCAGGAGCTGACAATCCGGCTGCGGACCCACCCAGCTCAGCGTGCACCTCGGCGTGCACCTGTGTAACAGCACCTCCCCCTGCAGCAGGCTGGAGTCTATACACAGTCTTTTCCTTAACCCTTACCCGGGATTTCCTCGGGACTCCATCTTCCTCTGCTCCCTCCTCTTCAGACAAGTTCTCTGTAAACCTGAACTTTCTCCCACTCAAAGAAGATTCCAGCTCTCGGATCACCTGCAAAGCCCCTGCACAGTCATCCTGGTCATCCGCTCCCCACTCCTGGGTTACCTGACCAGGGGTAAGAAGCTGTGATCCATCCTCCATGGGGACTGACACCGCCGCAGCCCCACTCTGTTGCAAACATTTTCCAGCCTGCTGGCTTGCCTCCTCCTCAGCGATATCCATAGAATCCCCAGAGTGGGATGGAGCGATATCCTCATCTGCAGTCAATTTGACATCCTTCCTCATCGCCATGAATCTGGTCTCACTGGCATATTTCTCCTTGAAACTGCCGCTCGTCTCCTTTAATGCTGCAACAAGCAGCGCTTGGCTTTTTACTTTCTCTTCCAAGCTGTTGACCTCCGGTCGATGCAATGAACGCTTGTTGCTCCAGGCCCTCTCCCAGACCCCTTTTTTCTTCCTATATTCCATCCGGAGCTTGGCCAACTTCTCCTCCTCTTTTGCAATCCACAAAATTCTGGCAGCAACTTTGCTCCTATTAACTGACACAGGCTCACCCTATTTTGGGCCACCGCCTAAGTCCTCAAACACTGGTACTGGGGGGGGGGGGGTACCACAGCTGGCATGGGAAACGCCGTCTGAAGTCTTGACAAGACTACACCCCGGACCTCCACCCGGGTCCCCTCCTGGGCCTACCCCAGGATCCTGCATGGTTCTCAGTAGAGCACCGAACTCAAGAGCCTGGCGTCAGGCCTACACCTGGAGCTCAGCAGAGCACAGTCCAACACAGCCTCTCCACACGCTGTCAGGAATGACTCACCACAGGGCTCACCTGCCTTGTGGGCTGCAGTACCAGGGCTGGCCAGCGGGTGCTCTCAGCAATCAGATGCTAACCCCTGCAATCAGCCAAACACCTGAAGCTGATTGCAGGGGTTGTATGTAAGGAATGGCCAGGCTCACAGTCAGGGCCTTGGTGTGTGGTTTTCCATGGGCCCCTGTATCTTGTATCCTGTGTTCCTGTTCCTGTTTCTGCCTGGCTTGTCGCCGACCTGCCTGATCCTGACCTCTGCTGACTTCTCCTGTTTGATCCCTGGCTTGTGACCCTGACCATTCTCTCCCTGACCCTCTGCACCGTGCTGCCCGTGAGTTACTGAACCCAGCTTGTGACCCCGACCACTCTCCCGCCTGTTCCTGGTACTCCGTTTGCCCGTTTGCTACTGACCCGGCCTGCCTGACGACTCTTGCATTGTATGTATTGTTATCTGTAGGTGGTTTGGTTTGGTTTGTTTGCACTGTGTTTATGTTTAGTTTTGCACTGCGTTTTGTATTGTTAATCTTAATAAATCATATTGTTTATACCATATCTGAAGCCTGCATTTCCCTGTGTCAGTCCACACACCTCTGGTCATACCCGGAGCCCTGACATTACACCAAGGCCATTCCTGACCAGAAGTGGCTGCACAGGGAAGCCATTTTGGCTTGTTGCTGGGAAGGATGCATCCTGATGAGGTTGTGTATTTGTCGCTGCTGGTCTTTGATGACAGAAAGTATGCTTATCAGATTCTGAAGGAGTATACCCGGGATCAACTGCTAGAATGTATACGGGTCGGTCATGTTCTAGTAGATCAGGGCACAGAGTTCTCTGAGGTGCAACCTTTGATTCAGGTTTGTCCAGAGTTGGCTTCATCTGGTACCCCTGAAAGCAGGAATGACTTTTTGCCACCATTTAGTGCAGTCCAGGTAGAGTCCCTGGTATGGTTATTAGAGGATGATGTGGATTGCTTCTTGGAGCATTATGCTGCATGTTCACAACAGGTATTAAGGGATTGTATAAACGCAGTGCAGTCTTTGACCAGACAGGCTTTGTGTAAGCTGAGCTTTGTTCAACCCATACTGCAGACATGGTCAGACTTGTTGCACCCAGCCTCAGTCCACTATGTAGTGTGTGTGTGCGCTCTGTGTGTGCGGTGCTGTATACAGGTGCAGTGTGCTGACCATAAAAGGATCAAAAAAGAAGTTCTGCGCTGACAGGCACCCTTTAACCACTAGGGGACTGCCCACAGTACATTTACTGCGGCAAAGCAGCCCCTGTGGGCAGGATCACGTATATTAACGTCATCCTGTTTACATAATAGGGGGCGTGCGTGAGGCGCGCGACCGCCCTGCCCGCGGCACCGATCGCGGCCAGGGGTGTCAATCACCGGTTCCCAGCCGGTGATTACTCGCCGAGTCCCGGCGATTGCCGGTAAACACTGACACGAAGCACAGCTGCGCTGTTTTCAATGCAGCTCTTCTCCCTGTCAGTTTCCAGCACACTGTCTTGGAGAGCAGAGCTTAGCTTTCCCGGACAGTGTGTAACAGTGAAGCACCCCCCCCCGCCCACTAATAACCCCTTCCTCCCCAGTGTCATTAGTACAGTGTCAGTGCTTTTTTTTTGCACTTATCACTGTATTGGTGTCAGTGGGGATGTCAGTGACCCCAAGTCAATTCCCCCCAGTGTCAGAATGTCCGCCGCAGTCCCACAGTCCCGCCATAACTCACTGATCGCCGCCATAAGTCACTGATTGCTGCTATTATTAGTAAACAAAAAAAAATCCAGTTTATATTCCGCCATTTGTAAATGCTATGAATTTCACGTAAACCAATTAATTTACACGTATTGGGAATTTTTTTTTTTAGCAAAGACATGTCGCAGAATACATTTTGGCATAAATTTATGATGAAATTTGATTTTACATTTTTTTTTACTGGACATGATTTATAGCAAAAAGTCAGAAATATTGTTTTTTTTCTCAAAATTGTCGGCCTTTTTATTTCATAGAGCAAAAAATAAAAACTGCATAGGCAATCAAATACCACTAAAAGAAAGCCCAAATCATGGGGAAAAAAAGGATGTAAATTTCATTTTGGTGCAGCATTGCATGACCGCGCAATTGTCAGTTAAATTGATGCAGCACCATAACACAAACCGCTTATGTAACAGCTTCCTGACCGCCCTATAGCATAAATACTGCTACAGGGCGGCACAGGTGAGCAAAATCACATATATATACATGATTTACACTCCCGTGGTTTTCATGCCCCTCCCAGATAGCGTCAGATTCCCTATCAGTACATCACATTTAAAACCTTGATTGCCAGGAAGACGCTCATACACAATAAACCTCCACTGCTAGTATAGTGTCTGAATGGATCAATATCTTTGATCAGATCAGCACTATATCAGCGTTCACTTTAGTATAGCGTCCCCAAAAATGCAGCGTTAGCGTGATCAGCGCCGGCACCTGCGTTTAGCCCCTACGCTTACCCCCCCTTCTCCCCCAGCAAGTGCAGTGTCAGTAGGTCACTGTCACTTGATACATTGCACAAAAAAACCGCAGTGTTCGAAGAATCAGGCTTGATCTCTGTTAGCACTTGCAGGTAAATTTTGATGACTCTCATATGCAGCAGAGTGCCAGTACTAGTGCCATACTACCTTTTGGTGAACTGGCGAGTACTAATGGTCTAGTACATCCTGGTCTTTAATATACCTCTTAGATTGTAAGCTCCAAGTGGCAGGGCCCTCCTAACCCTCTTGTATTGAACTGTATTGTTGCTGCATTGTCTCCCGTTATATTGTAAAGCGCTGAGCAAACTGTTGGCGCTATATAAATCCTGTATAATAATAATACCAGCACTGCAGTATGACTTGGTGAAGTGGTGAGTCCCATAAGTGCAGTACAAGTTGGTGCGGTGGCGAGCACAAGTATTGTCCCGCAACCACCAAGAATTCGCACACAGGCCCGTAGAGCCCCTAGTATCCTTCCGGATGTGCTTGCAAATCCTGATTGGCAGCCCACAAATTCTGCTGCACCCGTACTTTCCCCATTCACTGCCCAACCTGGAATTCAGGTGGAAATTGCTAATTTAAATACTCCCCTTGATTTTTTGCAGCTGTTTTTCACAGAGGATCTGTATGCATTGATTGAGGATCAAAGCATATTATATGCACAACAATTTATTGCCGCCAACTCAAATTCAAACTTTGCCAGACCATTCGCATGGAAACTCATTACGGTTTCCGAAAATAAATTTTTTTTTTAATCTAACCCTCAACATGGGCATTACTAAAAAAAATGAATTGCGGTTGTATTGGTCCACAGACCCGATTCATGATATGCCCGTGTTCTCAGCAGCGGGAGATGATGCCTCCCCCATTGCCTACCACAGCATTCTCGGTCAGTCCCATGCCATCGGGGGAACCTGAGAATGCAACCGGTGTTTCTGCCAGCTGACCATAGAGCTGATTGGAGACCAGAATGGTGCCAATCATCTCTATAGCCTAAGAAATCAGAAGCTACAAGCATTTCATCACTTCAGTTTCACAGGATATAAACAGCGCCATTTGTAAATTGGGAAAGCAGCTTATCACACCGATCTTGGTTTGATTAGATAATGTAAGGGCAGAGGAGATATCTAGAGTCTGTAAGACCCCAGATTTCTCAAAAAAGAATATATGACAATGCCAATTGAAGTTATAGGGAATATTTGTATTCCCTGTGATAGCATTAAAACTGATCAACAAAAAAAAAAAATGAAGGGGACAGTGTAAAAATAATTTTAAAAAATCAAAATAACTTAAAAAAAAAAGTACCCTCGCCCCCCCGCGCACAAACGCATCTGCGTCTGTGAGTGTTGACCCTGTGCCAGAATAGAAACAGCGATTGCACCATGCATATGAGGTATCGCCGCAATCGTCAGATCAAGGGCAGTATTTCTAATACTAGACCTCCTCTGTAAATCTAAAATGGTAGCTTCTAAAGGCTTTTAAAACGTTGCCTATCCATATTAAAAACTTATGCAGTTTGTTGCCATTGCACGGGGCATGCGCAGTTTTAAAGCATGTCATGTTTGGTATCTATTTACTCGGCATACCATTATCTTTTATATTTTACCAAATAATTGGACAATATATCGTGTTTTTGTGCATTAAAAGGAAAAACAAGTGTATTTTTGTTTTAAAAATTGCGTTTGAAAAATTGCTGTGCGAGTACAATGTGACATAAAAAATTGCAGCATCCACCATTTTATTCACTAGGGTGTTTGCATTAAAAAAATATATAATGTTTGGGGTTTAAACTAATTTCCTAGCAAAAAATACTGATTTTTTTCATGTGAACAAAAAGTGTCAGAAAAGGCTTGGTCCTCAGGTGGTTAAAAGAGTGAATGATGTGTGGCATAAACGTCTAATGCCCCCACACCCTAAAACGACCCCTTTTTGGAAAGTGGACACCCCAAACTATTTGCTGAGAGGCATGTTGAATCAATAGAAGAATTTATTTTTTTTACCACAAGTTTTTGGAAAATGGAAAAAAAAAATTCAAACAAAATTCACTTAAATGATTTATTGCTCACACAAGCCATGGGTATATGTGGAATTACTCCCCAAAATACATTAAACTGCTTCTACCGAGCATGGGGGTACCACATGTGAAAGACATTTTGGCAGTCTAGCTAAGTACAGGACCCCAAAATCCAATATTCACCTTTAAAGGACTTTATTTCCTCAATACACTTCCTGACTACCTATCACAGTATCGGAGGCCCTGAAATGCCAGGATAGCACCAACCACCCGCCCCCAAAAAGACAACTTTTTGGAAAGTAGACACCCCAAAGAATTTGGTAAGAGGCATGGTGAGTATTTTGCAAATCTTGTTTGTTGCCACAATTTTTTGAAAATTGACGAAAAAAAACAAAAAACATTTTTTCTTTTCTTTTTTTATATTTCAAGACCTTGTGAGTAAAAATTAGATCTGCAAAATAATCACATGGATGCAACCTCTAGGGGGTGCTGAAAACAGAATAGAAACTCATGTATGCCTTTCACATCAAAGATAAATAATGCATACTATTTTTGAAACACTGTGCTCTGCAAAGTATAGTAGTTTGCTTCAATGCAGTTTACTATGGACATGCCCCTATGCAGACATTCCAAGGATAGACATTCCCAGTACAGAATCGCCTTGTAAAGTTCACCCCCAACTACAGACGCCTCCAATGGAAAAGACCCCCCAGTAACCACCAATACAAACACCCCTCAGCACAGACACCCCAGTACACCCCCGGAAGTATTGACACTCCTCAGTGAAGACATCCGAGAGCAGACCCCCTTCAGTACAGACTAGAAATTCTGAATCAATCCTCTGCCCACTGCTTTACACCCTTTCTAGCAAACTTTCCACAACAGGGATTTTTAGTTCACATGTATTTCAATACATGTTTAAGGTGGCCAACTGCATCAACATAATCGCTCTCTGGCCAGGCTCTACTCTACTCTGAAAAATGCAAATGCTCTAGTGGATATAGTGCCATTATAGGGCAGAAAGGCAAAAGAAGTAGAAGAGCTACAGATGCAGGTCTGGTTTCTGTCCGGGACAATGCAATACAAAACCACCTTGTACAGATTCATCCCAATCACACACCCCCTCCATTAGTAAAGATCCCCAGTAACCACCAGTACAGACACCCCAATACATCTCCAGAAAAAAAGACAACCCTCAGTAAAGACATCTTGGTGCGGACCCTCTCCAGTAAGGACTCCCGCAGTGCAGTCCCCCTCAGTATAGATCCCCAGTACAGATTCCCCATTGTAGAAAAGCCAAGAGGAGCCCCCCTCAGTTTAAACCTTCCCAGTGCAGATTCACCCTGTACAGTCCACATCAGTACAGACCCCTCCTGAAAACAGACCCTTCCATAGACACACCCAGTACGGAACCCCTGCACTAATGACCCACCCAGAAAACACAACCCTCAGTACACAAACCATTATTGCACACACGTTTGTTGTGTTGGTGATGCTCTGGTCAAAAAGGTTCTGCTGTCTGTCACCCGTAAATGGGTATACCTCCTTCCCCGTTTTACAGTCGAGACTGCGCACACAGACGGGACAGCAGTGCAGAGTTCATACTCTTCCAGTCCCCTAGAAGGATCGGCCTCAAGCGGAGATCTGCCTAGGTGAAAGATCAGCCGCGAAGGATGCAACCTCTAGGGGGTGCTGAAACAGTATAGAAACTCATGTATGACTTTCACATCAAAGATCAAAAATGCATACTATTTTTGAAACAACGTGCTCTGCAAAGTATGGTAGTGTGCTTCAATGCAGTTAACTATGGACATGCCCCTATGCAGACATTCCAAGGATAGACACTTCCAGTAGAGAATCGCCTTGTACAGGCCACCCCAACTACAGACGCCTCCAATGGAAAAGACCCCCCAGTAACCACCAGTACAAACACCCCTCAGCACAGACACCCCAGTACACCCCCGGAAGTATTGACACTCCTCAGTGAAGACATCCGAGAGCAGACCGCCTTCAGTAAAGACTAGAAATTCTGAATCAATCCTCTGCCCACTGCTTTACACCCTTTCTAGCAAACTTTCCACAAAAGGAATTTTTAGTTCATATGTATTTCAATACATGTTTAAGGTGGCCAACTGCGTCAAATTAATCCCTCTCTGGCCAGGCTCTACTCTACTCTGAAAAATGCAAATGCTCTAGTGGATAAAGTGCCATTATAGGGCAGAAAAGGCAAAAGATGTAGAAGAGCTAGAGGTGCAGGTCTGGTTTCTGTCCGGGACAATGCATCACAAACCTACCTTGTACAGATTCATCCCAATCACACCCCTTCCATTAGTACAGATCCCCAGTAACAACCAGTACAGACACCCCAGTACACCTCCAGAAAAAAGACAACCCTCAGTAAAGACATCTTGGTGCGGACCCTCTCCAGTAAGGACTCCCGCAGTGCAGTCCCCCCCAGTGCAGTCACCCTCAGTACAGATTCCCCATTGCAGAAAAGACAAGAGGAGCCCCCCTCAGTTTAAACCTTCCCAGTGCAGATTCACCCTGTACAGTCCACATCAGTACAGACCCCTCCTGAAAACAGACCCTTCCATAGACACACCCAGTACGGAACCCCTGCACTAATGACCCACCCAGAAAACACAACCCTCAGTACACAAACCATTATTGCACACACGTTTGTTGTGTTGGTGATGCTCTGGTCAAAAAGGTTCTGCTGTCTGTCACCCGTAAATGGGTATACCTCCTTCCCCGTTTTACAGTCGAGACTGCGCACACAGACGGGACAGCAGTGCAGAGTTCATACTCTTCCAGTCCCCTAGAAGGATCGGCCTCAAGCGGAGATCTGCCTAGGTGAAAGATCAGCCGCGAAGGATGCAACCTCTAGGGGGTGCTGAAACAGTATAGAAACTCATGTATGACTTTCACATCAAAGATCAAAAATGCATACTATTTTTGAAACAACGTGCTCTGCAAATTATGGTAGTGTGCTTCAATGCAGTTAACTATGGATATGCCCCTATGCAGACATTCCAAGGATAGACACTTCCAGTAGAGAATCGCCTTGTACAGGCCTCCCCAACTACAGACGCCTCCAATGGAAAAGACCCCCCAGTAACCACCAGTACAAACACCCCTCAGCACAGACACCCCAGTACACCCCCGGAAGTATTGACACTCCTCAGTGAAGACATCCGAGAGCAGACCGCCTTCAGTAAAGACTAGAAATTCTGAATCAATCCTCTGCCCACTGCTTTACACCCTTTCTAGCAAACTTTCCACAAAAGGAATTTTTAGTTCATATGTATTTCAATACATGTTTAAGGTGGCCAACTGCGTCCAATTAATCCCTCTCTGGCCAGGCTCTACTCTACTCTGAAAAATGCAAATGCTCCAGTGGATATAGTGCCATTATAGGGCAGAAAGACAAAAGATGTAGAAGAGCTACATGTGCAGGTCTGGTTTCTGTCCGGGACAATGCAATACAAACCTACCTTGTACAGATTCATCCCAATCACACCCCCTTCCATTAGTACAGATCCCCAGTAACAACCAGTACAGACACCCCAGTACACCTCCAGAAAAAAGACAACCCTCAGTAAAGACATCTTGGTGCGGACCCTCTCCAGTAAGGACTCCCGCAGTGCAGTCCCCCCCAGTGCAGTCACCCTCAGTACAGATTCCCCATTGCAGAAAAGCCAAGAGGAGCCCCCCTCAGTTTAAACCTTCCCAGTGCAGATTCACCCTGTACAGTCCACATCAGTACAGACCCCTCCTGAAAACAGACCCTTCCATAGACACACCCAGTACGGAACCCCTGCACTAATGACCCACCCAGAAAACACAACCCTCAGTACACAAACCATTATTGCACACACGTTTGTTGTGTTGGTGATGCTCTGGTCAAAAAGGTTCTGCTGTCTGTCACCCGTAAATGGGTATACCTCCTTCCCCGTTTTACAGTCGAGACTGCGCACACAGACGGGACAGCAGTGCAGAGTTCATACTCTTCCAGTCCCATAGAAGGATCGGCCTCAAGCGGAGATCTGCCTAGGTGAAAGATCAGCCGCGAAGGATGCAACCTCTAGGGGGTGCTGAAACCGTATAGAAACTCATGTATGACTTTCACATCAAAGATCAAAAATGCATACTATTTTTGAAACAACGTGCTCTGCAAAGTATGGTAGTGTGCTTCAATGCAGTTAACTATGGACATGCCCCTATGCAGACATTCCAAGGATAGACACTTCCAGTAGAGAATCGCCTTGTACAGGCCACCCCAACTACAGACGCCTCCAATGGAAAAGACCCCCCAGTAACCACCAGTACAAACACCCCTCAGCACAGACACCCCAGTACACCCCCGGAAGTATTGACACTCCTCAGTGAAGACATCCGAGAGCAGACCGCCTTCAGTAAAGACTAGAAATTCTGAATCAATCCTCTGCCCACTGCTTTACACCCTTTCTAGCAAACTTTCCACAAAAGGAATTTTTAGTTCATATGTATTTCAATACATGTTTAAGGTGGCCAACTGCGTCCAATTAATCCCTCTCTGGCCAGGCTCTACTCTACTCTGAAAAATGCAAATGCTCCAGTGGATATAGTGCCATTATAGGGCAGAAAGACAAAAGATGTAGAAGAGCTACATGTGCAGGTCTGGTTTCTGTCCGGGACAATGCAATACAAACCTACCTTGTACAGATTCATCCCAATCACACCCCCTTCCATTAGTACAGATCCCCAGTAACAACCAGTACAGACACCCCAGTACACCTCCAGAAAAAAGACAACCCTCAGTAAAGACATCTTGGTGCGGACCCTCTCCAGTAAGGACTCCCGCAGTGCAGTCCCCCCCAGTGCAGTCACCCTCAGTACAGATTCCCCATTGCAGAAAAGCCAAGAGGAGCCCCCCTCAGTTTAAACCTTCCCAGTGCAGATTCACCCTGTACAGTCCACATCAGTACAGACCCCTCCTGAAAACAGACCCTTCCATAGACACACCCAGTACGGAACCCCTGCACTAATGACCCACCCAGAAAACACAACCCTCAGTACACAAACCATTATTGCACACACGTTTGTTGTGTTGGTGATGCTCTGGTCAAAAAGGTTCTGCTGTCTGTCACCCGTAAATGGGTATACCTCCTTCCCCGTTTTACAGTCGAGACTGCGCACACAGACGGGACAGCAGTGCAGAGTTCATACTCTTCCAGTCCCATAGAAGGATCGGCCTCAAGCGGAGATCTGCCTAGGTGAAAGATCAGCCGCGAAGGATGCAACCTCTAGGGGGTGCTGAAACCGTATAGAAACTCATGTATGACTTTCACATCAAAGATCAAAAATGCATACTATTTTTGAAACAACGTGCTCTGCAAAGTATGGTAGTGTGCTTCAATGCAGTTAACTATGGACATGCCCCTATGCAGACATTCCAAGGATAGACACTTCCAGTAGAGAATCGCCTTGTACAGGCCACCCCAACTACAGACGCCTCCAATGGAAAAGACCCCCCAGTAACCACCAGTACAAACACCCCTCAGCACAGACACCCCAGTACACCCCCGGAAGTATTGACACTCCTCAGTGAAGACATCCGAGAGCAGACCGCCTTCAGTAAAGACTAGAAATTCTGAATCAATCCTCTGCCCACTGCTTTACACCCTTTCTAGCAAACTTTCCACAAAAGGAATTTTTAGTTCATATGTATTTCAATACATGTTTAAGGTGGCCAACTGCGTCAAATTAATCCCTCTCTGGCCAGGCACTACTCTACTCTGAAAAATGCAAATGCTCTAGTGGATATAGTGCCATTATAGGGCAGAAAGGCAAAAGATGTAGAAGAGCTACAGGTGCAGGTCTGGTTTCTGTCCGGGACAATGCATCACAAACCTACCTTGTACAGATTCATCCCAATCACACCCCCTTCCATTAGTACAGATCCCCAGTAACAACCAGTACAGACACTCCAGTACACCTCCAGAAAAAAGACAACCCTCAGTAAAGACATCTTGGTGCGGACCCTCTCCAGTAAGGACTCCCGCAGTGCAGTCCCCCCCAGTGCAGTCACCCTCAGTACAGATTCCCCATTGCAGAAAAGCCAAGAGGAGCCCCCCTCAGTTTAAACCTTCCCAGTGCAGATTCACCCTGTACAGTCCACATCAGTACAGACCCCTCCTGAAAACAGACCCTTCCATAGACACACCCAGTACGGAACCCCTGCACTAATGACCCACCCAGAAAACACAACCCTCAGTACACAAACCATTATTGCACACACGTTTGTTGTGTTGGTGATGCTCTGGTCAAAAAGGTTCTGCTGTCTGTCACCCGTAAATGGGTATACCTCCTTCCCCGTTTTACAGTCGAGACTGCGCACACAGACGGGACAGCAGTGCAGAGTTCATACTCTTCCAGTCCCCTAGAAGGATCGGCCTCAAGCGGAGATCTGCCTAGGTGAAAGATCAGCCGCGAAGGATGCAACCTCTAGGGGGTGCTGAAACAGTATAGAAACTCATGTATGACTTTCACATCAAAGATCAAAAATGCATACTATTTTTGAAACAACGTGCTCTGTAAAGTATGGTAGTGTGCTTCAATGCAGTTAACTATGGACATGCCCCTATGCAGACATTCCAAGGATAGACACTTCCAGTAGAGAATCGCCTTGTACGGGCCACCCCAACTACAGACGCCTCCAATGGAAAAGACCCCCCAGTAACCACCAGTACAAACACCCCTCAGCACAGACACCCCAGTACACCCCCGGAAGTATTGACACTCCTCAGTGAAGACATCCGAGAGCAGACCGCCTTCAGTAAAGACTAGAAATTCTGAATCAATCCTCTGCCCACTGCTTTACACCCTTTCTAGCAAACTTTCCACAAAAGGAATTTTTAGTTCATATGTATTTCAATACATGTTTAAGGTGGCCAACTGCGTCCAATTATTCCCTCTCTGGCCAGGCTCTACTCTACTCTGAAAAATGCAAATGCTCTAATGGATATAGTGCCATTATAGGGCAGAAAGGCAAAAGATGTAGAAGAGCTACAGGTACAGGTCTGGTTTCTGTCCGGGACAATGCAATACAAACCTACCTTGTACAGATTCATCCCAATCACACCCCCTTCCATTAGTACAGATCCCCAGTAACAACCAGTACAGACACCCCAGTACACCTCCAGAAAAAAGACAACCCTCAGTAAAGACATCTTGGTGCGGACCCTCTCCAGTAAGGACTCCCGCAGTGCAGTCCCCCCCAGTGCAGTCACCCTCAGTACAGATTCCCCATTGCAGAAAAGACAAGAGGAGCCCCCCTCAGTTTAAACCTTCCCAGTGCAGATTCACCCTGTACAGTCCACATCAGTACAGACCCCTCCTGAAAACAGACCCTTCCATAGACACACCCAGTACGGAACCCCTGCACTAATGACCCACCCAGAAAACACAACCCTCAGTACACAAACCATTATTGCACACACGTTTGTTGTGTTGGTGATGCTCTGGTCAAAAAGGTTCTGCTGTCTGTCACCCGTAAATGGGTATACCTCCTTCCCCGTTTTACAGTCGAGACTGCGCACACAGACGGGACAGCAGTGCAGAGTTCATACTCTTCCAGTCCCCTAGAAGGATCGGCCTCAAGCGGAGATCTGCCTAGGTGAAAGATCAGCCGCGAAGGATGCAACCTCTAGGGGGTGCTGAAACAGTATAGAAACTCATGTATGACTTTCACATCAAAGATCAAAAATGCATACTATTTTTGAAACAACGTGCTCTGCAAAGTATGGTAGTGTGCTTCAATGCAGTTAACTATGGACATGCCCCTATGCAGACATTCCAAGGATAGACACTTCCAGTAGAGAATCGCCTTGTACAGGCCACCCCAACTACAGACGCCTCCAATGGAAAAGACCCCCCAGTAACCACCAGTACAAACACCCCTCAGCACAGACACCCCAGTACACCCCCGGAAGTATTGACACTCCTCAGTGAAGACATCCGAGAGCAGACCGCCTTCAGTAAAGACTAGAAATTCTGAATCAATCCTCTGCCCACTGCTTTACACCCTTTCTAGCAAACTTTCCACAAAAGGAATTTTTAGTTCATATGTATTTCAATACATGTTTAAGGTGGCCAACTGCGTCAAATTAATCCCTCTCTGGCCAGGCTCTACTCTACTCTGAAAAATGCAAATGCTCTAGTGGATATAGTGCCATTATAGGGCAGAAAGGCAAAAGATGTAGAAGAGCTAGAGGTGCAGGTCTGGTTTCTGTCCGGGACAATGCATCACAAACCTACCTTGTACAGATTCATCCCAATCACACCCCCTTCCATTAGTACAGATCCCCAGTAACAACCAGTACAGACACCCCAGTACACCTCCAGAAAAAAGACAACCCTCAGTAAAGACATCTTGGTGCGGACCCTCTCCAGTAAGGACTCCCGCAGTGCAGTCCCCCCCAGTGCAGTCACCCTCAGTACAGATTCCCCATTGCAGAAAAGACAAGAGGAGCCCCCCTCAGTTTAAACCTTCCCAGTGCAGATTCACCCTGTACAGTCCACATCAGTACAGACCCCTCCTGAAAACAGACCCTTCCATAGACACACCCAGTACGGAACCCCTGCACTAATGACCCACCCAGAAAACACAACCCTCAGTACACAAACCATTATTGCACACACGTTTGTTGTGTTGGTGATGCTCTGGTCAAAAAGGTTCTGCTGTCTGTCACCCGTAAATGGGTATACCTCCTTCCCCGTTTTACAGTCGAGACTGCGCACACAGACGGGACAGCAGTGCAGAGTTCATACTCTTCCAGTCCCATAGAAGGATCGGCCTCAAGCGGAGATCTGCCTAGGTGAAAGATCAGCCGCGAAGGATGCAACCTCTAGGGGGTGCTGAAACAGTATAGAAACTCATGTATGACTTTCACATCAAAGATCAAAAATGCATACAATTTTTGAAACAACGTGCTCTGCAAAGTATGGTAGTGTGCTTCAATGCAGTTAACTATGGACATGCCCCTATGCAGACATTCCAAGGATAGACACTTCCAGTAGAGAATCGCCTTGTACAGGCCACCCCAACTACAGACGCCTCCAATGGAAAAGACCCCCCAGTAACCACCAGTACAAACACCCCTCAGCACAGACACCCCAGTACACCCCCGGAAGTATTGACACTCCTCAGTGAAGACATCCGAGAGCAGACCGCCTTCAGTAAAGACTAGAAATTCTGAATCAATCCTCTGCCCACTGCTTTACACCCTTTCTAGCAAACTTTCCACAAAAGGAATTTTTAGTTCATATGTATTTCAATACATGTTTAAGGTGGCCAACTGCGTCAAATTAATCCCTCTCTGGCCAGGCTCTACTCTACTCTGAAAAATGCAAATGCTCTAGTGGATATAGTGCCATTATAGGGCAGAAAGGCAAAAGATGTAGAAGAGCTAGAGGTGCAGGTCTGGTTTCTGTCCGGGACAATGCAATACAAACCTACCTTGTACAGATTCATCCCAATCACACCCCCTTCCATTAGTACAGATCCCCAGTAACAACCAGTACAGACACCCCAGTACACCTCCAGAAAAAAGACAACCCTCAGTAAAGACATCTTGGTGCGGACCCTCTCCAGTAAGGACTCCCGCAGTGCAGTCCCCCCCAGTGCAGTCACCCTCAGTACAGATTCCCCATTGCAGAAAAGCCAAGAGGAGCCCCCCTCAGTTTAAACCTTCCCAGTGCAGATTCACCCTGTACAGTCCACATCAGTACAGACCCCTCCTGAAAACAGACCCTTCCATAGACACACCCAGTACGGAACCCCTGCACTAATGACCCACCCAGAAAACACAACCCTCAGTACACAAACCATTATTGCACACACGTTTGTTGTGTTGGTGATGCTCTGGTCAAAAAGGTTCTGCTGTCTGTCACCCGTAAATGGGTATACCTCCTTCCCCGTTTTACAGTCGAGACTGCGCACACAGACGGGACAGCAGTGCAGAGTTCATACTCTTCCAGTCCCCTAGAAGGATCGGCCTCAAGCGGAGATCTGCCTAGGTGAAAGATCAGCCGCGAAGGATGCAACCTCTAGGGGGTGCTGAAACAGTATAGAAACTCATGTATGACTTTCACATCAAAGATCAAAAATGCATACTATTTTTGAAACAACGTGCTCTGCAAATTATGGTAGTGTGCTTCAATGCAGTTAACTATGGATATGCCCCTATGCAGACATTCCAAGGATAGACACTTCCAGTAGAGAATCGCCTTGTACAGGCCTCCCCAACTACAGACGCCTCCAATGGAAAAGACCCCCCAGTAACCACCAGTACAAACACCCCTCAGCACAGACACCCCAGTACACCCCCGGAAGTATTGACACTCCTCAGTGAAGACATCCGAGAGCAGACCGCCTTCAGTAAAGACTAGAAATTCTGAATCAATCCTCTGCCCACTGCTTTACACCCTTTCTAGCAAACTTTCCACAAAAGGAATTTTTAGTTCATATGTATTTCAATACATGTTTAAGGTGGCCAACTGCATCCAATTAATCCCTCTCTGGCCAGGCTCTACTCTACTCTGAAAAATGCAAATGCTCCAGTGGATATAGTGCCATTATAGGGCAGAAAGACAAAAGATGTAGAAGAGCTACATGTGCAGGTCTGGTTTCTGTCCGGGACAATGCATCACAAACCTACCTTGTACAGATTCATCCCAATCACACCCCCTTCCATTAGTACAGATCCCCAGTAACAACCAGTACAGACACCCCAGTACACCTCCAGAAAAAAGACAACCCTCAGTAAAGACATCTTGGTGCGGACCCTCTCCAGTAAGGACTCCCGCAGTGCAGTCCCCCCCAGTGCAGTCACCCTCAGTACAGATTCCCCATTGCAGAAAAGCCAAGAGGAGCCCCCCTCAGTTTAAACCTTCCCAGTGCAGATTCACCCTGTACAGTCCACATCAGTACAGACCCCTCCTGAAAACAGACCCTTCCATAGACACACCCAGTACGGAACCCCTGCACTAATGACCCACCCAGAAAACACAACCCTCAGTACACAAACCATTATTGCACACACGTTTGTTGTGTTGGTGATGCTCTGGTCAAAAAGGTTCTGCTGTCTGTCACCCGTAAATGGGTATACCTCCTTCCCCGTTTTACAGTCGAGACCGCGCACACAGACGGGACAGCAGTGCAGAGTTCATACTCTTCCAGTCCCCTAGAAGGATCGGCCTCAAGCGGAGATCTGCCTAGGTGAAAGATCAGCCGCGAAGGATGCAACCTCTAGGGGGTGCTGAAACAGTATAGAAACTCATGTATGACTTTCACATCAAAGATCAAAAATGCATACTATTTTTGAAACAACGTGCTCTGTAAAGTATGGTAGTGTGCTTCAATGCAGTTAACTATGGACATGCCCCTATGCAGACATTCCAAGGATAGACACTTCCAGTAGAGAATCGCCTTGTACGGGCCACCCCAACTACAGACGCCTCCAATGGAAAAGACCCCCCAGTAACCACCAGTACAAACACCCCTCAGCACAGACACCCCAGTACACCCCCGGAAGTATTGACACTCCTCAGTGAAGACATCCGAGAGCAGACCGCCTTCAGTAAAGACTAGAAATTCTGAATCAATCCTCTGCCCACTGCTTTACACCCTTTCTAGCAAACTTTCCACAAAAGGAATTTTTAGTTCATATGTATTTCAATACATGTTTAAGGTGGCCAACTGCGTCCAATTATTCCCTCTCTGGCCAGGCTCTACTCTACTCTGAAAAATGCAAATGCTCTAATGGATATAGTGCCATTATAGGGCAGAAAGGCAAAAGATGTAGAAGAGCTAGAGGTGCAGGTCTGGTTTCTGTCCGGGACAATGCATCACAAACCTACCTTGTACAGATTCATCCCAATCACACCCCCTTCCATTAGTACAGATCCCCAGTAACAACCAGTACAGACACCCCAGTACACCTCCAGAAAAAAGACAACCCTCAGTAAAGACATCTTGGTGCGGACCCTCTCCAGTAAGGACTCCCGCAGTGCAGTCCCCCCCAGTGCAGTCACCCTCAGTACAGATTCCCCATTGCAGAAAAGACAAGAGGAGCCCCCCTCAGTTTAAACCTTCCCAGTGCAGATTCACCCTGTACAGTCCACATCAGTACAGACCCCTCCTGAAAACAGACCCTTCCATAGACACACCCAGTACGGAACCCCTGCACTAATGACCCACCCAGAAAACACAACCCTCAGTACACAAACCATTATTGCACACACGTTTGTTGTGTTGGTGATGCTCTGGTCAAAAAGGTTCTGCTGTCTGTCACCCGTAAATGGGTATACCTCCTTCCCCGTTTTACAGTCGAGACTGCGCACACAGACGGGACAGCAGTGCAGAGTTCATACTCTTCCAGTCCCATAGAAGGATCGGCCTCAAGCGGAGATCTGCCTAGGTGAAAGATCAGCCGCGAAGGATGCAACCTCTAGGGGGTGCTGAAACAGTATAGAAACTCATGTATGACTTTCACATCAAAGATCAAAAATGCATACAATTTTTGAAACAACGTGCTCTGCAAAGTATGGTAGTGTGCTTCAATGCAGTTAACTATGGACATGCCCCTATGCAGACATTCCAAGGATAGACACTTCCAGTAGAGAATCGCCTTGTACAGGCCACCCCAACTACAGGCGCCTCCAATGGAAAAGACCCCCCAGTAACCACCAGTACAAATACCCCTCAGCACAGACACCCCAGTACACCCCCGGAAGTATTGACACTCCTCAGTGAAGACATCCGAGAGCAGACCGCCTTCAGTAAAGACTAGAAATTCTGAATCAATCCTCTGCCCACTGCTTTACACCCTTTCTAGCAAACTTTCCACAAAAGGAATTTTTAGTTCATATGTATTTCAATACATGTTTAAGGTGGCCAACTGCGTCAAATTAATCCCTCTCTGGCCAGGCTCTACTCTACTCTGAAAAATGCAAATGCTCTAGTGGATATAGTGCCATTATAGGGCAGAAAGGCAAAAGATGTAGAAGAGCTAGAGGTGCAGGTCTGGTTTCTGTCCGGGACAATGCAATACAAACCTACCTTGTACAGATTCATCCCAATCACACCCCCTTCCATTAGTACAGATCCCCAGTAACAACCAGTACAGACACCCCAGTACACCTCCAGAAAAAAGACAACCCTCAGTAAAGACATCTTGGTGCGGACCCTCTCCAGTAAGGACTCCCGCAGTGCAGTCCCCCCCAGTGCAGTCACCCTCAGTACAGATTCCCCATTGCAGAAAAGCCAAGAGGAGCCCCCCTCAGTTTAAACCTTCCCAGTGCAGATTCACCCTGTACAGTCCACATCAGTACAGACCCCTCCTGAAAACAGACCCTTCCATAGACACACCCAGTACGGAACCCCTGCACTAATGACCCACCCAGAAAACACAACCCTCAGTACACAAACCATTATTGCACACACGTTTGTTGTGTTGGTGATGCTCTGGTCAAAAAGGTTCTGCTGTCTGTCACCCGTAAATGGGTATACCTCCTTCCCCGTTTTACAGTCGAGACTGCGCACACAGACGGGACAGCAGTGCAGAGTTCATACTCTTCCAGTCCCCTAGAAGGATCGGCCTCAAGCGGAGATCTGCCTAGGTGAAAGATCAGCCGCGAAGGATGCAACCTCTAGGGGGTGCTGAAACAGTATAGAAACTCATGTATGACTTTCACATCAAAGATCAAAAATGCATACTATTTTTGAAACAACGTGCTCTGCAAATTATGGTAGTGTGCTTCAATGCAGTTAACTATGGATATGCCCCTATGCAGACATTCCAAGGATAGACACTTCCAGTAGAGAATCGCCTTGTACAGGCCTCCCCAACTACAGACGCCTCCAATGGAAAAGACCCCCCAGTAACCACCAGTACAAACACCCCTCAGCACAGACACCCCAGTACACCCCCGGAAGTATTGACACTCCTCAGTGAAGACATCCGAGAGCAGACCGCCTTCAGTAAAGACTAGAAATTCTGAATCAATCCTCTGCCCACTGCTTTACACCCTTTCTAGCAAACTTTCCACAAAAGGAATTTTTAGTTCATATGTATTTCAATACATGTTTAAGGTGGCCAACTGCGTCCAATTAATCCCTCTCTGGCCAGGCTCTACTCTACTCTGAAAAATGCAAATGCTCCAGTGGATATAGTGCCATTATAGGGCAGAAAGACAAAAGATGTAGAAGAGCTACTTGTGCAGGTCTGGTTTCTGTCCGGGACAATGCATCACAAACCTACCTTGTACAGATTCATCCCAATCACACCCCCTTCCATTAGTACAGATCCCCAGTAACAACCAGTACAGACACCCCAGTACACCTCCAGAAAAAAGACAACCCTCAGTAAAGACATCTTGGTGCGGACCCTCTCCAGTAAGGACTCCCGCAGTGCAGTCCCCCCCAGTGCAGTCACCCTCAGTACAGATTCCCCATTGCAGAAAAGCCAAGAGGAGCCCCCCTCAGTTTAAACCTTCTCAGTGCAGATTCACCCTGTACAGTCCACATCAGTACAGACCCCTCCTGAAAACAGACCCTTCCATAGACACACCCAGTACGGAACCCCTGCACTAATGACCCACCCAGAAAACACAACCCTCAGTACACAAACCATTATTGCACACACGTTTGTTGTGTTGGTGATGCTCTGGTCAAAAAGGTTCTGCTGTCTGTCACCCGTAAATGGGTATACCTCCTTCCCCGTTTTACAGTCGAGACTGCGCACACAGACGGGACAGCAGTGCAGAGTTCATACTCTTCCAGTCCCATAGAAGGATCGGCCTCAAGCGGAGATCTGCCTAGGTGAAAGATCAGCCGCGAAGGATGCAACCTCTAGGGGGTGCTGAAACAGTATAGAAACTCATGTATGACTTTCACATCAAAGATCAAAAATGCATACTATTTTTGAAACAACGTGCTCTGCAAAGTATGGTAGTGTGCTTCAATGCAGTTAACTATGGACATGCCCCTATGCAGACATTCCAAGGATAGACACGTCCAGTAGAGAATCGCCTTGTACAGGCCACCCCAACTACAGACGCCTCCAATGGAAAAGACCCCCCAGTAACCACCAGTACAAATACCCCTCAGCACAGACACCCCAGTACACCCCCGGAAGTATTGACACTCCTCAGTGAAGACATCCGAGAGCAGACCGCCTTCAGTAAAGACTAGAAATTCTGAATCAATCCTCTGCCCACTGCTTTACACCCTTTCTAGCAAACTTTCCACAAAAGGAATTTTTAGTTCATATGTATTTCAATACATGTTTAAGGTGGCCAACTGCGTCAAATTAATCCCTCTCTGGCCAGGCTCTACTCTACTCTGAAAAATGCAAATGCTCTAGTGGATATAGTGCCATTATAGGGCAGAAAGGCAAAAGATGTAGAAGAGCTAGAGGTGCAGGTCTGGTTTCTGTCCGGGACAATGCAATACAAACCTACCTTGTACAGATTCATCCCAATCACACCCCCTTCCATTAGTACAGATCCCCAGTAACAACCAGTACAGACACCCCAGTACACCTCCAGAAAAAAGACAACCCTCAGTAAAGACATCTTGGTGCGGACCCTCTCCAGTAAGGACTCCCGCAGTGCAGTCCCCCCCAGTGCAGTCACCCTCAGTACAGATTCCCCATTGCAGAAAAGCCAAGAGGAGCCCCCCTCAGTTTAAACCTTCCCAGTGCAGATTCACCCTGTACAGTCCACATCAGTACAGACCCCTCCTGAAAACAGACCCTTCCATAGACACACCCAGTACGGAACCCCTGCACTAATGACCCACCCAGAAAACACAACCCTCAGTACACAAACCATTATTGCACACACGTTTGTTGTGTTGGTGATGCTCTGGTCAAAAAGGTTCTGCTGTCTGTCACCCGTAAATGGGTATACCTCCTTCCCCGTTTTACAGTCGAGACTGCGCACACAGACGGGACAGCAGTGCAGAGTTCATACTCTTCCAGTCCCCTAGAAGGATCGGCCTCAAGCGGAGATCTGCCTAGGTGAAAGATCAGCCGCGAAGGATGCAACCTCTAGGGGGTGCTGAAACAGTATAGAAACTCATGTATGACTTTCACATCAAAGATCAAAAATGCATACTATTTTTGAAACAACGTGCTCTGCAAATTATGGTAGTGTGCTTCAATGCAGTTAACTATGGATATGCCCCTATGCAGACATTCCAAGGATAGACACTTCCAGTAGAGAATCGCCTTGTACAGGCCTCCCCAACTACAGACGCCTCCAATGGAAAAGACCCCCCAGTAACCACCAGTACAAACACCCCTCAGCACAGACACCCCAGTACACCCCCGGAAGTATTGACACTCCTCAGTGAAGACATCCGAGAGCAGACCGCCTTCAGTAAAGACTAGAAATTCTGAATCAATCCTCTGCCCACTGCTTTACACCCTTTCTAGCAAACTTTCCACAAAAGGAATTTTTAGTTCATATGTATTTCAATACATGTTTAAGGTGGCCAACTGCGTCCAATTAATCCCTCTCTGGCCAGGCTCTACTCTACTCTGAAAAATGCAAATGCTCCAGTGGATATAGTGCCATTATAGGGCAGAAAGACAAAAGATGTAGAAGAGCTACATGTGCAGGTCTGGTTTCTGTCCGGGACAATGCAATACAAACCTACCTTGTACAGATTCATCCCAATCACACCCCCTTCCATTAGTACAGATCCCCAGTAACAACCAGTACAGACACCCCAGTACACCTCCAGAAAAAAGACAACCCTCAGTAAAGACATCTTGGTGCGGACCCTCTCCAGTAAGGACTCCCGCAGTGCAGTCCCCCCCAGTGCAGTCACCCTCAGTACAGATTCCCCATTGCAGAAAAGCCAAGAGGAGCCCCCCTCAGTTTAAACCTTCCCAGTGCAGATTCACCCTGTACAGTCCACATCAGTACAGACCCCTCCTGAAAACAGACCCTTCCATAGACACACCCAGTACGGAACCCCTGCACTAATGACCCACCCAGAAAACACAACCCTCAGTACACAAACCATTATTGCACACACGTTTGTTGTGTTGGTGATGCTCTGGTCAAAAAGGTTCTGCTGTCTGTCACCCGTAAATGGGTATACCTCCTTCCCCGTTTTACAGTCGAGACTGCGCACACAGACGGGACAGCAGTGCAGAGTTCATACTCTTCCAGTCCCATAGAAGGATCGGCCTCAAGCGGAGATCTGCCTAGGTGAAAGATCAGCCGCGAAGGATGCAACCTCTAGGGGGTGCTGAAACCGTATAGAAACTCATGTATGACTTTCACATCAAAGATCAAAAATGCATACTATTTTTGAAACAACGTGCTCTGCAAAGTATGGTAGTGTGCTTCAATGCAGTTAACTATGGACATGCCCCTATGCAGACATTCCAAGGATAGACACTTCCAGTAGAGAATCGCCTTGTACAGGCCACCCCAACTACAGACGCCTCCAATGGAAAAGACCCCCCAGTAACCACCAGTACAAACACCCCTCAGCACAGACACCCCAGTACACCCCCGGAAGTATTGACACTCCTCAGTGAAGACATCCGAGAGCAGACCGCCTTCAGTAAAGACTAGAAATTCTGAATCAATCCTCTGCCCACTGCTTTACACCCTTTCTAGCAAACTTTCCACAAAAGGAATTTTTAGTTCATATGTATTTCAATACATGTTTAAGGTGGCCAACTGCGTCAAATTAATCCCTCTCTGGCCAGGCACTACTCTACTCTGAAAAATGCAAATGCTCTAGTGGATATAGTGCCATTATAGGGCAGAAAGGCAAAAGATGTAGAAGAGCTACAGGTGCAGGTCTGGTTTCTGTCCGGGACAATGCATCACAAACCTACCTTGTACAGATTCATCCCAATCACACCCCCTTCCATTAGTACAGATCCCCAGTAACAACCAGTACAGACACTCCAGTACACCTCCAGAAAAAAGACAACCCTCAGTAAAGACATCTTGGTGCGGACCCTCTCCAGTAAGGACTCCCGCAGTGCAGTCCCCCCCAGTGCAGTCACCCTCAGTACAGATTCCCCATTGCAGAAAAGCCAAGAGGAGCCCCCCTCAGTTTAAACCTTCCCAGTGCAGATTCACCCTGTACAGTCCACATCAGTACAGACCCCTCCTGAAAACAGACCCTTCCATAGACACACCCAGTACGGAACCCCTGCACTAATGACCCACCCAGAAAACACAACCCTCAGTACACAAACCATTATTGCACACACGTTTGTTGTGTTGGTGATGCTCTGGTCAAAAAGGTTCTGCTGTCTGTCACCCGTAAATGGGTATACCTCCTTCCCCGTTTTACAGTCGAGACTGCGCACACAGACGGGACAGCAGTGCAGAGTTCATACTCTTCCAGTCCCCTAGAAGGATCGGCCTCAAGCGGAGATCTGCCTAGGTGAAAGATCAGCCGCGAAGGATGCAACCTCTAGGGGGTGCTGAAACAGTATAGAAACTCATGTATGACTTTCACATCAAAGATCAAAAATGCATACTATTTTTGAAACAACGTGCTCTGTAAAGTATGGTAGTGTGCTTCAATGCAGTTAACTATGGACATGCCCCTATGCAGACATTCCAAGGATAGACACTTCCAGTAGAGAATCGCCTTGTACGGGCCACCCCAACTACAGACGCCTCCAATGGAAAAGACCCCCCAGTAACCACCAGTACAAACACCCCTCAGCACAGACACCCCAGTACACCCCCGGAAGTATTGACACTCCTCAGTGAAGACATCCGAGAGCAGACCGCCTTCAGTAAAGACTAGAAATTCTGAATCAATCCTCTGCCCACTGCTTTACACCCTTTCTAGCAAACTTTCCACAAAAGGAATTTTTAGTTCATATGTATTTCAATACATGTTTAAGGTGGCCAACTGCGTCCAATTATTCCCTCTCTGGCCAGGCTCTACTCTACTCTGAAAAATGCAAATGCTCTAATGGATATAGTGCCATTATAGGGCAGAAAGGCAAAAGATGTAGAAGAGCTACAGGTGCAGGTCTGGTTTCTGTCCGGGACAATGCAATACAAACCTACCTTGTACAGATTCATCCCAATCACACCCCCTTCCATTAGTACAGATCCCCAGTAACAACCAGTACAGACACCCCAGTACACCTCCAGAAAAAAGACAACCCTCAGTAAAGACATCTTGGTGCGGACCCTCTCCAGTAAGGACTCCCGCAGTGCAGTCCCCCCCAGTGCAGTCACCCTCAGTACAGATTCCCCATTGCAGAAAAGACAAGAGGAGCCCCCCTCAGTTTAAACCTTCCCAGTGCAGATTCACCCTGTACAGTCCACATCAGTACAGACCCCTCCTGAAAACAGACCCTTCCATAGACACACCCAGTACGGAACCCCTGCACTAATGACCCACCCAGAAAACACAACCCTCAGTACACAAACCATTATTGCACACACGTTTGTTGTGTTGGTGATGCTCTGGTCAAAAAGGTTCTGCTGTCTGTCACCCGTAAATGGGTATACCTCCTTCCCCGTTTTACAGTCGAGACTGCGCACACAGACGGGACAGCAGTGCAGAGTTCATACTCTTCCAGTCCCCTAGAAGGATCGGCCTCAAGCGGAGATCTGCCTAGGTGAAAGATCAGCCGCGAAGGATGAAACCTCTAGGGGGTGCTGAAACAGTATAGAAACTCATGTATGACTTTCACATCAAAGATCAAAAATGCATACTATTTTTGAAACAACGTGCTCTGCAAAGTATGGTAGTGTGCTTCAATGCAGTTAACTATGGACATGCCCCTATGCAGACATTCCAAGGATAGACACTTCCAGTAGAGAATCGCCTTGTACAGGCCACCCCAACTACAGACGCCTCCAATGGAAAAGACCCCCCAGTAACCACCAGTACAAACACCCCTCAGCACAGACACCCCAGTACACCCCCGGAAGTATTGACACTCCTCAGTGAAGACATCCGAGAGCAGACCGCCTTCAGTAAAGACTAGAAATTCTGAATCAATCCTCTGCCCACTGCTTTACACCCTTTCTAGCAAACTTTCCACAAAAGGAATTTTTAGTTCATATGTATTTCAATACATGTTTAAGGTGGCCAACTGCGTCAAATTAATCCCTCTCTGGCCAGGCTCTACTCTACTCTGAAAAATGCAAATGCTCTAGTGGATATAGTGCCATTATAGGGCAGAAAGGCAAAAGATGTAGAAGAGCTACAGGTGCAGGTCTGGTTTCTGTCCGGGACAATGCAATACAAACCTACCTTGTACAGATTCATCCCAATCACACCCCCTTCCATTAGTACAGATCCCCAGTAACAACCAGTACAGACACCCCAGTACACCTCCAGAAAAAAGACAACCCTCAGTAAAGACATCTTGGTGCGGACTCTCTCCAGTAAGGACTCCCGCAGTGCAGTCCCCCCCAGTGCAGTCACCCTCAGTACAGATTCCCCATTGCAGAAAAGACAAGAGGAGCCCCCCTCAGTTTAAACCTTCCCAGTGCAGATTCACCCTGTACAGTCCACATCAGTACAGACCCCTCCTGAAAACAGACCCTTCCATAGACACACCCAGTACGAAACCCCTGCAATAATGACCCACCCAGAAAACACAACCCTCAGTACACAAACCATTATTGCACACACGTTTGTTGTGTTGGTGATGCTCTGGTCAAAAAGGTTCTGCTGTCTGTCACCCGTAAATGGGTATACCTCCTTCCCCGTTTTACAGTCGAGACTGCGCACACAGACGGGACAGCAGTGCAGAGTTCATACTCTTCCAGTCCCCTAGAAGGATCGGCCTCAAGCGGAGATCTGCCTAGGTGAAAGATCAGCCGCGAAGGATGCAACCTCTAGGGGGTGCTGAAACAGTATAGAAACTCATGTATGACTTTCACATCAAAGATCAAAAATGCATACTATTTTTGAAACAACGTGCTCTGCAAAGTATGGTAGTGTGCTTCAATGCAGTTAACTATGGACATGCCCCTATGCAGACATTCCAAGGATAGACACTTCCAGTAGAGAATCGCCTTGTACAGGCCACCCCAACTACAGACGCCTCCAATGGAAAAGACCCCCCAGTAACCACCAGTACAAACACCCCTCAGCACAGACACCCCAGTACACCCCCGGAAGTATTGACACTCCTCAGTGAAGACATCCGAGAGCAGACCGCCTTCAGTAAAGACTAGAAATTCTGAATCAATCCTCTGCCCACTGCTTTACACCCTTTCTAGCAAACTTTCCACAAAAGGAATTTTTAGTTCATATGTATTTCAATACATGTTTAAGGTGGCCAACTGCGTCAAATTAATCCCTCTCTGGCCAAGCTCTACTCTACTCTGAAAAATGCAAATGCTCTAGTGGATATAGTGCCATTATAGGGCAGAAAGGCAAAAGATGTAGAAGAGCTAGAGGTGCAGGTCTGGTTTCTGTCCGGGACAATGCATCACAAACCTACCTTGTACAGATTCATCCCAATCACACCCCCTTCCATTAGTACAGATCCCCAGTAACAACCAGTACAGACACCCCAGTACACCTCCAGAAAAAAGACAACCCTCAGTAAAGACATCTTGGTGCGGACCCTCTCCAGTAAGGACTCCCGCAGTGCAGTCCCCCCCAGTGCAGTCACCCTCAGTACAGATTCCCCATTGCAGAAAAGACAAGAGGAGCCCCCCTCAGTTTAAACCTTCCCAGTGCAGATTCACCCTGTACAGTCCACATCAGTACAGACCCCTCCTGAAAACAGACCCTTCCATAGACACACCCAGTACGGAACCCCTGCACTAATGACCCACCCAGAAAACACAACCCTCAGTACACAAACCATTATTGCACACACGTTTGTTGTGTTGGTGATGCTCTGGTCAAAAAGGTTCTGCTGTCTGTCACCCGTAAATGGGTATACCTCCTTCCCCGTTTTACAGTCGAGACTGCGCACACAGACGGGACAGCAGTGCAGAGTTCATACTCTTCCAGTCCCCTAGAAGGATCGGCCTCAAGCGGAGATCTGCCTAGGTGAAAGATCAGCCGCGAAGGATGCAACCTCTAGGGGGTGCTGAAACAGTATAGAAACTCATGTATGACTTTCACATCAAAGATCAAAAATGCATACAATTTTTGAAACAACGTGCTCTGCAAAGTATGGTAGTGTGCTTCAATGCAGTTAACTATGGACATGCCCCTATGCAGACATTCCAAGGATAGACACTTCCAGTAGAGAATCGCCTTGTACAGGCCACCCCAACTACAGACGCCTCCAATGGAAAAGACCCCCCAGTAACCACCAGTACAAACACCCCTCAGCACAGACACCCCAGTACACCCCCGGAAGTATTGACACTCCTCAGTGAAGACATCCGAGAGCAGACCGCCTTCAGTAAAGACTAGAAATTCTGAATCAATCCTCTGCCCACTGCTTTACACCCTTTCTAGCAAACTTTCCACAAAAGGAATTTTTAGTTCATATGTATTTCAATACATGTTTAAGGTGGCCAACTGCGTCAAATTAATCCCTCTCTGGCCAGGCTCTACTCTACTCTGAAAAATGCAAATGCTCTAGTGGATATAGTGCCATTATAGGGCAGAAAGGCAAAAGATGTAGAAGAGCTAGAGGTGCAGGTCTGGTTTCTGTCCGGGACAATGCAATACAAACCTACCTTGTACAGATTCATCCCAATCACACCCCCTTCCATTAGTACAGATCCCCAGTAACAACCAGTACAGACACCCCAGTACACCTCCAGAAAAAAGACAACCCTCAGTAAAGACATCTTGGTGCAGACCCTATCCAGTAAGGACTCCCGCAGTGCAGTCCCCCCCAGTGCAGTCACCCTCAGTACAGATTCCTCATTGCAGAAAAGCCAAGAGGAGCCCCCCTCAGTTTAAACCTTCCCAGTGCAGATTCACCCTGTACAGTCCACATCAGTACAGACCCCTCCTGAAAACAGACCCTTCCATAGACACACCCAGTACGGAACCCCTGCACTAATGACCCACCCAGAAAACACAACCCTCAGTACACAAACCATTATTGCACACACGTTTGTTGTGTTGGTGATGCTCTGGTCAAAAAGGTTCTGCTGTCTGTCACCCGTAAATGGGTATACCTCCTTCCCCGTTTTACAGTCGAGACTGCGCACACAGACGGGACAGCAGTGCAGAGTTCATACTCTTCCAGTCCCCTAGAAGGATCGGCCTCAAGCGGAGATCTGCCTAGGTGAAAGATCAGCCGCGAAGGATGCAACCTCTAGGGGGTGCTGAAACAGTATAGAAACTCATGTATGACTTTCACATCAAAGATCAAAAATGCATACTATTTTTGAAACAACGTGCTCTGCAAATTATGGTAGTGTGCTTCAATGCAGTTAACTATGGATATGCCCCTATGCAGACATTCCAAGGATAGACACTTCCAGTAGAGAATCGCCTTGTACAGGCCTCCCCAACTACAGACGCCTCCAATGGAAAAGACCCCCCAGTAACCACCAGTACAAACACCCCTCAGCACAGACACCCCAGTACACCCCCGGAAGTATTGACACTCCTCAGTGAAGACATCCGAGAGCAGACCGCCTTCAGTAAAGACTAGAAATTCTGAATCAATCCTCTGCCCACTGCTTTACACCCTTTCTAGCAAACTTTCCACAAAAGGAATTTTTAGTTCATATGTATTTCAATACATGTTTAAGGTGGCCAACTGCGTCCAATTAATCCCTCTCTGGCCAGGCTCTACTCTACTCTGAAAAATGCAAATGCTCCAGTGGATATAGTGCCATTATAGGGCAGAAAGACAAAAGATGTAGAAGAGCTACATGTGCAGGTCTGGTTTCTGTCCGGGACAATGCAATACAAACCTACCTTGTACAGATTCATCCCAATCACACCCCCTTCCATTAGTACAGATCCCCAGTAACAACCAGTACAGACACCCCAGTACACCTCCAGAAAAAAGACAACCCTCAGTAAAGACATCTTGGTGCGGACCCTCTCCAGTAAGGACTCCCGCAGTGCAGTCCCCCCCAGTGCAGTCACCCTCAGTACAGATTCCCCATTGCAGAAAAGCCAAGAGGAGCCCCCCTCAGTTTAAACCTTCCCAGTGCAGATTCACCCTGTACAGTCCACATCAGTACAGACCCCTCCTGAAAACAGACCCTTCCATAGACACACCCAGTACGGAACCCCTGCACTAATGACCCACCCAGAAAACACAACCCTCAGTACACAAACCATTATTGCACACACGTTTGTTGTGTTGGTGATGCTCTGGTCAAAAAGGTTCTGCTGTCTGTCACCCGTAAATGGGTATACCTCCTTCCCCGTTTTACAGTCGAGACTGCGCACACAGACGGGACAGCAGTGCAGAGTTCATACTCTTCCAGTCCCATAGAAGGATCGGCCTCAAGCGGAGATCTGCCTAGGTGAAAGATCAGCCGCGAAGGATGCAACCTCTAGGGGGTGCTGAAACCGTATAGAAACTCATGTATGACTTTCACATCAAAGATCAAAAATGCATACTATTTTTGAAACAACGTGCTCTGCAAAGTATGGTAGTGTGCTTCAATGCAGTTAACTATGGACATGCCCCTATGCAGACATTCCAAGGATAGACACTTCCAGTAGAGAATCGCCTTGTACAGGCCACCCCAACTACAGACGCCTCCAATGGAAAAGACCCCCCAGTAACCACCAGTACAAACAACCCTCAGCACAGACACCCCAGTACACCCCCGGAAGTATTGACACTCCTCAGTGAAGACATCCGAGAGCAGACCGCCTTCAGTAAAGACTAGAAATTCTGAATCAATCCTCTGCCCACTGCTTTACACCCTTTCTAGCAAACTTTCCACAAAAGGAATTTTTAGTTCATATGTATTTCAATACATGTTTAAGGTGGCCAACTGCGTCAAATTAATCCCTCTCTGGCCAGGCACTACTCTACTCTGAAAAATGCAAATGCTCTAGTGGATATAGTGCCATTATAGGGCAGAAAGGCAAAAGATGTAGAAGAGCTACAGGTGCAGGTCTGGTTTCTGTCCGGGACAATGCATCACAAACCTACCTTGTACAGATTCATCCCAATCACACCCCCTTCCATTAGTACAGATCCCCAGTAACAACCAGTACAGACACTCCAGTACACCTCCAGAAAAAAGACAACCCTCAGTAAAGACATCTTGGTGCGGACCCTCTCCAGTAAGGACTCCCGCAGTGCAGTCCCCCCCAGTGCAGTCACCCTCAGTACAGATTCCCCATTGCAGAAAAGCCAAGAGGAGCCCCCCTCAGTTTAAACCTTCCCAGTGCAGATTCACCCTGTACAGTCCACATCAGTACAGACCCCTCCTGAAAACAGACCCTTCCATAGACACACCCAGTACGGAACCCCTGCACTAATGACCCACCCAGAAAACACAACCCTCAGTACACAAACCATTATTGCACACACGTTTGTTGTGTTGGTGATGCTCTGGTCAAAAAGGTTCTGCTGTCTGTCACCCGTAAATGGGTATACCTCCTTCCCCGTTTTACAGTCGAGACTGCACACACAGACGGGACAGCAGTGCAGAGTTCATACTCTTCCAGTCCCCTAGAAGGATCGGCCTCAAGCGGAGATCTGCCTAGGTGAAAGATCAGCCGCGAAGGATGCAACCTCTAGGGGGTGCTGAAACAGTATAGAAACTCATGTATGACTTTCACATCAAAGATCAAAAATGCATACTATTTTTGAAACAACGTGCTCTGTAAAGTATGGTAGTGTGCTTCAATGCAGTTAACTATGGACATGCCCCTATGCAGACATTCCAAGGATAGACACTTCCAGTAGAGAATCGCCTTGTACGGGCCACCCCAACTACAGACGCCTCCAATGGAAAAGACCCCCCAGTAACCACCAGTACAAACACCCCTCAGCACAGACACCCCAGTACACCCCCGGAAGTATTGACACTCCTCAGTGAAGACATCCGAGAGCAGACCGCCTTCAGTAAAGACTAGAAATTCTGAATCAATCCTCTGCCCACTGCTTTACACCCTTTCTAGCAAACTTTCCACAAAAGGAATTTTTAGTTCATATGTATTTCAATACATGTTTAAGGTGGCCAACTGCGTCCAATTATTCCCTCTCTGGCCAGGCTCTACTCTACTCTGAAAAATGCAAATGCTCTAATGGATATAGTGCCATTATAGGGCAGAAAGGCAAAAGATGTAGAAGAGCTACAGGTGCAGGTCTGGTTTCTGTCCGGGACAATGCAATACAAACCTACCTTGTACAGATTCATCCCAATCACACCCCCTTCCATTAGTACAGATCCCCAGTAACAACCAGTACAGACACCCCAGTACACCTCCAGCAAAAAGACAACCCTCAGTAAAGACATCTTGGTGCGGACCCTCTCCAGTAAGGACTCCCGCAGTGCAGTCCCCCCCAGTGCAGTCACCCTCAGTACAGATTCCCCATTGCAGAAAAGACAAGAGGAGCCCCCCTCAGTTTAAACCTTCCCAGTGCAGATTCACCCTGTACAGTCCACATCAGTACAGACCCCTCCTGAAAACAGACCCTTCCATAGACACACCCAGTACGGAACCCCTGCACTAATGACCCACCCAGAAAACACAACCCTCAGTACACAAACCATTATTGCACACACGTTTGTTGTGTTGGTGATGCTCTGGTCAAAAAGGTTCTGCTGTCTGTCACCCGTAAATGGGTATACCTCCTTCCCCGTTTTACAGTCGAGACTGCGCACACAGACGGGACAGCAGTGCAGAGTTCATACTCTTCCAGTCCCCTAGAAGGATCGTCCTCAAGCGGAGATCTGCCTAGGTGAAAGATCAGCCGCGAAGGATGCAACCTCTAGGGGGTGCTGAAACAGTATAGAAACTCATGTATGACTTTCACATCAAAGATCAAAAATGCATACTATTTTTGAAACAACGTGCTCTGCAAAGTATGGTAGTGTGCTTCAATGCAGTTAACTATGGACATGCCCCTATGCAGACATTCCAAGGATAGACACTTCCAGTAGAGAATCGCCTTGTACAGGCCACCCCAACTACAGACGCCTCCAATGGAAAAGACCCCCCAGTAACCACCAGTACAAACACCCCTCAGCACAGACACCCCAGTACACCCCCGGAAGTATTGACACTCCTCAGTGAAGACATCCGAGAGCAGACCGCCTTCAGTAAAGACTAGAAATTCTGAATCAATCCTCTGCCCACTGCTTTACACCCTTTCTAGCAAACTTTCCACAAAAGGAATTTTTAGTTCATATGTATTTCAATACATGTTTAAGGTGGCCAACTGCGTCAAATTAATCCCTCTCTGGCCAGGCTCTACTCTACTCTGAAAAATGCAAATGCTCTAGTGGATATAGTGCCATTATAGGGCAGAAAGGCAAAAGATGTAGAAGAGCTACAGGTGCAGGTCTGGTTTCTGTCCGGGACAATGCAATACAAACCTACCTTGTACAGATTCATCCCAATCACACCCCCTTCCATTAGTACAGATCCCCAGTAACAACCAGTACAGACACCCCAGTACACCTCCAGAAAAAAGACAACCCTCAGTAAAGACATCTTGGTGCGGACTCTCTCCAGTAAGGACTCCCGCAGTGCAGTCCCCCCCAGTGCAGTCACCCTCAGTACAGATTCCCCATTGCAGAAAAGACAAGAGGAGCCCCCCTCAGTTTAAACCTTCCCAGTGCAGATTCACCCTGTACAGTCCACATCAGTACAGACCCCTCCTGAAAACAGACCCTTCCATAGACACACCCAGTACGAAACCCCTGCAATAATGACCCACCCAGAAAACACAACCCTCAGTACACAAACCATTATTGCACACACGTTTGTTGTGTTGGTGATGCTCTGGTCAAAAAGGTTCTGCTGTCTGTCACCCGTAAATGGGTATACCTCCTTCCCCGTTTTACAGTCGAGACTGCGCACACAGACGGGACAGCAGTGCAGAGTTCATACTCTTCCAGTCCCCTAGAAGGATCGTCCTCAAGCGGAGATCTGCCTAGGTGAAAGATCAGCCGCGAAGGATGCAACCTCTAGGGGGTGCTGAAACAGTATAGAAACTCATGTATGACTTTCACATCAAAGATCAAAAATGCATACAATTTTTGAAACAACGTGCTCTGCAAAGTATGGTAGTGTGCTTCAATGCAGTTAACTATGGACATGCCCCTATGCAGACATTCCAAGGATAGACACTTCCAGTAGAGAATCGCCTTGTACAGGCCACCCCAACTACAGACGCCTCCAATGGAAAAGACCCCCCAGTAACCACCAGTACAAACACCCCTCAGCACAGACACCCCAGTACACCCCCGGAAGTATTGACACTCCTCAGTGAAGACATCCGAGAGCAGACCGCCTTCAGTAAAGACTAGAAATTCTGAATCAATCCTCTGCCCACTGCTTTACACCCTTTCTAGCAAACTTTCCACAAAAGGAATTTTTAGTTCATATGTATTTCAATACATGTTTAAGGTGGCCAACTGCGTCAAATTAATCCCTCTCTGGCCAGGCTCTACTCTACTCTGAAAAATGCAAATGCTCTAGTGGATATAGTGCCATTATAGGGCAGAAAGGCAAAAGATGTAGAAGAGCTAGAGGTGCAGGTCTGGTTTCTGTCCGGGACAATGCAATACAAACCTACCTTGTACAGATTCATCCCAATCACACCCCCTTCCATTAGTACAGATCCCCAGTAACAACCAGTACAGACACCCCAGTACACCTCCAGAAAAAAGACAACCCTCAGTAAAGACATCTTGGTGCGGACCCTCTCCAGTAAGGACTCCCGCAGTGCAGTCCCCCCCAGTGCAGTCACCCTCAGTACAGATTCCCCATTGCAGAAAAGCCAAGAGGAGCCCCCCTCAGTTTAAACCTTCCCAGTGCAGATTCACCCTGTACAGTCCACATCAGTACAGACCCCTCCTGAAAACAGACCCTTCCATAGACACACCCAGTACGGAACCCCTGCACTAATGACCCACCCAGAAAACACAACCCTCAGTACACAAACCATTATTGCACACACGTTTGTTGTGTTGGTGATGCTCTGGTCAAAAAGGTTCTGCTGTCTGTCACCCGTAAATGGGTATACCTCCTTCCCCGTTTTACAGTCGAGACTGCGCACACAGACGGGACAGCAGTGCAGAGTTCATACTCTTCCAGTCCCCTAGAAGGATCGGCCTCAAGCGGAGATCTGCCTAGGTGAAAGATCAGCCGCGAAGGATGCAACCTCTAGGGGGTGCTGAAACAGTATAGAAACTCATGTATGACTTTCACATCAAAGATCAAAAATGCATACTATTTTTGAAACAACGTGCTCTGCAAAGTATGGTAGTGTGCTTCAATGCAGTTAACTATGGACATGCCCCTATGCAGACATTCCAAGGATAGACACTTCCAGTAGAGAATCGCCTTGTACAGGCCTCCCCAACTACAGACGCCTCCAATGGAAAAGACCCCCCAGTAACCACCAGTACAAACACCCCTCAGCACAGACACCCCAGTACACCCCCGGAAGTATTGACACTCCTCAGTGAAGACATCCGAGAGCAGACCGCCTTCAGTAAAGACTAGAAATTCTGAATCAATCCTCTGCCCACTGCTTTACACCCTTTCTAGCAAACTTTCCACAAAAGGAATTTTTAGTTCATATGTATTTCAATACATGTTTAAGGTGGCCAACTGCGTCCAATTAATCCCTCTCTGGCCAGGCTCTACTCTACTCTGAAAAATGCAAATGCTCCAGTGGATATAGTGCCATTATAGGGCAGAAAGACAAAAGATGTAGAAGAGCTACATGTGCAGGTCTGGTTTCTGTCCGGGACAATGCAATACAAACCTACCTTGTACAGATTCATCCCAATCACACCCCCTTCCATTAGTACAGATCCCCAGTAACAACCAGTACAGACACCCCAGTACACCTCCAGAAAAAAGACAACCCTCAGTAAAGACATCTTGGTGCGGACCCTCTCCAGTAAGGACTCCCGCAGTGCAGTCCCCCCCAGTGCAGTCACCCTCAGTACAGATTCCCCATTGCAGAAAAGCCAAGAGGAGCCCCCCTCAGTTTAAACCTTCCCAGTGCAGATTCACCCTGTACAGTCCACATCAGTACAGACCCCTCCTGAAAACAGACCCTTCCATAGACACACCCAGTACGGAATCCCTGCACTAATGACCCACCCAGAAAACACAACCCTCAGTACACAAACCATTATTGCACACACGTTTGTTGTGTTGGTGATGCTCTGGTCAATAAGGTTCTGCTGTCTGTCACCCGTAAATGGGTATACCTCCTTCCCCGTTTTACAGTCGAGACTGCGCACACAGACGGGACAGCAGTGCAGAGTTCATACTCTTCCAGTCCCCTAGAAGGATCGGCCTCAAGCGGAGATCTGCCTAGGTTAAAGATCAGCCGCGAAGGATTCAACCTCTAGGGGGTGCTGAAACAGTATGGAAACTCATGTATGACTTTCACATTAAAGATCAAAAATGCATACTATTTTTGAAACAACGTGCTCTGCAAAGTATGGTAGTGTGCTTCAATGCAGTTAACTATGGACATGCCCCTATGCAGACATTCCAAGGATAGACACTTCCAGTAGAGAATCGCCTTGTACAGGCCACCCCAACTACAGACGCCTCCAATGGAAAAGACCCCCCAGTAACCACCAGTACAAACACCCCTCAGCACAGGCACCCCAGTACACCCCCGGAAGTATTGACACTCCTCAGTGAAGACATCCGAGAGCAGACCGCCTTCAGTAAAGACTAGAAATTCTGAATCAATCCTCTGCCCACTGCTTTACACCCTTTCTAGAAAAGTTTCCACAAAAGGAATTTTTAGTTCATATGTATTTCAATACATGTTTAAGGTGGCCAACTGCGTCAAATTAATCCCTCTCTGGCCAGGCTCTACTCTACTCTGAAAAATGCAAATGCTCTAGTGGATATAGTGCCATTATAGGGCAGAAAGGCAAAAGATGTAGAAGAGCTAGAGGTGCAGGTCTGGTTTCTGTCCGGGACAATGCATCACAAACCTACCTTGTACAGATTCATCCCAATCACACCCCCTTCCATTAGTACAGATCCCCAGTAACAACCAGTACAGACACCCCAGTACACCTCCAGAAAAAAGACAACCCTCAGTAAAGACATCTTGGTGCGGACCCTCTCCAGTAAGGACTCCCGCAGTGCAGTCCCCCCCAGTGCAGTCACCCTCAGTACAGATTCCCCATTGCAGAAAAGCCAAGAGGAACCCCCCTCAGTTTAAACCTTCCCAGTGCAGATTCACCCTGTACAGTCCACATCAGTACAGACCCCTCCTGAAAACAGACCCTTCCATAGACACACCCAGTACGGAACCCCTGCACTAATGACCCACCCAGAAAACACAACCCTCAGTACACAAACCATTATTGCACACACGTTTGTTGTGTTGGTGATGCTCTGGTCAAAAAGGTTCTGCTGTCTGTCACCCGTAAATGGGTATACCTCCTTCCCCGTTTTACAGTCGAGACTGCGCACACAGACGGGACAGCAGTGCAGAGTTCATACTCTTCCAGTCCCATAGAAGGATCGGCCTCAAGCGGAGATCTGCCTAGGTGAAAGATCAGCCGCGAAGGATGCAACCTCTAGGGGGTGCTGAAACAGTATAGAAACTCATGTATGACTTTCACATCAAAGATCAAAAATGCATACTATTTTTGAAACAACGTGCTCTGCAAAGTATGGTAGTGTGCTTCAATGCAGTTAACTATGGACATGCCCCTATGCAGACATTCCAAGGATAGACACTTCCAGTAGAGAATCGCCTTGTACAGGCCACCCCAACTACAGACGCCTCCAATGGAAAAGACCCCCCAGTAACCACCAGTACAAACACCCCTCAGCACAGACACCCCAGTACACCCCCGGAAGTATTGACACTCCTCAGTGAAGACATCCGAGAGCAGACCGCCTTCAGTAAAGACTAGAAATTCTGAATCAATCCTCTGCCCACTGCTTTACACCCTTTCTAGCAAACTTTCCACAAAAGGAATTTTTAGTTCATATGTACTTCAATACATGTTTAAGGTGGCCAACTGCGTCAAATTAATCCCTCTCTGGCCAGGCTCTACTCTACTCTGAAAAATGCAAATGCTCTAGTGGATATAGTGCCATTATAGGGCAGAAAGGCAAAAGATGTAGAAGAGCTAGAGGTGCAGGTCTGGTTTCTGTCCGGGACAATGCAATACAAACCTACCTTGTACAGATTCATCCCAATCACACCCCCTTCCATTAGTACAGATCCCCAGTAACAACCAGTACAGACACCCCAGTACACCTCCAGAAAAAAGACAACCCTCAGTAAAGACATCTTGGTGCGGACCCTCTCCAGTAAGGACTCCCGCAGTGCAGTCCCCCCCAGTGCAGTCACCCTCAGTACAGATTCCCCATTGCAGAAAAGCCAAGAGGAGCCCCCCTCAGTTTAAACCTTCCCAGTGCAGATTCACCCTGTACAGTCCACATCAGTACAGACCCCTCCTGAAAACAGACCCTTCCATAGACACACCCAGTACGGAACCCCTGCACTAATGACCCACCCAGAAAACACAACCCTCAGTACACAAACCATTATTGCACACACGTTTGTTGTGTTGGTGATGCTCTGGTCAAAAACGTTCTGCTGTCTGTCACCCGTAAATGGGTATACCTCCTTCCCCGTTTTACAGTCGAGACTGCGCACACAGACGGGACAGCAGTGCAGAGTTCATACTCTTCCAGTCCCCTAGAAGGATCGGCCTCAAGCGGAGATCTGCCTAGGTGAAAGATCAGCCGCGAAGGATGCAACCTCTAGGGGGTGCTGAAACAGTATAGAAACTCATGTATGACTTTCACATCAAAGATCAAAAATGCATACTATTTTTGAAACAACGTGCTCTGCAAAGTATGGTAGTGTGCTTCAATGCAGTTAACTATGGACATGCCCCTATGCAGACATTCCAAGGATAGACACTTCCAGTAGAGAATCGCCTTGTACAGGCCACCCCAACTACAGACGCCTCCAATGGAAAAGACCCCCCAGTAACCACCAGTACAAACACCCCTCAGCACAGACACCCCAGTACACCCCCGGAAGTATTGACACTCCTCAGTGAAGACATCCGAGAGCAGACCGCCTTCAGTAAAGACTAGAAATTCTGAATCAATCCTCTGCCCACTGCTTTACACCCTTTCTAGCAAACTTTCCACAAAAGGAATTTTTAGTTCATATGTATTTCAATACATGTTTAAGGTGGCCAACTGCGTCCAATTAATCCCTCTCTGGCCAGGCTCTACTCTACTCTGAAAAATGCAAATGCTCTAGTGGATATAGTGCCATTATAGGGCAGAAAGGCAAAAGATGTAGAAGAGCTACAGGTGCAGGTCTGGTTTCTGTCCGGGACAATGCAATACAAACCTACCTTGTACAGATTCATCCCAATCACACCCCCTTCCATTAGTACAGATCCCCAGTAACAACCAGTACAGACACCCCAGTACACCTCCAGAAAAAAGACAACCCTCAGTAAAGACATCTTGGTGCGGACCCTCTCCAGTAAGGACTCCCGCAGTGCAGTCCCCCCCAGTGCAGTCACCCTCAGTACAGATTCCCCATTGCAGAAAAGCCAAGAGGAGCCCCCCTCAGTTTAAACCTTCCCAGTGCAGATTCACCCTGTACAGTCCACATCAGTACAGACCCCTCCTGAAAACAGACCCTTCCATAGACACACCCAGTACGGAACCCCTGCACTAATGACCCACCCAGAAAACACAACCCTCAGTACACAAACCATTATTGCACACACGTTTGTTGTGTTGGTGATGCTCTGGTCAAAAAGGTTCTGCTGTCTGTCACCCGTAAATGGGTATACCTCCTTCCCCGTTTTACAGTCGAGACTGCGCACACAGACGGGACAGCAGTGCAGAGTTCATACTCTTCCAGTCCCCTAGAAGGAACGGCCTCAAGCGGAGATCTGCCTAGGTGAAAGATCAGCCGCGAAGGATGCAACCTCTAGGAGGTGCTGAAACAGTATAGAAACTCATGTATGACTTTCACATCAAAGATCAAAAATGCATACTATTTTTGAAACAACGTGCTCTGCAAAGTATGGTAGTGTGCTTCAATGCAGTTAACTATGGACATGCCCCTATGCAGACATTCCAAGGATAGACACTTCCAGTAGAGAATCGCCTTGTACAGGCCTCCCCAACTACAGACGCCTCCAACTGAAAAGACCCCCCAGTAACCACCAGTACAAACACCCCTCAGCACAGACACCCCAGTACACCCCCGGAAGTATTGACACTCCTCAGTGAAGACATCCGAGAGCAGACCGCCTTCAGTAAAGACTAGAAATTCTGAATCAATCCTCTGCCCACTGCTTTACACCCTTTCTAGAAAACTTTCCACAAAAGGAATTTTTAGTTCATATGTATTTCAATACATGTTTAAGGTGGCCAACTGCGTCAAATTAATCCCTCTCTGGCCAGGCTCTACTCTACTCTGAAAAATGCAAATGCTCTAGTGGATATAGTGCCATTATAGGGCAGAAAGACAAAAGATGTAGAAGAGAAACAGGTGCAGATTTGGTTTCTGTCCGGGACAATGCAATACAAACCTACCTTGTACAGATTCATCCCAATCACACCCCCTTCCATTAGTACAGATCCCCAGTAACAACCAGTACAGACACCCCAGTACACCTCCAGAAAAAAGACAACCCTCAGTAAAGACATCTTGGTGCGGACCCTCTCCAGTAAGGACTCCCGCAGTGCAGTCCCCCCCAGTGCAGTCACCCTCAGTACAGATTCCCCATTGCAGAAAAGCCAAGAGGAGCCCCCCTCAGTTTAAACCTTCCCAGTGCAGATTCACCCTGTACAGTCCACATCAGTACAGACCCCTCCTGAAAACAGACCCTTCCATAGACACACCCAGTACGGAACCCCTGCACTAATGACCCACCCAGAAAACACAACCCTCAGTACACAAACCATTATTGCACACACGTTTGTTGTGTTGGTGATGCTCTGGTCAAAAAGGTTCTGCTGTCTGTCACCCGTAAATGGGTATACCTCCTTCCCCGTTTTACAGTCGAGACTGCGCACACAGACGGGACAGCAGTGCAGAGTTCATACTCTTCCAGTCCCCTAGAAGGATCGGCCTCAAGCGGAGATCTGCCTAGGTGAAAGATCAGCCGCGAAGGATGCAACCTCTAGGGGGTGCTGAAACAGTATAGAAACTCATGTATGACTTTCACATCAAAGATCAAAAATGCATACTATTTTTGAAACAACGTGCTCTGCAAAGTATGGTAGTGTGCTTCAATGCAGTTAACTATGGACATGCCCCTATGCAGACATTCCAAGGATAGACACTTCCAGTAGAGAATCGCCTTGTACAGGCCACCCCAACTACAGACGCCTCCAATGGAAAAGACCCCCCAGTAACCACCAGTACAAACACCCCTCAGCACAGACACCCCAGTACACCCCCGGAAGTATTGACACTCCTCAGTGAAGACATCCGAGAGCAGACCGCCTTCAGTAAAGACTAGAAATTCTGAATCAATCCTCTGCCCACTGCTTTACACCCTTTCTAGCAAACTTTCCACAAAAGGAATTTTTAGTTCATATGTATTTCAATACATGTTTAAGGTGGCCAACTGCGTCCAATTAATCCCTCTCTGGCCAGGCTCTACTCTACTCTGAAAAATGCAAATGCTCTAGTGGATATAGTGCCATTATAGGGCAGAAAGGCAAAAGATGTAGAAGAGCTACAGGTGCAGGTCTGGTTTCTGTCCGGGACAATGCAATACAAACCTACCTTGTACAGATTCATCCCAATCACACCCCCTTCCATTAGTACAGATCCCCAGTAACAACCAGTACAGACACCCCAGTACACCTCCAGAAAAAAGACAACCCTCAGTAAAGACATCTTGGTGCGGACCCTCTCCAGTAAGGACTCCCGCAGTGCAGTCCCCCCCAGTGCAGTCACCCTCAGTACAGATTCCCCATTGCAGAAAAGCCAAGAGGAGCCCCCCTCAGTTTAAACCTTCCCAGTGCAGATTCACCCTGTACAGTCCACATCAGTACAGACCCCTCCTGAAAACAGACCCTTCCATAGACACACCCAGTACGGAACCCCTGCACTAATGACCCACCCAGAAAACACAACCCTCAGTACACAAACCATTATTGCACACACGTTTGTTGTGTTGGTGATGCTCTGGTCAAAAAGGTTCTGCTGTCTGTCACCCGTAAATGGGTATACCTCCTTCCCCGTTTTACAGTCGAGACTGCGCACACAGACGGGACAGCAGTGCAGAGTTCATACTCTTCCAGTCCCCTAGAAGGAACGGCCTCAAGCGGAGATCTGCCTAGGTGAAAGATCAGCCGCGAAGGATGCAACCTCTAGGGGGTGCTGAAACAGTATAGAAACTCATGTATGACTTTCACATCAAAGATCAAAAATGCATACTATTTTTGAAACAACGTGCTCTGCAAAGTATGGTAGTGTGCTTCAATGCAGTTAACTATGGACATGCCCCTATGCAGACATTCCAAGGATAGACACTTCCAGTAGAGAATCGCCTTGTACAGGCCTCCCCAACTACAGACGCCTCCAACTGAAAAGACCCCCCAGTAACCACCAGTACAAACACCCCTCAGCACAGACACCCCAGTACACCCCCGGAAGTATTGACACTCCTCAGTGAAGACATCCGAGAGCAGACCGCCTTCAGTAAAGACTAGAAATTCTGAATCAATCCTCTGCCCACTGCTTTACACCCTTTCTAGAAAACTTTCCACAAAAGGAATTTTTAGTTCATATGTATTTCAATACATGTTTAAGGTGGCCAACTGCGTCAAATTAATCCCTCTCTGGCCAGGCTCTACTCTACTCTGAAAAATGCAAATGCTCTAGTGGATATAGTGCCATTATAGGGCAGAAAGACAAAAGATGTAGAAGAGAAACAGGTGCAGATTTGGTTTCTGTCCGGGACAATGCAATACAAACCTACCTTGTACAGATTCATCCCAATCACACCCCCTTCCATTAGTACAGATCCCCAGTAACAACCAGTACAGACACCCCAGTACACCTCCAGAAAAAAGACAACCCTCAGTAAAGACATCTTGGTGCGGACCCTCTCCAGTAAGGACTCCCGCAGTGCAGTCCCCCCCAGTGCAGTCACCCTCAGTACAGATTCCCCATTGCAGAAAAGACAAGAGGAGCCCCCCTCAGTTTAAACCTTCCCAGTGCAGATTCACCCTGTACAGTCCACATCAGTACAGACCCCTCCTGAAAACAGACCCTTCCATAGACACACCCAGTACGGAACCCCTGCACTAATGACCCACCCAGAAAACACAACCCTCAGTACACAAACCATTATTGCACACACGTTTGTTGTGTTGGTGATGCTCTGGTCAAAAAGGTTCTGCTGTCTGTCACCCGTAAATGGGTATACCTCCTTCCCCATTTTACAGTCGAGACTGCGCACACAGACGGGACAGCAGTGCAGAGTTCATACTCTTCCAGTCCCATAGAAGGATCGGCCTCAAGCGGAGATCTGCCTAGGTGAAAGATCAGCCGCGAAGGATGCAACCTCTAGGGGGTGCTGAAACAGTATAGAAACTCATGTATGACTTTCACATCAAAGATCAAAAATGCATACTATTTTTGAAACAACGTGCTCTGCAAAGTATGGTAGTGTGCTTCAATGCAGTTAACTATGGACATGCCCTTATGCAGACATTCCAAGGATAGACACTTCCAGTAGAGAATCGCCTTGTACAGGCCACCCCAACTACAGACGCCTCCAATGGAAAAGACCCCCCAGTAACCACCAGTACAAACACCCCTCAGCACAGACACCCCAGTACACCCCCGGAAGTATTGACACTCCTCAGTGAAGACATCCGAGAGCAGACCGCCTTCAGTAAAGACTAGAAATTCTGAATCAATCCTCTGCCCACTGCTTTACACCCTTTCTAGCAAACTTTCCACAAAAGGAATTTTTAGTTCATATGTATTTCAATACATGTTTAAGGTGGCCAACTGCGTCAAATTAATCCCTCTCTGGCCAGGCTCTACTCTACTCTGAAAAATGCAAATGCTCTAGTGGATATAGTGCCATTATAGGGCAGAAAGGCAAAAGATGTAGAAGAGCTAGAGGTGCAGGTCTGGTTTCTGTCCGGGACAATGCATCACAAACCTACCTTGTACAGATTCATCCCAATCACACCCCCTTCCATTAGTACAGATCCCCAGTAACAACCAGTACAGACACCCCAGTACACCTCCAGAAAAAAGACAACCCTCAGTAAAGACATCTTGGTGCGGACCCTCTCCAGTAAGGACTCCCGCAGTGCAGTCCCCCCCAGTGCAGTCACCCTCAGTACAGATTCCCCATTGCAGAAAAGACAAGAGGAGCCCCCCTCAGTTTAAACCTTCCCAGTGCAGATTCACCCTGTACAGTCCACATCAGTACAGACCCCTCCTGAAAACAGACCCTTCCATAGACACACCCAGTACGGAACCCCTGCACTAATGACCCACCCAGAAAACACAACCCTCAGTACACAAACCATTATTGCACACACGTTTGTTGTGTTGGTGATGCTCTGGTCAAAAAGGTTCTGCTGTCTGTCACCCGTAAATGGGTATACCTCCTTCCCCGTTTTACAGTCGAGACTGCGCACACAGACGGGACAGCAGTGCAGAGTTCATACTCTTCCAGTCCCCTAGAAGGATCGGCCTCAAGCGGAGATCTGCCTAGGTGAAAGATCAGCCGCGAAGGATGCAACCTCTAGGGGGTGCTGAAACAGTATAGAAACTCATGTATGACTTTCACATCAAAGATCAAAAATGCATACTATTTTTGAAACAACGTGCTCTGCAAAGTATGGTAGTGTGCTTCAATGCAGTTAACTATGGACATGCCCCTATGCAGACATTCCAAGGATAGACACTTCCAGTAGAGAATCGCCTTGTACAGGCCACCCCAACTACAGACGCCTCCAATGGAAAAGACCCCCCAGTAACCACCAGTACAAACACCCCTCAGCACAGACACCCCAGTACACCCCCGGAAGTATTGACACTCCTCAGTGAAGACATCCGAGAGCAGACCGCCTTCAGTAAAGACTAGAAATTCTGAATCAATCCTCTGCCCACTGCTTTACACCCTTTCTAGCAAACTTTCCACAAAAGGAATTTTTAGTTCATATGTATTTCAATACATATTTAAGGTGGCCAACTGCGTCAAATTAATCCCTCTCTGGCCAGGCTCTACTCTACTCTGAAAAATGCAAATGCTCTAGTGGATATAGTGCCATTATAGGGCAGAAAGGCAAAAGATGTAGAAGAGCTACAGGTGCAGGTCTGGTTTCTGTCCGGGACAATGCAATACAAACCTACCTTGTACAGATTCATCCCAATCACACCCCCTTCCATTAGTACAGATCCCCAGTAACAACCAGTACAGACACCCCAGTACACCTCCAGAAAAAAGACAACCCTCAGTAAAGACATCTTGGTGCGGACCCTCTCCAGTAAGGACTCCCGCAGTGCAGTCCCCCCCAGTGCAGTCACCCTCAGTACAGATTCCCCATTGCAGAAAAGCCAAGAGGAGCCCCCCTCAGTTTAAACCTTCCCAGTGCAGATTCACCCTGTACAGTCCACATCAGTACAGACCCCTCCTGAAAACAGACCCTTCCATAGACACACCCAGTACGGAACCCCTGCACTAATGACCCACCCAGAAAACACAACCCTCAGTACACAAACCATTATTGCACACACGTTTGTTGTGTTGGTGATGCTCTGGTCAAAAAGGTTCTGCTGTCTGTCACCCGTAAATGGGTATACCTCCTTCCCCGTTTTACAGTCGAGACTGCGCACACAGACGGGACAGCAGTGCAGAGTTCATACTCTTCCAGTCCCCTAGAAGGATCGGCCTCAAGCGGAGATCTGCCTAGGTGAAAGATCAGCCGCGAAGGATGCAACCTCTAGGGGGTGCTGAAACAGTATAGAAACTCATGTATGACTTTCACATCAAAGATCAAAAATGCATACTATTTTTGAAACAACGTGCTCTGCAAAGTATGGTAGTGTGCTTCAATGCAGTTAACTATGGACATGCCCCTATGCAGACATTCCAAGGATAGACACTTCCAGTAGAGAATCGCCTTGTACAGGCCTCCCCAACTACAGACGCCTCCAATTGAAAAGACCCCCCAGTAACCACCAGTACAAACACCCCTCAGCACAGACACCCCAGTACACCCCAGGAAGTATTGACACTCCTCAGTGAAGACATCCGAGAGCAGACCGCCTTCAGTAAAGACTAGAAATTCTGAATCAATCCTCTGCCCACTGCTTTACACCCTTTCTAGAAAACTTTCCACAAAAGGAATTTTTAGTTCATATGTATTTCAATACATGTTTAAGGTGGCCAACTGCGTCAAATTAATCCCTCTCTGGCCAGGCTCTACTCTACTCTGAAAAATGCAAATGCTCTAGTGGATATAGTGCCATTATAGGGCAGAAAGACAAAAGATGTAGAAGAGAAACAGGTGCAGATTTGGTTTCTGTCCGGGACAATGCAATACAAACCTACCTTGTACAGATTCATCCCAATCACACCCCCTTCCATTAGTACAGATCCCCAGTAACAACCAGTACAGACACCCCAGTACACCTCCAGAAAAAAGACAACCCTCAGTAAAGACATCTTGGTGCGGACCCTCTCCAGTAAGGACTCCCGCAGTGCAGTCCCCCCCAGTGCAGTCACCCTCAGTACAGATTCCCCATTGCAGAAAAGACAAGAGGAGCCCCCCTCAGTTTAAACCTTCCCAGTGCAGATTCACCCTGTACAGTCCACATCAGTACAGACCCCTCCTGAAAACAGACCCTTCCATAGACACACCCAGTACGGAACCCCTGCACTAATGACCCACCCAGAAAACACAACCCTCAGTACACAAACCATTATTGCACACACGTTTGTTGTGTTGGTGATGCTCTGGTCAAAAAGGTTCTGCTGTCTGTCACCCGTAAATGGGTATACCTCCTTCCCCGTTTTACAGTCGAGACTGCGCACACAGACGGGACAGCAGTGCAGAGTTCATACTCTTCCAGTCCCATAGAAGGATCGGCCTCAAGCGGAGATCTGCCTAGGTGAAAGATCAGCCGCGAAGGATGCATTCTCTAGGGGGTGCTGAAACAGTATAGAAACTCATGTATGACTTTCACATCAAAGATCAAAAATGCATACTATTTTTGAAACAACGTGCTCTGCAAAGTATGGTAGTGTGCTTCAATGCAGTTAACTATGGACATGCCCTTATGCAGACATTCCAAGGATAGACACTTCCAGTAGAGAATCGCCTTGTACAGGCCACCCCAACTACAGACGCCTCCAATGGAAAAGACCCCCCAGTAACCACCAGTACAAACACCCCTCAGCACAGACACCCCAGTACACCCCCGGAAGTATTGACACTCCTCAGTGAAGACATCCGAGAGCAGACCGCCTTCAGTAAAGACTAGAAATTCTGAATCAATCCTCTGCCCACTGCTTTACACCCTTTCTAGCAAACTTTCCACAAAAGGAATTTTTAGTTCATATGTATTTCAATACATGTTTAAGGTGGCCAACTGCGTCAAATTAATCCCTCTCTGGCCAGGCTCTACTCTACTCTGAAAAATGCAAATGCTCTAGTGGATATAGTGCCATTATAGGGCAGAAAGGCAAAAGATGTAGAAGAGCTACAGGTGCAGGTCTGGTTTCTGTCCGGGACAATGCAATACAAACCTACCTTGTACAGATTCATCCCAATCACACCCCCTTCCATTAGTACAGATCCCCAGTAACAACCAGTACAGACACCCCAGTACACCTCCAGAAAAAAGACAACCCTCAGTAAAGACATCTTGGTGCGGACCCTCTCCAGTAAGGACTCCCGCAGTGCAGTCCCCCCCAGTGCAGTCACCCTCAGTACAGATTCCCCATTGCAGAAAAGCCAAGAGGAGCCCCCCTCAGTTTAAACCTTCCCAGTGCAGATTCACCCTGTACAGTCCACATCAGTACAGACCCCTCCTGAAAACAGACCCTTCCATAGACACACCCAGTACGGAACCCCTGCACTAATGACCCACCCAGAAAACACAACCCTCAGTACACAAACCATTATTGCACACACGTTTGTTGTGTTGGTGATGCTCTGGTCAAAAAGGTTCTGCTGTCTGTCACCCGTAAATGGGTATACCTCCTTCCCCGTTTTACAGTCGAGACTGCGCACACAGACGGGACAGCAGTGCAGAGTTCATACTCTTCCAGTCCCATAGAAGGATCGGCCTCAAGCGGAGATCTGCCTAGGTGAAAGATCAGCCGTGAAGGATGCAACCTCTAGGGGGTGCTGAAACAGTATAGAAACTCATGTATGACTTTCACATCAAAGATCAAAAATGCATACAATTTTTGAAACAACGTGCTCTGCAAAGTATGGTAGTGTGCTTCAATGCAGTTAACTATGGACATGCCCCTATGCAGACATTCCAAGGATAGACACTTCCAGTAGAGAATCGCCTTGTACAGGCCACCCCAACTACAGACGCCTCCAATGGAAAAGACCCCCCAGTAACCACCAATACAAACACCCCTCAGCACAGACACCCCAGTACACCCCTGGAAGTATTGACACTCCTCAGTGAAGACATCCGAGAGCAGACCGCCTTCAGTAAAGACTAGAAATTCTGAATCAATCCTCTGCCCACTGCTTTACACCCTTTCTAGCAAACTTTCCACAAAAGGAATTTTTAGTTCATATGTATTTCAATACATGTTTAAGGTGGCCAACTGCGTCAAATTAATCCCTCTCTGGCCAGGCTCTACTCTACTCTGAAAAATGCAAATGCTCTAGTGGATATAGTGCCATTATAGGGCAGAAAGGCAAAAGATGTAGAAGAGCTACAGGTGCAGGTCTGGTTTCTGTCCGGGACAATGCAATACAAACCTACCTTGTACAGATTCATCCCAATCACACCCCCTTCCATTAGTACAGATCCCCAGTAACAACCAGTACAGACACCCCAGTACACCTCCAGAAAAAAGACAACCCTCAGTAAAGACATCTTGGTGCGGACCCTCTCCAGTAAGGACTCCCGCAGTGCAGTCCCCCCCAGTGCAGTCACCCTCAGTACAGATTCCCCATTGCAGAAAAGCCAAGAGGAGCCCCCCTCAGTTTAAACCTTCCCAGTGCAGATTCACCCTGTACAGTCCACATCAGTACAGACCCCTCCTGAAAACAGACCCTTCCATAGACACACCCAGTACGGAACCCCTGCACTAATGACCCACCCAGAAAACACAACCCTCAGTACACAAACCATTATTGCACACACGTTTGTTGTGTTGGTGATGCTCTGGTCAAAAACGTTCTGCTGTCTGTCACCCGTAAATGGGTATACCTCCTTCCCCGTTTTACAGTCGAGACTGCGCACACAGACGGGACAGCAGTGCAGAGTTCATACTCTTCCAGTCCCATAGAAGGATCGGCCTCAAGCGGAGATCTGCCTAGGTGAAAGATCAGCCGTGAAGGATGCAACCTCTAGGGGGTGCTGAAACAGTATAGAAACTCATGTATGACTTTCACATCAAAGATCAAAAATGCATACTATTTTTGAAACAACGTGCTCTGCAAAGTATGGTAGTGTGCTTCAATGCAGTTAACTATGGACATGCCCCTATGCAGACATTCCAAGGATAGACACTTCCAGTAGAGAATCGCCTTGTACAGGCCACCCCAACTACAGACGCCTCCAATGGAAAAGACCCCCCAGTAACCACCAGTACAAACACCCCTCAGCACAGACACCCCAGTACACCCCCGGAAGTATTGACACTCCTCAGTGAAGACATCCGAGAGCAGACCGCCTTCAGTAAAGACTAGAAATTCTGAATCAATCCTCTGCCCACTGCTTTACACCCTTTCTAGCAAACTTTCCACAAAAGGAATTTTTAGTTCATATGTATTTCAATACATGTTTAAGGTGGCCAACTGCGTCAAATTAATCCCTCTCTGGCCAGGCTCTACTCTACTCTGAAAAATGCAAATGCTCTAGTGGATATAGTGCCATTATAGGGCAGAAAGGCAAAAGATGTAGAAGAGCTACAGGTGCAGGTCTGGTTTCTGTCCGGGACAATGCAATACAAACCTACCTTGTACAGATTCATCCCAATCACACCCCCTTCCATTAGTACAGATCCCCAGTAACAACCAGTACAGACACCCCAGTACACCTCCAGAAAAAAGACAACCCTCAGTAAAGACATCTTGGTGCGGACCCTCTCCAGTAAGGACTCCCGCAGTGCAGTCCCCCCCAGTGCAGTCACCCTCAGTACAGATTCCCCATTGCAGAAAAGACAAGAGGAGCCCCCCTCAGTTTAAACCTTCCCAGTGCAGATTCACCCTGTACAGTCCACATCAGTACAGACCCCTCCTGAAAACAGACCCTTCCATAGACACACCCAGTACGGAACCCCTGCACTAATGACCCACCCAGAAAACACAACCCTCAGTACACAAACCATTATTGCACACACGTTTGTTGTGTTGGTGATGCTCTGGTCAAAAAGGTTCTGCTGTCTGTCACCCGTAAATGGGTATACCTCCTTCCCCGTTTTACAGTCGAGACTGCGCACACAGACGGGACAGCAGTGCAGAGTTCATACTCTTCCAGTCCCATAGAAGGATCGGCCTCAAGCGGAGATCTGCCTAGGTGAAAGATCAGCCGCGAAGGATGCAACCTCTAGGGGGTGCTGAAACAGTATAGAAACTCATGTATGACTTTCACATCAAAGATCAAAAATGCATACTATTTTTGAAACAACGTGCTCTGCAAAGTATGGTAGTGTGCTTCAATGCAGTTAACTATGGACATGCCCTTATGCAGACATTCCAAGGATAGACACTTCCAGTAGAGAATCGCCTTGTACAGGCCACCCCAACTACAGACGCCTCCAATGGAAAAGACCCCCCAGTAACCACCAGTACAAACACCCCTCAGCACAGACACCCCAGTACACCCCCGGAAGTATTGACACTCCTCAGTGAAGACATCCGAGAGCAGACCGCCTTCAGTAAAGACTAGAAATTCTGAATCAATCCTCTGCCCACTGCTTTACACCCTTTCTAGCAAACTTTCCACAAAAGGAATTTTTAGTTCATATGTATTTCAATACATGTTTAAGGTGGCCAACTGCGTCAAATTAATCCCTCTCTGGCCAGGCTCTACTCTACTCTGAAAAATGCAAATGCTCTAGTGGATATAGTGCCATTATAGGGCAGAAAGGCAAAAGATGTAGAAGAGCTAGAGGTGCAGGTCTGGTTTCTGTCCAGGACAATGCATCACAAACCTACCTTGTACAGATTCATCCCAATCACACCCCCTTCCATTAGTACAGATCCCCAGTAACAACCAGTACAGACACCCCAGTACACCTCCAGAAAAAAGATAACCCTCAGTAAAGACATCTTGGTGCGGACCCTCTCCAGTAAGGACTCCCGCAGTGCAGTCCCCCCCAGTGCAGTCACCCTCAGTACAGATTCCCCATTGCAGAAAAGCCAAGAGGAGCCCCCCTCAGTTTAAACCTTCCCAGTGCAGATTCACCCTGTACAGTCCACATCAGTACAGACCCCTCCTGAAAACAGACCCTTCCATAGACACACCCAGTACGGAACCCCTGCACTAATGACCCACCCAGAAAACACAACCCTCAGTACACAAACCATTATTGCACACACGTTTGTTGTGTTGGTGATGCTCTGGTCAAAAAGGTTCTGCTGTCTGTCACCCGTAAATGGGTATACCTCCTTCCCCGTTTTACAGTCGAGACTGCGCACACAGACGGGACAGCAGTGCAGAGTTCATACTCTTCCAGTCCCATAGAAGGATCGGCCTCAAGCGGAGATCTGCCTAGGTGAAAGATCAGCCGTGAAGGATGCAACCTCTAGGGGGTGCTGAAACAGTATAGAAACTCATGTATGACTTTCACATCAAAGATCAAAAATGCATACAATTTTTGAAACAACGTGCTCTGCAAAGTATGGTAGTGTGCTTCAATGCAGTTAACTATGGACATGCCCCTATGCAGACATTCCAAGGATAGACACTTCCAGTAGAGAATCGCCTTGTACAGGCCACCCCAACTACAGACGCCTCCAATGGAAAAGACCCCCCAGTAACCACCAATACAAACACCCCTCAGCACAGACACCCCAGTACACCCCTGGAAGTATTGACACTCCTCAGTGAAGACATCCGAGAGCAGACCGCCTTCAGTAAAGACTAGAAATTCTGAATCAATCCTCTGCCCACTGCTTTACACCCTTTCTAGCAAACTTTCCACAAAAGGAATTTTTAGTTCATATGTATTTCAATACATGTTTAAGGTGGCCAACTGCGTCAAATTAATCCCTCTCTGGCCAGGCTCTACTCTACTCTGAAAAATGCAAATGCTCTAGTGGATGTAGTGCCATTATAGGGCAGAAAGGCAAAAGATGTAGAAGAGCTACAGGTGCAGGTCTGGTTTCTGTCCGGGACAATGCAATACAAACCTACCTTGTACAGATTCATCCCAATCACACCCCCTTCCATTAGTACAGATCCCCAGTAACAACCAGTACAGACACCCCAGTACACCTCCAGAAAAAAGACAACCCTCAGTAAAGACATCTTGGTGCGGACCCTCTCCAGTAAGGACTCCCGCAGTGCAGTCCCCCCCAGTGCAGTCACCCTCAGTACAGATTCCCCATTGCAGAAAAGCCAAGAGGAGCCCCCCTCAGTTTAAACCTTCCCAGTGCAGATTCACCCTGTACAGTCCACATCAGTACAGACCCCTCCTGAAAACAGACCCTTCCATAGACACACCCAGTACGGAACCCCTGCACTAATGACCCACCCAGAAAACACAACCCTCAGTACACAAACCATTATTGCACACACGTTTGTTGTGTTGGTGATGCTCTGGTCAAAAAGGTTCTGCTGTCTGTCACCCGTAAATGGGTATACCTCCTTCCCCGTTTTACAGTCGAGACTGCGCACACAGACGGGACAGCAGTGCAGAGTTCATACTCTTCCAGTCCCATAGAAGGATCGGCCTCAAGCGGACATCTGCCTAGGTGAAAGATCAGCCGCGAAGGATGCAACCTCTAGGGGGTGCTGAAACAGTATAGAAACTCATGTATGACTTTCACATCAAAGATCAAAAATGCATACTATTTTTGAAACAACGTGCTCTGCAAAGTATGGTAGTGTGCTTCAATGCAGTTAACTATGGACATGCCCCTATGCAGACATTCCAAGGATAGACACTTCCAGTAGAGAATCGCCTTGTACAGGCCACCCCAACTACAGACGCCTCCAATGGAAAAGACCCCCCAGTAACCACCAGTACAAACACCCCTCAGCACAGACACCCCAGTACACCCCCGGAAGTATTGACACTCCTCAGTGAAGACATCCGAGAGCAGACCGCCTTCAGTAAAGACTAGAAATTCTGAATCAATCCTCTGCCCACTGCTTTACACCCTTTCTAGCAAACTTTCCACAAAAGGAATTTTTAGTTCATATGTATTTCAATACATGTTTAAGGTGGCCAACTGCGTCAAATTAATCCCTCTCTGGCCAGGCTCTACTCTACTCTGAAAAATGCAAATGCTCTAGTGGATATAGTGCCATTATAGGGCAGAAAGGCAAAAGATGTAGAAGAGCTAGAGGTGCAGGTCTGGTTTCTGTCCGGGACAATGCATCACAAACCTACCTTGTACAGATTCATCCCAATCACACCCCCTTCCATTAGTACAGATCCCCAGTAACAACCAGTACAGACACCCCAGTACACCTCCAGAAAAAAGACAACCCTCAGTAAAGACATCTTGGTGCGGACCCTCTCCAGTAAGGACTCCCGCAGTGCAGTCCCCCCCAGTGCAGTCACCCTCAGTACAGATTCCCCATTGCAGAAAAGCCAAGAGGAGCCCCCCTCAGTTTAAACCTTCCCAGTGCAGATTCACCCTGTACAGTCCACATCAGTACAGACCCCTCCTGAAAACAGACCCTTCCATAGACACACCCAGTACGGAACCCCTGCACTAATGACCCACCCAGAAAACACAACCCTCAGTACACAAACCATTATTGCACACACGTTTGTTGTGTTGGTGATGCTCTGGTCAAAAAGGTTCTGCTGTCTGTCACCCGTAAATGGGTATACCTCCTTCCCCGTTTTACAGTCGAGACTGCGCACACAGACGGGACAGCAGTGCAGAGTTCATACTCTTCCAGTCCCCTAGAAGGATCGGCCTCAAGCGGAGATCTGCCTAGGTGAAAGATCAGCCGCGAAGGATGCAACCTCTAGGGGGTGCTGAAACAGTATAGAAACTCATGTATGACTTTCACATCAAAGATCAAAAATGCATACTATTTTTGAAACAACGTGCTCTGCAAAGTATGGTAGTGTGCTTCAATGCAGTTAACTATGGACATGCCCCTATGCAGACATTCCAAGGATAGACACTTCCAGTAGAGAATCGCCTTGTACAGGCCACCCCAACTACAGACGCCTCCAATGGAAAAGACCCCCCAGTAACCACCAGTACAAACACCCCTCAGCACAGACACCCCAGTACACCCCCGGAAGTATTGACACTCCTCAGTGAAGACATCCGAGAGCAGACCGCCTTCAGTAAAGACTAGAAATTCTGAATCAATCCTCTGCCCACTGCTTTACACCCTTTCTAGCAAACTTTCCACAAAAGGAATTTTTAGTTCATATGTATTTCAATACATATTTAAGGTGGCCAACTGCGTCAAATTAATCCCTCTCTGGCCAGGCTCTACTCTACTCTGAAAAATGCAAATGCTCTAGTGGATATAGTGCCATTATAGGGCAGAAAGGCAAAAGATGTAGAAGAGCTACAGGTGCAGGTCTGGTTTCTATCCGGGACAATGCAATACAAACCTACCTTGTACAGATTCATCCCAATCACACCCCCTTCCATTAGTACAGATCCCCAGTAACAACCAGTACAGACACCCCAGTACACCTCCAGAAAAAAGACAACCCTCAGTAAAGACATCTTGGTGCGGACCCTCTCCAGTAAGGACTCCCGCAGTGCAGTCCCCCCCAGTGCAGTCACCCTCAGTACAGATTCCCCATTGCAGAAAAGCCAAGAGGAGCCCCCCTCAGTTTAAACCTTCCCAGTGCAGATTCACCCTGTACAGTCCACATCAGTACAGACCCCTCCTGAAAACAGACCCTTCCATAGACACACCCAGTACGGAACCCCTGCACTAATGACCCACCCAGAAAACACAACCCTCAGTACACAAACCATTATTGCACACACGTTTGTTGTGTTGGTGATGCTCTGGTCAAAAAGGTTCTGCTGTCTGTCACCCGTAAATGGGTATACCTCCTTCCCCGTTTTACAGTCGAGACTGCGCACACAGACGGGACAGCAGTGCAGAGTTCATACTCTTCCAGTCCCCTAGAAGGATCGGCCTCAAGCGGAGATCTGCCTAGGTGAAAGATCAGCCGCGAAGGATGCAACCTCTAGGGGGTGCTGAAACAGTATAGAAACTCATGTATGACTTTCACATCAAAGATCAAAAATGCATACTATTTTTGAAACAACGTGCTCTGCAAAGTATGGTAGTGTGCTTCAATGCAGTTAACTATGGACATGCCCCTATGCAGACATTCCAAGGATAGACACTTCCAGTAGAGAATCGCCTTGTACAGGCCTCCCCAACTACAGACGCCTCCAATTGAAAAGACCCCCCAGTAACCACCAGTACAAACACCCCTCAGCACAGACACCCCAGTACACCCCCGGAAGTATTGACACTCCTCAGTGAAGACATCCGAGAGCAGACCGCCTTCAGTAAAGACTAGAAATTCTGAATCAATCCTCTGCCCACTGCTTTACACCCTTTCTAGAAAACTTTCCACAAAAGGAATTTTTAGTTCATATGTATTTCAATACATGTTTAAGGTGGCCAACTGCGTCAAATTAATCCCTCTCTGGCCAGGCTCTACTCTACTCTGAAAAATGCAAATGCTCTAGTGGATATAGTGCCATTATAGGGCAGAAAGACAAAAGATGTAGAAGAGAAACAGGTGCAGATTTGGTTTCTGTCCGGGACAATGCAATACAAACCTACCTTGTACAGATTCATCCCAATCACACCCCCTTCCATTAGTACAGATCCCCAGTAACAACCAGTACAGACACCCCAGTACACCTCCAGAAAAAAGACAACCCTCAGTAAAGACATCTTGGTGCGGACCCTCTCCAGTAAGGACTCCCGCAGTGCAGTCCCCCCCAGTGCAGTCACCCTCAGTACAGATTCCCCATTGCAGAAAAGACAAGAGGAGCCCCCCTCAGTTTAAACCTTCCCAGTGCAGATTCACCCTGTACAGTCCACATCAGTACAGACCCCTCCTGAAAACAGACCCTTCCATAGACACACCCAGTACGGAACCCCTGCACTAATGACCCACCCAGAAAACACAACCCTCAGTACACAAACCATTATTGCACACACGTTTGTTGTGTTGGTGATGCTCTGGTCAAAAAGGTTCTGCTGTCTGTCACCCGTAAATGGGTATACCTCCTTCCCCGTTTTACAGTCGAGACTGCGCACACAGACGGGACAGCAGTGCAGAGTTCATACTCTTCCAGTCCCATAGAAGGATCGGCCTCAAGCGGAGATCTGCCTAGGTGAAAGATCAGCCGCGAAGGATGCAACCTCTAGGGGGTGCTGAAACAGTATAGAAACTCATGTATGACTTTCACATCAAAGATCAAAAATGCATACTATTTTTGAAACAACGTGCTCTGCAAAGTATGGTAGTGTGCTTCAATGCAGTTAACTATGGACATGCCCTTATGCAGACATTCCAAGGATAGACACTTCCAGTAGAGAATCGCCTTGTACAGGCCACCCCAACTACAGACGCCTCCAATGGAAAAGACCCCCCAGTAACCACCAGTACAAACACCCCTCAGCACAGACACCCCAGTACACCCCCGGAAGTATTGACACTCCTCAGTGAAGACATCCGAGAGCAGACCGCCTTCAGTAAAGACTAGAAATTCTGAATCAATCCTCTGCCCACTGCTTTACACCCTTTCTAGCAAACTTTCCACAAAAGGAATTTTTAGTTCATATGTATTTCAATACATGTTTAAGGTGGCCAACTGCGTCAAATTAATCCCTCTCTGGCCAGGCTCTACTCTACTCTGAAAAATGCAAATGCTCTAGTGGATATAGTGCCATTATAGGGCAGAAAGGCAAAAGATGTAGAAGAGCTAGAGGTGCAGGTCTGGTTTCTGTCCGGGACAATGCATCACAAACCTACCTTGTACAGATTCATCCCAATCACACCCCCTTCCATTAGTACAGATCCCCAGTAACAACCAGTACAGACACCCCAGTACACCTCCAGAAAAAAGACAACCCTCAGTAAAGACATCTTGGTGCGGACCCTCTCCAGTAAGGACTCCCGCAGTGCAGTCCCCCCCAGTGCAGTCACCCTCAGTACAGATTCCCCATTGCAGAAAAGCCAAGAGGAGCCCCCCTCAGTTTAAACCTTCCCAGTGCAGATTCACCCTGTACAGTCCACATCAGTACAGACCCCTCCTGAAAACAGACCCTTCCATAGACACACCCAGTACGGAACCCCTGCACTAATGACCCACCCAGAAAACACAACCCTCAGTACACAAACCATTATTGCACACACGTTTGTTGTGTTGGTGATGCTCTGGTCAAAAAGGTTCTGCTGTCTGTCACCCGTAAATGGGTATACCTCCTTCCCCGTTTTACAGTCGAGACTGCGCACACAGACGGGACAGCAGTGCAGAGTTCATACTCTTCCAGTCCCATAGAAGGATCGGCCTCAAGCGGAGATCTGCCTAGGTGAAAGATCAGCCGTGAAGGATGCAACCTCTAGGGGGTGCTGAAACAGTATAGAAACTCATGTATGACTTTCACATCAAAGATCAAAAATGCATACAATTTTTGAAACAACGTGCTCTGCAAAGTATGGTAGTGTGCTTCAATGCAGTTAACTATGGACATGCCCCTATGCAGACATTCCAAGGATAGACACTTCCAGTAGAGAATCGCCTTGTACAGGCCACCCCAACTACAGACGCCTCCAATGGAAAAGACCCCCCAGTAACCACCAATACAAACACCCCTCAGCACAGACACCCCAGTACACCCCCGGAAGTATTGACACTCCTCAGTGAAGACATCCGAGAGCAGACCGCCTTCAGTAAAGACTAGAAATTCTGAATCAATCCTCTGCCCACTGCTTTACACCCTTTCTAGCAAACTTTCCACAAAAGGAATTTTTAGTTCATATGTATTTCAATACATGTTTAAGGTGGCCAACTGCGTCAAATTAATCCCTCTCTGGCCAGGCTCTACTCTACTCTGAAAAATGCAAATGCTCTAGTGGATATACTGCCATTATAGGGCAGAAAGGCAAAAGATGTAGAAGAGCTAGAGGTGCAGGTCTGGTTTCTGTCCGGGACAATGCATCACAAACCTACCTTGTACAGATTCATCCCAATCACACCCCCTTCCATTAGTACAGATCCCCAGTAACAACCAGTACAGACACCCCAGTACACCTCCAGAAAAAAGACAACCCTCAGTAAAGACATCTTGGTGCGGACCCTCTCCAGTAAGGACTCCCGCAGTGCAGTCCCCCCCAGTGCAGTCACCCTCAGTACAGATTCCCCATTGCAGAAAAGACAAGAGGAGCCCCCCTCAGTTTAAACCTTCCCAGTGCAGATTCACCCTGTACAGTCCACATCAGTACAGACCCCTCCTGAAAACAGACCCTTCCATAGACACACCCAGTACGGAACCCCTGCACTAATGACCCACCCAGAAAACACAACCCTCAGTACACAAACCATTATTGCACACACGTTTGTTGTGTTGGTGATGCTCTGGTCAAAAAGGTTCTGCTGTCTGTCACCCGTAAATGGGTATACCTCCTTCCCCGTTTTACAGTCGAGACTGCGCACACAGACGGGACAGCAGTGCAGAGTTCATACTCTTCCAGTCCCATAGAAGGATCGGCCTCAAGTGGAGATCTGCCTAGGTGAAAGATCAGCCGCGAAGGATGCAACCTCTAGGGGGTGCTGAAACAGTATAGAAACTCATGTATGACTTTCACATCAAAGATCAAAAATGCATACTATTTTTGAAACAACGTGCTCTGCAAAGTATGGTAGTGTGCTTCAATGCAGTTAACTATGGACATGCCCCTATGCAGACATTCCAAGGATAGACACTTCCAGTAGAGAATCGCCTTGTACAGGCCACCCCAACTACAGACGCCTCCAATGGAAAAGACCCCCCAGTAACCACCAGTACAAACACCCCTCAGCACAGACACCCCAGTACACCCCCGGAAGTTTTGACACTCCTCAGTGAAGACATCCGAGAGCAGACCGCCTTCAGTAAAGACTAGAAATTCTGAATCAATCCTCTGCCCACTGCTTTACACCCTTTCTAGCAAACTTTCCACAAAAGGAATTTTTAGTTCATATGTATTTCAATACATGTTTAAGGTGGCCAACTGCGTCAAATTAATCCCTCTCTGGCCAGGCTCTACTCTACTCTGAAAAATGCAAATGCTCTAGTGGATATAGTGCCATTATAGGGCAGAAAGGCAAAAGATGTAGAAGAGCTATAGGTGCAGGTCTGGTTTCTGTCCGGGACAATGCATCACAAACCTACCTTGTACAGATTCATCCCAATCACACCCCCTTCCATTAGTACAGATCCCCAGTAACAACCAGTACAGACACCCCAGTACAACTCCAGAAAAAAGACAACCCTCAGTAAAGACATCTTGGTGCGGACCCTCTCCAGTAAGGACTCCCGCAGTGCAGTCCCCCCCAGTGCAGTCACCCTCAGTACAGATTCCCCATTGCAGAAAAGCCAAGAGGAGCCCCCCTCAGTTTAAACCTTCCCAGTGCAGATTCACCCTGTACAGTCCACATCAGTACAGACCCCTCCTGAAAACAGACCCTTCCATAGACACACCCAGTACGGAACCCCTGCACTAATGACCCACCCAGAAAACACAACCCTCAGTACACAAACCATTATTGCACACACGTTTGTTGTGTTGGTGATGCTCTGGTCAAAAAGGTTCTGCTGTCTGTCACCCGTAAATGGGTATACCTCCTTCCCCGTTTTACAGTCGAGACTGCGCACACAGACGGGACAGCAGTGCAGAGTTCATACTCTTCCAGTCCCCTAGAAGGATCGGCCTCAAGCGGAGATCTGCCTAGGTGAAAGATCAGCCGCGAAGGATGCAACCTCTAGGGGGTGCTGAAACAGTATAGAAACTCATGTATGACTTTCACATCAAAGATCAAAAATGCATACTATTTTTGAAACAACGTGCTCTGCAAAGTATGGTAGTGTGCTTCAATGCAGTTAACTATGGACATGCCCCTATGCAGACATTCCAAGGATAGACACTTCCAGTAGAGAATCGCCTTGTACAGGCCACCCCAACTACAGACGCCTCCAATGGAAAAGACCCCCCAGTAACCACCAGTACAAACACCCCTCAGCACAGACACCCCAGTACACCCCCGGAAGTATTGACACTCCTCAGTGAAGACATCCGAGAGCAGACCGCCTTCAGTAAAGACTAGAAATTCTGAATCAATCCTCTGCCCACTGCTTTACACCCTTTCTAGCAAACTTTCCACAAAAGGAATTTTTAGTTCATATGTATTTCAATACATGTTTAAGGTGGCCAACTGCGTCCAATTAATCCCTCTCTGGCCAGGCTCTACTCTACTCTGAAAAATGCAAATGCTCTAGTGGATATAGTGCCAGTATAGGGCAGAAAGGCAAAAGATGTAGAAGAGCTACAGGTGCAGGTCTGGTTTCTGTCCGGGACAATGCAATACAAACCTGCCTTGTACAGATTCATCCCAATCACACCCCCTTCCATTAGTACAGATCCCCAGTAACAACCAGTACAGACACCCCAGTACACCTCCAGAAAAAAGACAACCCTCAGTAAAGACATCTTGGTGCGGACCCTCTCCAGTAAGGACTCCCGCAGTGCAGTCCCCCCCAGTGCAGTCACCCTCAGTACAGATTCCCCATTGCAGAAAAGCCAAGAGGAGCCCCCCTCAGTTTAAACCTTCCCAGTGCAGATTCACCCTGTACAGTCCACATCAGTACAGACCCCTCCTGAAAACAGACCCTTCCATAGACACACCCAGTACGGAACCCCTGCACTAATGACCCACCCAGAAAACACAACCCTCAGTACACAAACCATTATTGCACACACGTTTGTTGTGTTGGTGATGCTCTGGTCAAAAAGGTTCTGCTGTCTGTCACCCGTAAATGGGTATACCTCCTTCCCCGTTTTACAGTCGAGACTGCGCACACAGACGGGACAGCAGTGCAGAGTTCATACTCTTCCAGTCCCATAGAAGGATCGGCCTCAAGCGGAGATCTGCCTAGGTGAAAGATCAGCCACGAAGGATGCAACCTCTAGGGGGTGCTGAAACAGTATAGAAACTCATGTATGACTTTCACATCAAAGATCAAAAATGCATACTATTTTTGAAACAACGTGCTCTGCAAAGTATGGTAGTGTGCTTCAATGCAGTTAACTATGGACATGCCCCTATGCAGACATTCCAAGGATAGACACTTCCAGTAGAGAATCGCCTTGTACAGGCCACCCCAACTACAGACGCCTCCAATGGAAAAGACCCCCCAGTAACCAACAGTACAAACACCCCTCAGCACAGACACCCCAGTACACCCCCGGAAGTATTGACACTCCTCAGTGAAGACATCCGAGAGCAGACTGCCTTCAGTAAAGACTAGAAATTCTGAATCAATCCTCTGCCCACTGCTTTACACCCTTTCTAGCAAACTTTCCACAAAAGGAATTTTTAGTTCATATGTATTTCAATACATGTTTAAGGTGGCCAACTGCGTCCAATTAATCCCTCTCTGGCCAGGCTCTACTCTACTCTGAAAAATGCAAATGCTCTAGTGGATATAGTGCCATTATAGGGCAGAAAGGCAAAAGATGTAGAAGAGCTACAGGTGCAGGTCTGGTTTCTGTCCGGGACAATGCAATACAAACCTACCTTGTACAGATTCATCCCAATCACACCCCCTTCCATTAGTACAGATCCCCAGTAACAACCAGTACAGACACCCCAGTACACCTCCAGAAAAAAGACAACCCTCAGTAAAGACATCTTGGTGCGGACCCTCTCCAGTAAGGACTCCAGCAGTGCAGTCCCCCCCAGTGCAGTCACCCTCAGTACAGATTCCCCATTGCAGAAAAGCCAAGAGGAGCCCCCCTCAGTTTAAACCTTCCCAGTGCAGATTCACCCTGTACAGTCCACATCAGTACAGACCCCTCCTGAAAACAGACCCTTCCATAGACACACCCAGTACGGAACCCCTGCACTAATGACCCACCCAGAAGACACAACCCTCAGTACACAAACCATTATTGCACACACGTTTGTTGTGTTGGTGATGCTCTGGTCAAAAAGGTTCTGCTGTCTGTCACCCGTAAATGGGTATACCTCCTTCCCCGTTTTACAGTCGAGACTGCGCACACAGACGGGACAGCAGTGCAGAGTTCATACTCTTCCAGTCCCATAGAAGGATCGGCCTCAAGCGGAGATCTGCCTAGGTGAAAGATCAGCCGCGAAGGATGCAACCTCTAGGGGGTGCTGAAACAGTATAGAAACTCATGTATGACTTTCACATCAAAGATCAAAAATGCATACTATTTTTGAAACAACGTGCTCTGCAAAGTATGGTAGTGTGCTTCAATGCAGTTAACTATGGACATGCCCCTATGCAGACATTCCAAGGATAGACACTTCCAGTAGAGAATCGCCTTGTACAGGCCACCCCAACTACAGACGCCTCCAATGGAAAAGACCCCCCAGTAACCACCAGTACAAACACCCCTCAGCACAGACACCCCAGTACACCCCCGGAAGTATTGACACTCCTCAGTGAAGACATCCGAGAGCAGACCGCCTTCAGTAAAGACTAGAAATTCTGAATCAATCCTCTGCCCACTGCTTTACACCCTTTCTAGCAAACTTTCCACAAAAGGAATTTTTAGTTCATATGTATTTCAATACATGTTTAAGGTGGCCAACTGCGTCAAATTAATCCCTCTCTGGCCAGGCTCTACTCTACTCTGAAAAATGCAAATGCTCTAGTGGATATAGTGCCATTATAGGGCAGAAAGGCAAAAGATGTAGAAGAGCTAGAGGTGCAGGTCTGGTTTCTGTCCGGGACAATGCAATACAAACCTACCTTGTACAGATTCATCCCAATCACACCCCCTTCCATTAGTACAGATCCCCAGTAACAACCAGTACAGACACCCCAGTACACCTCCAGAAAAAAGACAACCCTCAGTAAAGACATCTTGGTGCGGACCCTCTCCAGTAAGGACTCCCGCAGTGCAGTCCCCCCCAGTGCAGTCACCCTCAGTACAGATTCCCCATTGCAGAAAAGCCAAGAGGAGCCCCCCTCAGTTTAAACCTTCCCAGTGCAGATTCACCCTGTACAGTCCACATCAGTACAGACCCCTCCTGAAAACAGACCCTTCCATAGACACACCCAGTACGGAACCCCTGCACTAATGACCCACCCAGAAAACACAACCCTCAGTACACAAACCATTATTGCACACACGTTTGTTGTGTTGGTGATGCTCTGGTCAAAAAGGTTCTGCTGTCTGTCACCCGTAAATGGGTATACCTCCTTCCCCGTTTTACAGTCGAGACTGCGCACACAGACGGGACAGCAGTGCAGAGTTCATACTCTTCTAGTCCCATAGAAGGATCGGCCTCAAGCGGAGATCTGCCTAGGTGAAAGATCAGCCGCGAAGGATGCAACCTCTAGGGGGTGCTGAAACAGTATAGAAACTCATGTATGACTTTCACATCAAAGATCAAAAATGCATACTATTTTTGAAACAACGTGCTCTGCAAAGTATGGTAGTGTGCTTCAATGCAGTTAACTATGGACATGCCCCTATGCAGACATTCCAAGGATAGACACTTCCAGTAGAGAATCGCCTTGTACAGGCCACCCCAACTACAGACGCCTCCAATGGAAAAGACCCCCCAGTAACCACCAGTACAAACACCCCTCAGCACAGACACCCCAGTACACCCCCGGAAGTATTGACACTCCTCAGTGAAGACATCCGAGAGCAGACCGCCTTCAGTAAAGACTAGAAATTCTGAATCAATCCTCTGCCCACTGCTTTACACCCTTTCTAGCAAACTTTCCACAAAAGGAATTTTTAGTTCATATGTATTTCAATACATGTTTAAGGTGGCCAACTGCGTCAAATTAATCCCTCTCTGGCCAGGCTCTACTCTACTCTGAAAAATGCAAATGCTCTAGTGGATATAGTGCCATTATAGGGCAGAAAGGCAAAAGATGTAGAAGAGCTACAGGTGCAGGTCTGGTTTCTGTCCGGGACAATGCATCACAAACCTACCTTATACAGATTCATCCCAATCACACCCTTTTCCATTAGTACAGATCCCCAGTAACAACCAGTACAGACACCCCAGTACACCTCCAGAAAAAAGACAACCCTCAGTAAAGACATCTTGGTGCGGACCCTCTCCAGTAAGGACTCCCGCAGTGCAGTCCCCCCCAGTGCAGTCACCCTCAGTACAGATTCCCCATTGCAGAAAAGCCAAGAGGAGCCCCCCTCAGTTTAAACCTTCCCAGTGCAGATTCACCCTGTACAGTCCACATCAGTACAGACCCCTCCTGAAAACAGACCCTTCCATAGACACACCCAGTACGGAACCCCTGCACTAATGACCCACCCAGAAAACACAACCCTCAGTACACAAACCATTATTGCACACACGTTTGTTGTGTTGGTGATGCTCTGTTCAAAAAGGTTCTGCTGTCTGTCACCCGTAAATGGGTATACCTCCTTCCCCGTTTTACAGTCGAGACTGCGCACACAGACGGGACAGCAGTGCAGAGTTCATACTCTTCCAGTCCCCTAGAAGGATCGGCCTCAAGCGGAGATCTGCCTAGGTGAAAGATCAGCCGCGAAGGATGCAACCTCTAGGGGGTGCTGAAACAGTATAGAAACTCATGTATGACTTTCACATCAAAGATCAAAAATGCATACTATTTTTGAAACAACGTGCTCTGCAAAGTATGGTAGTGTGCTTCAATGCAGTTAACTATGGACATGCCCCTATGCAGACATTCCAAGGATAGACACTTCCAGTAGAGAATCGCCTTGTACAGGCCTCCCCAACTACAGACGCCTCCAATGGAAAAGACCCCCCAGTAACCACCAGTACAAACACCCCTCAGCACAGACACCCCAGTACACCCCCGGAAGTATTGACACTCCTCAGTGAAGACATCCGAGAGCAGACCGCCTTCAGTAAAGACTAGAAATTCTGAATCAATCCTCTGCCCACTGCTTTACACCCTTTCTAGCAAACTTTCCACAAAAGGAATTTTTAGTTCATATGTATTTCAATACATGTTTAAGCATGGCCAACTGCGTCAAATTAATCCCTCTCTGGCCAGGCTCTACTCTACTCTGAAAAATGCAAATGCTCTAGTGGATATAGTGCCATTATAGGGCAGAAAGGCAAAAGATGTAGAAGAGCTACAGGTGCAGGTCTGGTTTCTGTCCGGGACAATGCAATACAAACCTACCTTGTACAGATTCATCCCAATCACACCCCCTTCCATTAGTACAGATCCCCAGTAACAACCAGTACAGACACCCCAGTACACCTCCAGAAAAAAGACAACCCTCAGTAAAGACATCTTGGTGCGGACCCTCTCCAGTAAGGACTCCCGCAGTGCAGTCCCCCCCAGTGCAGTCACCCTCAGTACAGATTCCCCATTGCAGAAAAGACAAGAGGAGCCCCCCTCAGTTTAAACCTTCCCAGTGCAGATTCACCCTGTACAGTCCACATCAGTACAGACCCCTCCTGAAAACAGACCCTTCCATAGACACACCCAGTACGGAACCCCTGCACTAATGACCCACCCAGAAAACACAACCCTCAGTACACAAACCATTATTGCACACACGTTTGTTGTGTTGGTGATGCTCTGGTCAAAAAGGTTCTGCTGTCTGTCACCCGTAAATGGGTATACCTCCTTCCCCGTTTTACAGTCGAGACTGCGCACACAGACGGGACAGCAGTGCAGAGTTCATACTCTTCCAGTCCCATAGAAGGATCGGCCTCAAGTGGAGATCTGCCTAGGTGAAAGATCAGCCGCGAAGGATGCAACCTCTAGGGGGTGCTGAAACAGTATAGAAACTCATGTATGACTTTCACATCAAAGATCAAAAATGCATACAATTTTTGAAACAACGTGCTCTGCAAAGTATGGTAGTGTGCTTCAATGCAGTTAACTATGGACATGCCCCTATGCAGACATTCCAAGGATAGACACTTCCAGTAGAGAATCGCCTTGTACAGGCCACCCCAACTACAGACGCCTCCAATGGAAAAGACCCCCCAGTAACCACCAGTACAAACACCCCTCAGCACAGACACCCCAGTACACCCCCGGAAGTATTGACACTCCTCAGTGAAGACATCCGAGAGCAGACCGCCTTCAGTAAAGACTAGAAATTCTGAATCAATCCTCTGCCCACTGCTTTACACCCTTTCTAGCAAACTTTCCACAAAAGGAATTTTTAGTTCATATGTATTTCAATACATGTTTAAGGTGGCCAACTGCGTCAAATTAATCCCTCTCTGGCCAGGCTCTACTCTACTCTGAAAAATGCAAATGCTCTAGTGGATATAGTGCCATTATAGGGCAGAAAGGCAAAAGATGTAGAAGAGCTAGAGGTGCAGGTCTGGTTTCTGTCCGGGACAATGCATCACAAACCTACCTTGTAGAGATTCATCCCAATCACACCCCCTTCCATTAGTACAGATCCCCAGTAACAACCAGTACAGACACCCCAGTACACCTCCAGAAAAAAGACAACCCTCAGTAAAGACATCTTGGTGCGGACCCTCTCCAGTAAGGACTCCCGCAGTGCAGTCCCCCCCAGTGCAGTCACCCTCAGTACAGATTCCCCATTGCAGAAAAGCCAAGAGGAGCCCCCCTCAGTTTAAACCTTCCCAGTGCAGATTCACCCTGTACAGTCCACATCAGTACAGACCCCTCCTGAAAACAGACCCTTCCATAGACACACCCAGTACGGAACCCCTGCACTAATGACCCACCCAGAAAACACAACCCTCAGTACACAAACCATTATTGCACACACGTTTGTTGTGTTGGTGATGCTCTGGTCAAAAAGGTTCTGCTGTCTGTCACCCGTAAATGGGTATACCTCCTTCCCCGTTTTACAGTCGAGACTGCGCACACAGACGGGACAGCAGTGCAGAGTTCATACTCTTCTAGTCCCATAGAAGGATCGGCCTCAAGCGGAGATCTGCCTAGGTGAAAGATCAGCCGCGAAGGATGCAACCTCTAGGGGGTGCTGAAACAGTATAGAAACTCATGTATGACTTTCACATCAAAGATCAAAAATGCATACTATTTTTGAAACAACGTGCTCTGCAAAGTATGGTAGTGTGCTTCAATGCAGTTAACTATGGACATGCCCCTATGCAGACATTCCAAGGATAGACACTTCCAGTAGAGAATCGCCTTGTACAGGCCACCCCAACTACAGACGCCTCCAATGGAAAAGACCCCCCAGTAACCACCAGTACAAACACCCCTCAGCACAGACACCCCAGTACACCCCCGGAAGTATTGACACTCCTCAGTGAAGACATCCGAGAGCAGACCGCCTTCAGTAAAGACTAGAAATTCTGAATCAATCCTCTGCCCACTGCTTTACACCCTTTCTAGCAAACTTTCCACAAAAGGAATTTTTAGTTCATATGTATTTCAATACATGTTTAAGGTGGCCAACTGCGTCAAATTAATCCCTCTCTGGCCAGGCTCTACTCTACTCTGAAAAATGCAAATGCTCTAGTGGATATAGTGCCATTATAGGGCAGAAAGGCAAAAGATGTAGAAGAGCTACAGGTGCAGGTCTGGTTTCTGTCCGGGACAATGCATCACAAACCTACCTTATACAGATTCATCCCAATCACACCCTTTTCCATTAGTACAGATCCCCAGTAACAACCAGTACAGACACCCCAGTACACCTCCAGAAAAAAGACAACCCTCAGTAAAGACATCTTGGTGCGGACCCTCTCCAGTAAGGACTCCCGCAGTGCAGTCCCCCCCAGTGCAGTCACCCTCAGTACAGATTCCCCATTGCAGAAAAGCCAAGAGGAGCCCCCCTCAGTTTAAACCTTCCCAGTGCAGATTCACCCTGTACAGTCCACATCAGTACAGACCCCTCCTGAAAACAGACCCTTCCATAGACACACCCAGTACGGAACCCCTGCACTAATGACCCACCCAGAAAACACAACCCTCAGTACACAAACCATTATTGCACACACGTTTGTTGTGTTGGTGATGCTCTGGTCAAAAAGGTTCTGCTGTCTGTCACCCGTAAATGGGTATACCTCCTTCCCCGTTTTACAGTCGAGACTGCGCACACAGACGGGACAGCAGTGCAGAGTTCATACTCTTCCAGTCCCCTAGAAGGATCGGCCTCAAGCGGAGATCTGCCTAGGTGAAAGATCAGCCGCGAAGGATGCAACCTCTAGGGGGTGCTGAAACAGTATAGAAACTCATGTATGACTTTCACATCAAAGATCAAAAATGCATACTATTTTTGAAACAACGTACTCTGCAAAGTATGGTAGTGTGCTTCAATGCAGTTAACTATGGACATGCCCCTATGCAGACATTCCAAGGATAGACACTTCCAGTAGAGAATCGCCTTGTACAGGCCTCCCCAACTACAGACGCCTCCAATGGAAAAGACCCCCCAGTAACCACCAGTACAAACACCCCTCAGCACAGACACCCCAGTACACCCCCGGAAGTATTGACACTCCTCAGTGAAGACATCCGAGAGCAGACCGCCTTCAGTAAAGACTAGAAATTCTGAATCAATCCTCTGCCCACTGCTTTACACCCTTTCTAGCAAACTTTCCACAAAAGGAATTTTTAGTTCATATGTATTTCAATACATGTTTAAGCATGGCCAACTGCGTCAAATTAATCCCTCTCTGGCCAGGCTCTACTCTACTCTGAAAAATGCAAATGCTCTAGTGGATATAGTGCCATTATAGGGCAGAAAGGCAAAAGATGTAGAAGAGCTACAGGTGCAGGTCTGGTTTCTGTCCGGGACAATGCAATACAAACCTACCTTGTACAGATTCATCCCAATCACACCCCCTTCCATTAGTACAGATCCCCAGTAACAACCAGTATAGACACCCCAGTACACCTCCAGAAAAAAGACAACCCTCAGTAAAGACATCTTGGTGCGGACCCTCTCCAGTAAGGACTCCCGCAGTGCAGTCCCCCCCAGTGCAGTCACCCTCAGTACAGATTCCCCATTGCAGAAAAGACAAGAGGAGCCCCCCTCAGTTTAAACCTTCCCAGTGCAGATTCACCCTGTACAGTCCACATCAGTACAGACCCCTCCTGAAAACAGACCCTTCCATAGACACACCCAGTACGGAACCCCTGCACTAATGACCCACCCAGAAAACACAACCCTCAGTACACAAACCATTATTGCACACACGTTTGTTGTGTTGGTGATGCTCTGGTCAAAAAGGTTCTGCTGTCTGTCACCCGTAAATGGGTATACCTCCTTCCCCGTTTTACAGTCGAGACTGCGCACACAGACGGGACAGCAGTGCAGAGTTCATACTCTTCCAGTCCCATAGAAGGATCGGCCTCAAGTGGAGATCTGCCTAGGTGAAAGATCAGCCGCGAAGGATGCAACCTCTAGGGGGTGCTGAAACAGTATAGAAACTCATGTATGACTTTCACATCAAAGATCAAAAATGCATACAATTTTTGAAACAACGTGCTCTGCAAAGTATGGTAGTGTGCTTCAATGCAGTTAACTATGGACATGCCCCTATGCAGACATTCCAAGGATAGACACTTCCAGTAGAGAATCGCCTTGTACAGGCCACCCCAACTACAGACGCCTCCAATGGAAAAGACCCCCCAGTAACCACCAGTACAAACACCCCTCAGCACAGACACCCCAGTACACCCCCGGAAGTATTGACACTCCTCAGTGAAGACATCCGAGAGCAGACCGCCTTCAGTAAAGACTAGAAATTCTGAATCAATCCTCTGCCCACTGCTTTACACCCTTTCTAGCAAACTTTCCACAAAAGGAATTTTTAGTTCATATGTATTTCAATACATGTTTAAGGTGGCCAACTGCGTCAAATTAATCCCTCTCTGGCCAGGCTCTACTCTACTCTGAAAAATGCAAATGCTCTAGTGGATATAGTGCCATTATAGGGCAGAAAGGCAAAAGATGTAGAAGAGCTAGAGGTGCAGGTCTGGTTTCTGTCCGGGACAATGCATCACAAACCTACCTTGTAGAGATTCATCCCAATCACACCCCCTTCCATTAGTACAGATCCCCAGTAACAACCAGTACAGACACCCCAGTACACCTCCAGAAAAAAGACAACCCTCAGTAAAGACATCTTGGTGCGGACCCTCTCCAGTAAGGACTCCCGCAGTGCAGTCCCCCCCAGTGCAGTCACCCTCAGTACAGATTCCCCATTGCAGAAAAGCCAAGAGGAGCCCCCCTCAGTTTAAACCTTCCCAGTGCAGATTCACCCTGTACAGTCCACATCAGTACAGACCCCTCCTGAAAACAGACCCTTCCATAGACACACCCAGTACGGAACCCCTGCACTAATGACCCACCCAGAAAACACAACCCTCAGTACACAAACCATTATTGCACACACGTTTGTTGTGTTGGTGATGCTCTGGTCAAAAAGGTTCTGCTGTCTGTCACCCGTAAATGGGTATACCTCCTTCCCCGTTTTACAGTCGAGACTGCGCACACAGACGGGACAGCAGTGCAGAGTTCATACTCTTCCAGTCCCATAGAAGGATCGGCCTCAAGCGGAGATCTGCCTAGGTGAAAGATCAGCCGCGAAGGATGCAACCTCTAGGGGGTGCTGAAACAGTATAGAAACTCATGTATGACTTTCACATCAAAGATCAAAAATGCATACTATTTTTGAAACAACGTGCTCTGCAAAGTATGGTAGTGTGCTTCAATGCAGTTAACTATGGACATGCCCCTATGCAGACATTCCAAGGATAGACACTTCCAGTAGAGAATCGCCTTGTACAGGCCACCCCAACTACAGACGCCTCCAATGGAAAAGACCCCCCAGTAACCACCAGTACAAACACCCCTCAGCACAGACACCCCAGTACACCCCCGGAAGTATTGACACTCCTCAGTGAAGACATCCGAGAGCAGACCGCCTTCAGTAAAGACTAGAAATTCTGAATCAATCCTCTGCCCACTGCTTTACACCCTTTCTAGCAAACTTTCCACAAAAGGAATTTTTAGTTCATATGTATTTCAATACATGTTTAAGGTGGCCAACTGCGTCAAATTAATCCCTCTCTGGCCAGGCTCTACTCTACTCTGAAAAATGCAAATGCTCTAGTGGATATAGTGCCATTATAGGGCAGAAAGGCAAAAGATGTTGAAGAGCTAGAGGTGCAGGTCTGGTTTCTGTCCGGGACAATGCAATACAAACCTACCTTGTACAGATTCATCCCAATCACACCCCCTTCCATTAGTACAGATCCCCAGTAACAACGAGTACAGACACCCCAGTACACCTCCAGAAAAAAGACAACCCTCAGTAAAGACATCTTGGTGCGGACCCTCTCCAGTAAGGACTCCCGCAGTGCAGTCCCCCCCAGTGCAGTCACCCTCAGTACAGATTCCCCATTGCAGAAAAGCCAAGAGGAGCCCCCCTCAGTTTAAACCTTCCCAGTGCAGATTCACCCTGTACAGTCCACATCAGTACAGACCCCTCCTGAAAACAGACCCTTCCATAGACACACCCAGTACGGAACCCCTGCACTAATGACCCACCCAGAAAACACAACCCTCAGTACACAAACCATTATTGCACACACGTTTGTTGTGTTGGTGATGCTCTGGTCAAAAAGGTTCTGCTGTCTGTCACCCGTAAATGGGTATACCTCCTTCCCCGTTTTACAGTCGAGACTGCGCACACAGACGGGACAGCAGTGCAGAGTTCATACTCTTCCAGTCCCCTAGAAGGATCGGCCTCAAGCGGAGATCTGCCTAGGTGAAAGATCAGCCGCGAAGGATGCAACCTCTAGGGGGTGCTGAAACAGTATAGAAACTCATGTATGACTTTCACATCAAAGATCAAAAATGCATACTATTTTTGAAACAACGTGCTCTGCAAAGTATGGTAGTGTGCTTCAATGCAGTTAACTATGGACATGCCCCTATGCAGACATTCCAAGGATAGACACTTCCAGTAGAGAATCGCCTTGTACAGGCCACCCCAACTACAGACGCCTCCAATGGAAAAGACCCCCCAGTAACCACCAGTACAAACACCCCGTAGCACAGACACCCCAGTACACCCCCGGAAGTATTGACACTCCTCAGTGAAGACATCCGAGAGCAGACCGCCTTCAGTAAAGACTAGAAATTCTGAATCAATCCTCTGCCCACTGCTTTACACCCTTTCTAGCAAACTTTCCACAAAAGGAATTTTTAGTTCATATGTATTTCAATACATGTTTAAGGTGGCCAACTGCGTCAAATTAATCCCTCTCTGGCCAGGCTCTACTCTACTCTGAAAAATGCAAATGCTCTAGTGGATATAGTGCCATTATAGGGCAGAAAGGCAAAAGATGTAGAAGAGCTAGAGGTGCAGGTCTGGTTTCTGTCCGGGACAATGCATCACAAACCTACCTTGTACAGATTCATCCCAATCACACCCCCTTCCATTAGTACAGATCCCCAGTAACAACCAGTACAGACACCCCAGTACACCTCCAGAAAAAAGACAACCCTCAGTAAAGACATCTTGGTGCGGACCCTCTCCAGTAAGGACTCCCGCAGTGCAGTCCCCCCCAGTGCAGTCACCCTCAGTACAGATTCCCCATTGCAGAAAAGCCAAGAGGAGCCCCCCTCAGTTTAAACCTTCCCAGTGCAGACTCACCCTGTACAGTCCACATCAGTACAGACCCCTCCTGAAAACAGACCCTTCCATAGACACACCCAGTACGGAACCCCTGCACTAATGACCCACCCAGAAAACACAACCCTCAGTACACAAACCATTATTGCACACACGTTTGTTGTGTTGGTGATGCTCTGGTCAAAAAGGTTCTGCTGTCTGTCACCCGTAAATGGGTATACCTCCTTCCCCGTTTTACAGTCGAGACTGCGCACACAGACGGGACAGCAGTGCAGAGTTCATACTCTTCCAGTCCCATAGAAGGATCGGCCTCAAGCGGAGATCTGCCTAGGTGAAAGATCAGCCGCGAAGGATGCAACCTCTAGGGGGTGCTGAAACAGTATAGAAACTCATGTATGACTTTCACATCAAAGATCAAAAATGCATACAATTTTTGAAACAACGTGCTCTGCAAAGTATGGTAGTGTGCTTCAATGCAGTTAACTATGGACATGCCCCTATGCAGACATTCCAAGGATAGACACTTCCAGTAGAGAATCGCCTTGTACAGGCCACCCCAACTACAGACGCCTCCAATGGAAAAGACCCCCCAGTAACCACCAGTACAAACACCCCTCAGCACAGACACCCCAGTACACCCCCGGAAGTATTGACACTCCTCAGTGAAGACATCCGAGAGCAGACCGCCTTCAGTAAAGACTAGAAATTCTGAATCAATCCTCTGCCCACTGCTTTACACCCTTTCTAGCAAACTTTCCACAAAAGGAATTTTTAGTTCATATGTATTTCAATACATGTTTAAGGTGGCCAACTGCGTCAAATTAATCCCTCTCTGGCCAGGCTCTACTCTACTCTGAAAAATGCAAATGCTCTAGTGGATATAGTGCCATTATAGGGCAGAAAGGCAAAAGATGTAGAAGAGCTACAGGTGCAGGTCTGGTTTCTGTCCGGGACAATGCAATACAAACCTACCTTGTACAGATTCATCCCAATCACACCCCCTTCCATTAGTACAGATCCCCAGTAACAACCAGTACAGACACCCCAGTACACCTCCAGAAAAAGACAACCCTCAATAAAGACATCTTGGTGCGGACCCTCTCCAGTAAGGACTCCCGCAGTGCAGTCCCCCCCAGTGCAGTCACCCTCAGTACAGATTCCCCATTGCAGAAAAGACAAGAGGAGCCCCCCTCAGTTTAAACCTTCCCAGTGCAGATTCACCCTGTACAGTCCACATCAGTACAGACCCCTCCTGAAAACAGACCCTTCCATAGACACACCCAGTACGGAACCCCTGCACTAATGACCCACCCAGAAAACACAACCCTCAGTACACAAACCATTATTGCACACACGTTTGTTGTGTTGGTGATGCTCTGGTCAAAAAGGTTCTGCTGTCTGTCACCCGTAAATGGGTATACCTCCTTCCCCGTTTTACAGTCGAGACTGCGCACACAGACGGGACAGCAGTGCAGAGTTCATACTCTTCCAGTCCCCTAGAAGGATCGGCCTCAAGCGGAGATCTGCCTAGGTGAAAGATCAGCCGCGAAGGATGCAACCTCTAGGGGGTGCTGAAACAGTATAGAAACTCATGTATGACTTTCACATCAAAGATCAAAAATGCATACTATTTTTGAAACAACGTGCTCTGCAAAGTATGGTAGTGTGCTTCAATGCAGTTAACTATGGACATGCCCCTATGCAGACATTCCAAGGATAGACACTTCCAGTAGAGGATCGCCTTGTACAGGCCACCCCAACTACAGACGCCTCCAATGGAAAAGACCCCCCAGTAACCACCAGTACAAACATCCCTCAGCACAGACACCCCAGTACACCCCCGGAAGTATTGACACTCCTCAGTGAAGACATCCGAGAGCAGACCGCCTTCAGTAAAGACTAGAAATTCTGAATCAATCCTCTGCCCACTGCTTTACACCCTTTCTAGCAAACTTTCCACAAAAGGAATTTTTAGTTCATATGTATTTCAATACATGTTTAAGGTGGCCAACTGCGTCAAATTAATCCCTCTCTGGCCAGGCTCTACTCTACTCTGAAAAATGCAAATGCTCTAGTGGATATAGTGCCATTATAGGGCAGAAAGGCAAAAGATGTAGAAGAGCTACAGGTGCAGGTCTGGTTTCTGTCTGGGACAATGCAATACAAACCTACCTTGTACAGATTCATCCCAATCACACCCCCTTCCATTAGTACAGATCCCCAGTAACAACCAGTACAGACACTCCAGTACACCTCCAGAAAAAAGACAACCCTCAGTAAAGACATTTTGGTGCGGACCCTCTCCAGTAAGGACTCCCGCAGTGCAGTCCCCCCCAGTGCAGTCACCCTCAGTACAGATTCCCCATTGCAGAAAAGACAAGAGGAGCCCCCCTCAGTTTAAACCTTCCCAGTGCAGATTCACCCTGTACAGTCCACATCAGTACAGACCCCTCCTGAAAACAGACCCTTCCATAGACACACCCAGTACGGAATCCCTGCACTAATGACCCACCCAGAAAACACAACCCTCAGTACACAAACCATTATTGCACACACGTTTGTTGTGTTGGTGATGCTCTGGTCAAAAAGGTTCTGCTGTCTGTCACCCCTAAATGGGTATACCTCCTTCCCCGTTTTACAGTCGAGACTGCGCACACAGACGGGACAGCAGTGCAGAGTTCATACTCTTCCAGTCCCCTAGAAGGATCGGCCTCAAGCGGAGATCTGCCTAGGTGAAAGATCAGCCGCGAAGGATGCAACCTCTAGGGGGTGCTGAAACAGTATAGAAACTCATGTATGACTTTCACATTAAAGATCAAAAATGCATACTATTTTTGAAACAACGTGCTCTGCAAAGTATGGTAGTGTGCTTCAATGCAGTTAACTATGGACATGCCCCTATGCAGACATTCCAAGGATAGACACTTCCAGTAGAGAATCGCCTTGTACAGGCCACCCCAACTACAGACGCCTCCAATGGAAAAGACCCCCCAGTAACCACCAGTACAAACACCCCTCAGCACAGACACCCCAGTACACCCCCGGAAGTATTGACACTCCTCAGTAAAGACATCCGAGAGCAGACCGCCTTCAGTAAAGACTAGAAATTCTGAATCAATCCTCTGCCCACTGCTTTACACCCTTTCTAGAAAACTTTCCACAAAAGGAATTTTTAGTTCATATGTATTTCAATACATGTTTAAGGTGGCCAACTGCGTCAAATTAATCCCTCTCTGGCCAGGCTCTACTCTACTCTGAAAAATGCAAATGCTCTAGTGGATATAGTGCCATTATAGGGCAGAAAGGCAAAAGATGTAGAAGAGCTAGAGGTGCAGGTCTGGTTTCTGTCCGGGACAATGCATCACAAACCTACCTTGTACAGATTCATCCCAATCACACCCCCTTCCATTAGTACAGATCCCCAGTAACAACCAGTACAGACACCCCAGTACACCTCCAGAAAAAATACAACCCTCAGTAAAGACATCTTGGTGCAGACCCTCTCCAGTAAGGACTCCCGCAGTGCAGTCCCCCCCAGTGCAGTCACCCTCAGTACAGATTCCCCATTGCAGAAAAGCCAAGAGGAGCCCCCCTCAGTTTAAACCTTCCCAGTGCAGATTCACCCTGTACAGTCCACATCAGTACAGACCCCTCCTGAAAACAGACCCTTCCATAGACACACCCAGTACGGAACCCCTGCACTAATGACCCACCCAGAAAACACAACCCTCAGTACACAAACCATTATTGCACACACGTTTGTTGTGTTGGTGATGCTCTGGTCAAAAAGGTTCTGCTGTCTGTCACCCGTAAATGGGTATACCTCCTTCCCCGTTTTACAGTCGAGACTGCGCACACAGACGGGACAGCAGTGCAGAGTTCATACTCTTCCAGTCCCATAGAAGGATTGGCCTCAAGCGGAGATCTGCCTAGGTGAAAGATCAGCCGCGAAGGATGCAACCTCTAGGGGGTGCTGAAACAGTATAGAAACTCATGTATGACTTTCACATTAAAGATCAAAAATGCATACTATTTTTGAAACAACGTGCTCTGCAAAGTATGGTAGTGTGCTTCAATGCAGTTAACTATGGACATGCCCCTATGCAGACATTCCAAGGATAGACACTTCCAGTAGAGAATCGCCTTGTACAGGCCACCCCAACTACAGACGCCTCCAATGGAAAAGACCCCCCAGTAACCACCAGTACAAACACCCCTCAGCACAGACACCCCAGTACACCCCCGGAAGTATTGACACTCCTCAGTGAAGACATCCGAGAGCAGACCGCCTTCAGTAAAGACTAGAAATTCTGAATCAATCCTCTGCCCACTGCTTTACACCCTTTCTAGCAAACTTTCCACAAAAGGAATTTTTAGTTCATATGTATTTCAATACATGTTTAAGGTGGCCAACTGCGTCAAATTAATCCCTCTCTGGCCAGGCTCTACTCTACTCTGAAAAATGCAAATGCTCTAGTGGATATAGTGCCATTATAGGGCAGAAAGGCAAAAGATGTAGAAGAGCTACAGGTGCAGGTCTGGTTTCTGTCCGGGACAATGCAATACAAACCTACCTTGTACAGATTCATCCCAATCACACCCCCTTCCATTAGTACAGATCCCCAGTAACAACCAGTACAGACACCCCAGTACACCTCCAGAAAAAAGACAACCCTCAGTAAAGACATCTTGGTGCGGACCCTCTCCAGTAAGGACTCCCGCAGTGCAGTCCCCCCCAGTGCAGTCACCCTCAGTACAGATTCCCCATTGCAGAAAAGACAAGAGGAGCCCCCCTCAGTTTAAACCTTCCCAGTGCAGATTCACCCTGTACAGTCCACATCAGTACAGACCCCTCCTGAAAACAGACCCTTCCATAGACACACCCAGTACGGAACCCCTGCACTAATGACCCACCCAGAAAACACAACCCTCAGTACACAAACCATTATTGCACACACGTTTGTTGTGTTGGTGATGCTCTGGTCAAAAAGGTTCTGCTGTCTGTCACCCGTAAATGGGTATACCTCCTTCCCCGTTTTACAGTCGAGACTGCGCACACAGACGGGACAGCAGTGCAGAGTTCATACTCTTCCAGTCCCCTAGAAGGATCGGCCTCAAGCGGAGATCTGCCTAGGTGAAAGATCAGCCGCGAAGGATGCAACCTCTAGGGGGTGCTGAAACAGTATAGAAACTCATGTATGACTTTCACATCAAAGATCAAAAATGCATACTATTTTTGAAACAACGTGCTCTGCAAAGTATGGTAGTGTGCTTCAATGCAGTTAACTATGGACATGCCCCTATGCAGACATTCCAAGGATAGACACTTCCAGTAGAGAATCGCCTTGTACAGGCCACCCCAACTACAGACGCCTCCAATGGAAAAGACCCCCCAGTAACCACCAGTACAAACACCCCTCAGCACAGACACCCCAGTACACCCCCAGAAGTATTGACACTCCTCAGTGAAGACATCCGAGAGCAGACCGCCTTCAGTAAAGACTAGAAATTCTGAATCAATCCTCTGCCCACTGCTTTACACCCTTTCTAGCAAACTTTCCACAAAAGGAATTTTTAGTTCATATGTATTTCAATACATGTTTAAGGTGGCCAACTGCGTCAAATTAATCCCTCTCTGGCCAGGCACTACTCTACTCTGAAAAATGCAAATGCTCTAGTGGATATAGTGCCATTATAGGGCAGAAAGGCAAAAGATGTAGAAGAGCTACAGGTGCAGGTCTGGTTTCTGTCCGGGACAATGCAATACAAACCTACCTTGTACAGATTCATCCCAATCACACCCCCTTCCATTAGTACAGATCCCCAGTAACATCCAGTACAGACACCCCAGTACACCTCCAGAAAAAAGACAACCCTCAGTAAAGACATCTTGGTGCGGACCCTCTCCAGTAAGGACTCCCGCAGTGCAGTCCCCCCCAGTGCAGTCACCCTCAGTACAGATTCCCCATTGCAGAAAAGCCAAGAGGAGCCCCCCTCAGTTTAAACCTTCCCAGTGCAGATTCACCCTGTACAGTCCACATCAGTACAGACCCCTCCTGAAAACAGACCCTTCCATAGACACACCCAGTACGGAACCCCTGCACTAATGACCCACCCAGAAAACACAACCCTCAGTACACAAACCATTATTGCACACACGTTTGTTGTGTTGGTGATGCTCTGGTCAAAAAGGTTCTGCTGTCTGTCACCCGTAAATGGGTATACCTCCTTCCCCGTTTTACAGTCGAGACTGCGCACACAGACGGGACAGCAGTGCAGAGTTCATACTCTTCCAGTCCCCTAGAAGGATCGGCCTCAAGCGGAGATCTGCCTAGGTGAAAGATCAGCCGCGAAGGATGCAACCTCTAGGGGGTGCTGAAACAGTATAGAAACTCATGTATGACTTTCACATCAAAGATCAAAAATGCATACTATTTTTGAAACAATGTGCTCTGCAAAGTATGGTAGTGTGCTTCAATGCAGTTAACTATGGACATGCCCCTATGCAGACATTCCAAGGATAGACACTTCCAGTAGAGAATCGCCTTGTACAGGCCACCCCAACTACAGACGCCTCCAATGGAAAAGACCCCCCAGTAACCACCAGTACAAACACCCCTCAGCACAGACACCCCAGTACACCCCCGGAAGTATTGACACTCCTCAGTGAAGACATCCGAGAGCAGACCGCCTTCAGTAAAGACTAGAAATTCTGAATCAATCCTCTGCCCACTGCTTTACACCCTTTCTAGCAAACTTTCCACAAAAGGAATTTTTTGTTCATATGTATTTCAATACATGTTTAAGGTGGCCAACTGCGTCCAATTAATCCCTCTCTGGCCAGGCTCTACTCTACTCTGAAAAATGCAAATGCTCTAGTGGATATAGTGCCATTATAGGGCAGAAAGGCAAAAGATGTAGAAGAGCTACAGGTGCAGGTCTGGTTTCTGTCCGGGACAATGCAATACAAACCTACCTTGTACAGATTCATCCCAATCACACCCCCTTCCATTAGTACAGATCCCCAGTAACAACCAGTACAGACACCCCAGTACACCTCCAGAAAAAAGACAACCCTCAGTAAAGACATCTTGGTGCGGACCCTCTCCAGTAAGGACTCCCGCAGTGCAGTCCCCCCCCAGTGCAGTCACCCTCAGTACAGATTCCCCATTGTAGAAAAGCCAAGAGGAGCCCCCCTCAGTTTAAACCTTCCCAGTGCAGATTCACCCTGTACATTCCACATCAGTACAGACCCCTCCTGAAAACAGACCCTTCCATAGACACACCCAGTACGGAACCCCTGCACTAATGACCCACCCAGAAAACACAACCCTCAGTACACAAACCATTATTGCACACACGTTTGTTGTGTTGGTGATGCTCTGGTCAAAAAGGTTCTGCTGTCTGTCACCCGTAAATGGGTATACCTCCTTCCCCGTTTTACAGTCGAGACTGCGCACACAGACGGGACAGCAGTGCAGAGTTCATACTCTTCCAGTCCCCTAGAAGGATCGGCCTCAAGCGGAGATCTGCCTAGGTGAAAGATCAGCCGCGAAGGATGCAACCTCTAGGGGGTGCTGAAACAGTATAGAAACTCATGTATGACTTTCACATCAAAGATCAAAAATGCATACTATTTTTGAAACAATGTGCTCTGCAAAGTATGGTAGTGTGCTTCAATGCAGTTAACTATGGACATGCCCCTATGCAGACATTCCAAGGATAGACATTTCCAGTAGAGAATCGCCTTGTACAGGCCACCCCAACTACAGACGCCTCCAATGGAAAAGACCCCCCAGTAACCACCAGTACAAACACCCCTCAGCACAGACACCCCAGTACACCCCCGGACGTATTGACACTCCTCAGTGAAGACATCCGAGAGCAGACCGCCTTCAGTAAAGACTAGAAATTCTGAATCAATCCTCTGCCCACTGCTTTACACCCTTTCTAGCAAACTTTCCACAAAAGGAATTTTTAGTTCATATGTATTTCAATACATGTTTAAGGTGGCCAACTGCGTCAAATTAATCCCTCTCTGGCCAGGCTCTACTCTACTCTGAAAAATGCAAATGCTCTAGTGGATATAGTGCCATTATAGGGCAGAAAGGCAAAAGATGTAGAAGAGCTACAGGTGCAGGTCTGGTTTCTGTCCGGGACAATGCAATACAAACCTACCTTGTACAGATTCATCCCAATCACACCCCCTTCCATTAGTAAAGATCCCCAGTAACAACCAGTACAGACACCCCAGTAAACCTCCAGAAAAAAGACAACCCTCAGTAAAGACATCTTGGTGCGGACCCTCTCCAGTAAGGACTCCCGCAGTGCAGTCCCCCCCAGTGCAGTCACCCTCAGTACAGATTCCCCATTGCAGAAAAGCCAAGAGGAGCCCCCCTCAGTTTAAACCTTCCCAGTGCAGATTCACCCTGTACAGTCCACATCAGTACAGACCCCTCCTGAAAACAGACCCTTCCATAGACACACCCAGTACGGAACCCCTGCACTAATGACCCACCCAGAAAACACAACCCTCAGTACACAAACCATTATTGCACACACGTTTGTTGTGTTGGTGATGCACTGGTCAAAAAGGTTCTGCTGTCTGTCACCCGTAAATGGGTATACCTCCTTCCCCGTTTTACAGTCGAGACTGCGCACACAGACGGGACAGCAGTGCAGAGTTCATACTCTTCCAGTCCCCTAGAAGGATCGGCCTCAAGCGGAGATCTGCCTAGGTGAAAGATCAGCCGCGAAGGATGCAACCTCTAGGGGGTGCTGAAACAGTATAGAAACTCATGTATGACTTTCACATCAAAGATCAAAAATGCATACTATTATTGAAACAACGTGCTCTGCAAAGTATGGTAGTGTGCTTCAATGCAGTTAACTATGGACATGCCCCTATGCAGACATTCCAAGGATAGACACTTCCAGTAGAGAATCGCCTTGTACAGGCCACCCCAACTACAGACGCCTCCAATGGAAAAGACCCCCCAGTAACCACCAGTACAAACACCCCTCAGCACAGACACCCCAGTACACCCCCGGAAGTATTGACACTCCTCAGTGAAGACATCCGAGAGCAGACCGCCTTCAGTAAAGACTAGAAATTCTGAATCAATCCTCTGCCCACTGCTTTACACCCTTTCTAGCAAACTTTCCACAAAAGGAATTTTTAGTTCATATGTATTTCAATACATGTTTAAGGTGGCCAACTGCGTCAAATTAATCCCTCTCTGGCCAGGCTCTACTCTACTCTGAAAAATGCAAATGCTCTAGTGGATATAGTGCCATTATAGGGCAGAAAGGCAAAAGATGTAGAAGAGCTAGAGGTGCAGGTCTGGTTTCTGTCCGGGACAATGCATCACAAACCTACCTTGTAGAGATTCATCCCAATCACACCCCCTTCCATTAGTACAGATCCCCAGTAACAACCAGTACAGACACCCCAGTACACCTCCAGAAAAAAGACAACCCTCAGTAAAGACATCTTGGTGCGGACCCTCTCCAGTAAGGACTCCCGCAGTGCAGTCCCCCCCAGTGCAGTCACCCTCAGTACAGACTCCCCATTGCAGAAAAGCCAAGAGGAGCCCCCCTCAGTTTAAACCTTCCCAGTGCAGATTCACCCTGTACAGTCCACATCAGTACAGACCCCTCCTGAAAACAGACCCTTCCATAGACACACCCAGTACGGAACCCCTGCACTAATGACCCACCCAGAAAACACAACCCTCAGTACACAAACCATTATTGCACACACGTTTGTTGTGTTGGTGATGCTCTGGTCAAAAAGGTTCTGCTGTCTGTCACCCGTAAATGGGTATACCTCCTTCCCCGTTTTACAGTCGAGACTGCGCACACAGACGGGACAGCAGTGCAGAGTTCATACTCTTCCAGTCCCATAGAAGGATCGGCCTCAAGCGGAGATCTGCCTAGGTGAAAGATCAGCCGCGAAGGATGCAACCTCTAGGGGGTGCTGAAACAGTATAGAAACTCATGTATGACTTTCACATCAAAGATCAAAAATGCATACTATTTTTGAAACAACGTGCTCTGCAAAGTATGGTAGTGTGCTTCAATGCAGTTAACTATGGACATGCCCCTATGCAGACATTCCAAGGATAGACACTTCCAGTAGAGAATCGCCTTGTACAGGCCACCCCAACTACAGACGCCTCCAATGGAAAAGACCCCCCAGTAACCACCAGTACAAACACCCCTCAGCACAGACACCCCAGTACACCCCCGGAAGTATTGACACTCCTCAGTGAAGACATCCGAGAGCAGACCGCCTTCAGTAAAGACTAGAAATTCTGAATCAATCCTCTGCCCACTGCTTTACACCCTTTCTAGCAAACTTTCCACAAAAGGAATTTTTAGTTCATATGTATTTCAATACATGTTTAAGGTGGCCAACTGCGTCAAATTAATCCCTCTCTGGCCAGGCTCTACTCTACTCTGAAAAATGCAAATGCTCTAGTGGATATACTGCCATTATAGGGCAGAAAGGCAAAAGATGTAGAAGAGCTAGAGGTGCAGGTCTGGTTTCTGTCCGGGACAATGCATCACAAACCTACCTTGTACAGATTCATCCCAATCACACCCCCTTCCATTAGTACAGATCCCCAGTAACAACCAGTACAGACACCCCAGTACACCTCCAGAAAAAAGACAACCCTCAGTAAAGACATCTTGGTGCGGACCCTCTCCAGTAAGGACTCCCGCAGTGCAGTCCCCCCCAGTGCAGTCACCCTCAGTACAGATTCCCCATTGCAGAAAAGACAAGAGGAGCCCCCCTCAGTTTAAACCTTCCCAGTGCAGATTCACCCTGTACAGTCCACATCAGTACAGACCCCTCCTGAAAACAGACCCTTCCATAGACACACCCAGTACGGAACCCCTGCACTAATGACCCACCCAGAAAACACAACCCTCAGTACACAAACCATTATTGCACACACGTTTGTTGTGTTGGTGATGCTCTGGTCAAAAAGGTTCTGCTGTCTGTCACCCGTAAATGGGTATACCTCCTTCCCCGTTTTACAGTCGAGACTGCGCACACAGACGGGACAGCAGTGCAGAGTTCATACTCTTCCAGTCCCCTAGAAGGATCGGCCTCAAGCGGAGATCTGCCTAGGTGAAAGATCAGCCACGAAGGATGCAACCTCTAGGGGGTGCTGAAACAGTATAGAAACTCATGTATGACTTTCACATCAAAGATCAAAAATGCATACTATTTTTGAAACAACGTGCTCTGTAAAGTATAGTAGTGTGCTTCAATGCAGTTAACTATGGACATGCCCCTATGCAGACATTCCAAGGATAGACATTTCCAGTAGAGAATCGCCTTGTACAGGCCACCCCAACTACAGACGACTCCAATGGAAAAGACCCCCCAGTAACCACCAGTACAAACACCCCTCAGCACAGACACCCCAGTACACCCCCGGAAGTATTGACACTCCTCAGTGAAGACATCCGAGAGCAGACCGCCTTCAGTAAAGACTAGAAATTCTGAATCAATCCTCTGCCCACTGCTTTACACCCTTTCTAGCAAACTTTCCACAAAAGGAATTTTTAGTTCATATGTATTTCAATACATGTTTAAGGTGGCCAACTGCGTCAAATTAATCCCTCTCTGGCCAGGCTCTACTCTACTCTGAAAAATGCAAATGCTCTAGTGGATATAGTGCCATTATAGGGCAGAAAGGCAAAAGATGTAGAAGAGCTACAGGTGCAGGTCTGGTTTCTGTCCGGGACAATGCATCACAAACCTACCTTGTACAGATTCATCCCAATCACACCCCCTTCCATTAGTACAGATCCCCAGTAACAACCAGTACAGACACCCCAGTACACCTCCAGAAAAAAGACAACCCTCAGTAAAGACATCTTGGTGCGGACCCTCTCCAGTAAGGACTCCCGCAGTGCAGTCCCCCCCAGTGCAGTCACCCTCAGTACAGATTCCCCATTGCAGAAAAGCCAAGAGGAGCCCCCCTCAGTTTAAACCTTCCCAGTGCAGATTCACCCTGTACAGTCCACATCAGTACAGACCCTTCCATAGACACACCCAGTACGGAACCCCTGCACTAATGACCCACCCAGAAAACACAACCCTCAGTACACAAACCATTATTGCACACACGTTTGTTGTGTTGGTGATGCTCTGGTCAAAAAGGTTCTGCTGTCTGTCACCCGTAAATGGGTATACCTCCTTCCCCGTTTTACAGTCGAGACTGCGCACACAGACGGGACAGCAGTGCAGAGTTCATACTCTTCCAGTCCCCTAGAAGGATCGGCCTCAAGCGGAGATCTGCCTAGGTGAAAGATCAGCCGCGAAGGATGCAACCTCTAGGGGGTGCTGAAACAGTATAGAAACTCATGTATGACTTTCACATCAAAGATCAAAAATGCATACTATTTTTGAAACAACGTGCTCTGCAAAGTATGGTAGTGTGCTTCAATGCAGTTAACTATGGACATGCCCCTATGCAGACATTCCAAGGATAGACACTTCCAGTAGAGAATCGCCTTGTACAGGCCACCCCAACTACAGACGCCTCCAATGGAAAAGACCCCCCAGTAACCACCAGTACAAACACCCCTCAGCACAGACACCCCAGTACACCCCCGGAAGTATTGACACTCCTCAGTGAAGACATCCGAGAGCAGACCGCCTTCAGTAAAGACTAGAAATTCTGAATCAATCCTCTGCCCACTGCTTTACACCCTTTCTAGCAAACTTTCCACAAAAGGAATTTTTAGTTCATATGTATTTCAATACATGTTTAAGGTGGCCAACTGCGTCAAATTAATCCCTCTCTGGCCAGGCTCTACTCTACTCTGAAAAATGCAAATGCTCTAGTGGATATAGTGCCAGTATAGGGCAGAAAGGCAAAAGATGTAGAAGAGCTATAGGTGCAGGTCTGGTTTCTGTCCGGGACAATGCAATACAAACCTGCCTTGTACAGATTCATCCCAATCACACCCCCTTCCATTAGTACAGATCCCCAGTAACAACCAGTACAGACACCCCAGTACACCTCCAGAAAAAAGACAACCCTCAGTAAAGACATCTTGGTGCGGACCCTCTCCAGTAAGGACTCCCGCAGTGCAGTCCCCCCAAGTGCAGTCACCCTCAGTACAGATTCCCCATTGCAGAAAAGCCAAGAGGAGCCCCCCTCAGTTTAAACCTTCCCAGTGCAGATTCACCCTGTACAGTCCACATCAGTACAGACCCCTCCTGAAAACAGACCCTTCCATAGACACACCCAGTACGGAACCCCTGCACTAATGACCCACCCAGAAAACACAACCCTCAGTACACAAACCATTATTGCACACACGTTTGTTGTGTTGGTGATGCTCTGGTCAAAAAGGTTCTGCTGTCTGTCACCCGTAAATGGGTATACCTCCTTCCCCGTTTTACAGTCGAGACTGCGCACACAGACGGGACAGCAGTGCAGAGTTCATACTCTTCCAGTCCCCTAGAAGGATCGGCCTCAAGCGGAGATCTGCCTAGGTGAAAGATCAGCCACGAAGGATGCAACCTCTAGGGGGTGCTGAAACAGTATAGAAACTCATGTATGACTTTCACATCAAAGATCAAAAATGCATACTATTTTTGAAACAACGTGCTCTGTAAAGTATAGTAGTGTGCTTCAATGCAGTTAACTATGGACATGCCCCTATGCAGACATTCCAAGGATAGACATTTCCAGTAGAGAATCGCCTTGTACAGGCCACCCCAACTACAGACGACTCCAATGGAAAAGACCCCCCAGTAACCACCAGTACAAACACCCCTCAGCACAGACACCCCAGTACACCCCCGGAAGTATTGACACTCCTCAGTGAAGACATCCGAGAGCAGACCGCCTTCAGTAAAGACTAGAAATTCTGAATCAATCCTCTGCCCACTGCTTTACACCCTTTCTAGCAAACTTTCCACAAAAGGAATTTTTAGTTCATATGTATTTCAATACATGTTTAAGGTGGCCAACTGCGTCAAATTAATCCCTCTCTGGCCAGGCTCTACTCTACTCTGAAAAATGCAAATGCTCTAGTGGATATAGTGCCATTATAGGGCAGAAAGGCAAAAGATGTAGAAGAGCTACAGGTGCAGGTCTGGTTTCTGTCCGGGACAATGCATCACAAACCTACCTTGTACAGATTCATCCCAATCACACCCCCTTCCATTAGTACAGATCCCCAGTAACAACCAGTACAGACACCCCTGTACACCTCCAGAAAAAAGACAACCCTCAGTAAAGACATCTTGGTGCGGACCCTCTCCAGTAAGGACTCCCGCAGTGCAGTCCCCCCCAGTGCAGTCACCCTCAGTACAGATTCCCCATTGCAGAAAAGCCAAGAGGAGCCCCCCTCAGTTTAAACCTTCCCAGTGCAGATTCACCCTGTACAGTCCACATCAGTACAGACCCTTCCATAGACACACCCAGTACGGAACCCCTGCACTAATGACCCACCCAGAAAACACAACCCTCAGTACACAAACCATTATTGCACACACGTTTGTTGTGTTGGTGATGCTCTGGTCAAAAAGGTTCTGCTGTCTGTCACCCGTAAATGGGTATACCTCCTTCCCCGTTTTACAGTCGAGACTGCGCACACAGACGGGACAGCAGTGCAGAGTTCATACTCTTCCAGTCCCCTAGAAGGATCGGCCTCAAGCGGAGATCTGCCTAGGTGAAAGATCAGCCGCGAAGGATGCAACCTCTAGGGGGTGCTGAAACAGTATAGAAACTCATGTATGACTTTCACATCAAAGATCAAAAATGCATACTATTTTTGAAACAACGTGCTCTGCAAAGTATGGTAGTGTGCTTCAATGCAGTTAACTATGGACATGCCCCTATGCAGACATTCCAAGGATAGACACTTCCAGTAGAGAATCGCCTTGTACAGGCCACCCCAACTACAGACGCCTCCAATGGAAAAGACCCCCCAGTAACCACCAGTACAAACACCCCTCAGCACAGACACCCCAGTACACCCCCGGAAGTATTGACACTCCTCAGTGAAGACATCCGAGAGCAGACCGCCTTCAGTAAAGACTAGAAATTCTGAATCAATCCTCTGCCCACTGCTTTACACCCTTTCTAGCAAACTTTCCACAAAAGGAATTTTTAGTTCATATGTATTTCAATACATGTTTAAGGTGGCCAACTGCGTCAAATTAATCCCTCTCTGGCCAGGCTCTACTCTACTCTGAAAAATGCAAATGCTCTAGTGGATATAGTGCCAGTATAGGGCAGAAAGGCAAAAGATGTAGAAGAGCTACAGGTGCAGGTCTGGTTTCTGTCCGGGACAATGCAATACAAACCTACCTTGTACAGATTCATCCCAATCAAACCCCCTTCCATTAGTACAGTTCCCCAGTAACAACCAGTACAGACACCCCAGTACACCTCCAGAAAAAAGACAACCCTCAGTAAAGACATCTTGGTGCGGACCCTCTCCAGTAAGGACTCCCGCAGTGCAGTCCCCCCCAGTGCAGTCACCCTCAGTACAGATTCCCCATTGCAGAAAAGCCAAGCGGAGCCCCCCTCAGTTTAAACCTTCCCAGTGCAGATTCCCCCTGTACAGTCCACATCAGTACAGACCCCTCCTGAAAACAGACCCTTCCATAGACACACCCAGTACGGAACCCCTGCACTAATGACCCACCCAGAAAACACAACCCTCAGTACACAAACCATTATTGCACACACGTTTGTTGTGTTGGTGATGCTCTGGTCAAAAAGGTTCTGCTGTCTGTCACCCGTAAATGGGTATACCTCCTTCCCCGTTTTACAGTCGAGACTGCGCACACAGACGGGACAGCAGTGCAGAGTTCATACTCTTCCAGTCCCCTAGAAGGATCGGCCTCAAGCGGAGATCTGCCTAGGTGAAAGATCAGCCGCGAAGGATGCAACCTCTAGGGGGTGCTGAAACAGTATAGAAACTCATGTATGACTTTCACATCAAAGATCAAAAATGCATACTATTTTTGAAACAACGTGCTCTGCAAAGTATGGTAGTGTGCTTCAATGCAGTTAACTATGGACATGCCCCTATGCAGACATTCCAAGGATAGACACTTCCAGTAGAGAATCGCCTTGTACAGGCCACCCCAACTACAGACGCCTCCAATGGAAAAGACCCCCCAGTAACCACCAGTACAAACACCCCTCAGCACAGACACCCCAGTACACCCCCGGAAGTATTGACACTCCTCAGTGAAGACATCCGAGAGCAGACCGCCTTCAGTAAAGACTAGAAATTCTGAATCAATCCTCTGCCCACTGCTTTACACCCTTTCTAGCAAACTTTCCACAAAAGGAATTTTTAGTTCATATGTATTTCAATACATGTTTAAGGTGGCCAACTGCGTCAAATTAATCCCTCTCTGGCCAGGCTCTACTCTACTCTGAAAACTGCAAATGCTCTAGTGGATATAGTGCCAGTATAGGGCAGAAAGGCAAAAGATGTAGAAGAGCTATAGGTGCAGGTCTGGTTTCTGTCCGGGACAATGCAATACAAACCTGCCTTGTACAGATTCATCCCAATCACACCCCCTTCCATTAGTACAGATCCCCAGTAACAACCAGTACAGACACCCCAGTACACCTCCAGAAAAAAGACAACCCTCAGTAAAGACATCTTGGTGCGGACCCTCTCCAGTAAGGACTCCCGCAGTGCAGTCCCCCCAAGTGCAGTCACCCTCAGTACAGATTCCCCATTGCAGAAAAGCCAAGAGGAGCCCCCCTCAGTTTAAACCTTCCCAGTGCAGATTCACCCTGTACAGTCCACATCAGTACAGACCCCTCCTGAAAACAGACCCTTCCATAGACACACCCAGTACGGAACCCCTGCACTAATGACCCACCCAGAAAACACAACCCTCAGTACACAAACCATTATTGCACACACGTTTGTTGTGTTGGTGATGCTCTGGTCAAAAAGGTTCTGCTGTCTGTCACCCGTAAATGGGTATACCTCCTTCCCCGTTTTACAGTCGAGACTGCGCACACAGACGGGACAGCAGTGCAGAGTTCATACTCTTCCAGTCCCCTAGAAGGATCGGCCTCAAGCGGAGATCTGCCTAGGTGAAAGATCAGCCGCGAAGGATGCAACCTCTAGGGGGTGCTGAAACAGTATAGAAACTCATGTATGACTTTCACATCAAAGATCAAAAATGCATACTATTTTTGAAACAACGTGCTCTGCAAAGTATGGTAGTGTGCTTCAATGCAGTTAACTATGGACATGCCCCTATGCAGACATTCCAAGGATAGACACTTCCAGTAGAGAATCGCCTTGTACAGGCCACCCCAACTACAGACGCCTCCAATGGAAAAGACCCCCCAGTAACCACCAGTACAAACACCCCTCAGCACAGACACCCCAGTACACCCCCGGAAGTATTGACACTCCTCAGTGAAGACATCCGAGAGCAGACCGCCTTCAGTAAAGACTAGAAATTCTGAATCAATCCTCTGCCCACTGCTTTACACCCTTTCTAGCAAACTTTCCACAAAAGGAATTTTTAGTTCATATGTATTTCAATACATGTTTAAGGTGGCCAACTGCGTCAAATTAATCCCTCTCTGGCCAGGCTCTACTCTACTCTGAAAAATGCAAATGCTCTAGTGGATATAGTGCCAGTATAGGGCAGAAAGGCAAAAGATGTAGAAGAGCTATAGGTGCAGGTCTGGTTTCTGTCCGGGACAATGCAATACAAACCTGCCTTGTACAGATTCATCCCAATCACACCCCCTTCCATTAGTACAGATCCCCAGTAACAACCAGTACAGACACCCCAGTACACCTCCAGAATAAAGACAACCCTCAGTAAAAACATCTTGGTGCGGACCCTCTCCAGTAAGGACTCCCGCAGTGCAGTCCCCCCAAGTGCAGTCACCCTCAGTACAGATTCCCCATTGCAGAAAAGCCAAGAGGAGCCCCCCTCAGTTTAAACCTTCCCAGTGCAGATTCACCCTGTACAGTCCACATCAGTACAGACCCCTCCTGAAAACAGACCCTTCCATAGACACACCCAGTACGGAACCCCTGCACTAATGACCCACCCAGAAAACACAACCCTCAGTACACAAACCATTATTGCACACACGTTTGTTGTGTTGGTGATGCTCTGGTCAAAAAGGTTCTGCTGTCTGTCACCCGTAAATGGGTATACCTCCTTCCCCGTTTTACAGTCGAGACTGCGCACACAGACGGGACAGCAGTGCAGAGTTCATACTCTTCCAGTCCCCTAGAAGGATCGGCCTCAAGCGGAGATCTGCCTAGGTGAAAGATCAGCCACGAAGGATGCAACCTCTAGGGGGTGCTGAAACAGTATAGAAACTCATGTATGACTTTCACATCAAAGATCAAAAATGCATACTATTTTTGAAACAACGTGCTCTGTAAAGTATAGTAGTGTGCTTCAATGCAGTTAACTATGGACATGCCCCTATGCAGACATTCCAAGGATAGACATTTCCAGTAGAGAATCGCCTTGTACAGGCCACCCCAACTACAGACGACTCCAATGGAAAAGACCCCCCAGTAACCACCAGTACAAACACCCCTCAGCACAGACACCCCAGTACACCCCCGGAAGTATTGACACTCCTCAGTGAAGACATCCGAGAGCAGACCGCCTTCAGTAAAGACTAGAAATTCTGAATCAATCCTCTGCCCACTGCTTTACACCCTTTCTAGCAAACTTTCCACAAAAGGAATTTTTAGTTCATATGTATTTCAATACATGTTTAAGGTGGCCAACTGCGTCAAATTAATCCCTCTCTGGCCAGGCTCTACTCTACTCTGAAAAATGCAAATGCTCTAGTGGATATAGTGCCATTATAGGGCAGAAAGGCAAAAGATGTAGAAGAGCTAGAGGTGCAGGTCTGGTTTCTGTCCGGGACAATGCATCACAAACCTACCTTGTACAGATTCATCCCAATCACACCCCCTTCCATTAGTACAGATCCCCAGTAACAACCAGTACAGACACCCCAGTACACCTCCAGAAAAAAGACAACCCTCAGTAAAGACATCTTGGTGCGGACCCTCTCCAGTAAGGACTCCCGCAGTGCAGTCCCCCCCCAGTGCAGTCACCCTCAGTACAGATTCCCCATTGTAGAAAAGCCAAGAGGAGCCCCCCTCAGTTTAAACCTTCCCAGTGCAGATTCACCCTGTACAGTCCACATCAGTACAGACCCCTCCTGAAAACAGACCCTTCCATAGACACACCCAGTACGGAACCCCTGCACTAATGACCCACCCAGAAAACACAACCCTCAGTACACAAACCATTATTGCACACACGTTTGTTGTGTTGGTGATGCTCTGGTCAAAAAGGTTCTGCTGTCTGTCACCCGTAAATGGGTATACCTCCTTCCCCGTTTTACAGTCGAGACTGCGCACACAGACGGGACAGCAGTGCAGAGTTCATACTCTTCCAGTCCCCTAGAAGGATCGGCCTCAAGCGGAGATCTGCCTAGGTGAAAGATCAGCCGCGAAGGATGCAACCTCTAGGGGGTGCTGAAACAGTATAGAAACTCATGTATGACTTTCACATCAAAGATCAAAAATGCATACTATTTTTGAAACAATGTGCTCTGCAAAGTATGGTAGTGTGCTTCAATGCAGTTAACTATGGACATGCCCCTATGCAGACATTCCAAGGATAGACATTTCCAGTAGAGAATCGCCTTGTACAGGCCACCCCAACTACAGACGCCTCCAATGGAAAAGACCCCCCAGTAACCACCAGTACAAACACCCCTCAGCACAGACACCCCAGTACACCCCCGGACGTATTGACACTCCTCAGTGAAGACATCCGAGAGCAGACCGCCTTCAGTAAAGACTAGAAATTCTGAATCAATCCTCTGCCCACTGCTTTACACCCTTTCTAGCAAACTTTCCACAAAAGGAATTTTTAGTTCATATGTATTTCAATACATGTTTAAGGTGGCCAACTGCGTCAAATTAATCCCTCTCTGGCCAGGTTCTACTCTACTCTGAAAAATGCAAATGCTCTAGTGGATATAGTGCCATTATAGGGCAGAAAGGCAAAAGATGTAGAAGAGCTAGAGGTGCAGGTCTGGTTTCTGTCCGGGACAATGCAATACAAACCTACCTTGTACAGATTCATCCCAATCACACCCCCTTCCATTAGTACAGATCCCCAGTAACAACCAGTACAGACACCCCAGTACACCTCCAGAAAAAAGACAACCCTCAGTAAAGACATCTTGGTGCGGACCCTCTCCAGTAAGGACTCCCGCAGTGCAGTCCCCCCCAGTGCAGTCACCCTCAGTACAGATTCCCCATTGCAGAAAAGCCAAGAGGAGCCCCCCTCAGTTTAAACCTTCCCAGTGCAGATTCACCCTGTACAGTCCACATCAGTACAGACCCCTCCTGAAAACAGACCCTTCCATAGACACACCCAGTACGGAACCCCTGCACTAATGACCCACCCAGAAAACACAACCCTCAGTACACAAACCATTATTGCACACACGTTTGTTGTGTTGGTGATGCTCTGGTCAAAAAGGTTCTGCTGTCTGTCACCCGTAAATGGGTATACCTCCTTCCCCGTTTTACAGTCGAGACTGCGCACACAGACGGGACAGCAGTGCAGAGTTCATACTCTTCCAGTCCCCTAGAAGGATCGGCCTTAAGCGGAGATCTGCCTAGGTGAAAGATCAGCCGCGAAGGATGCAACCTCTAGGGGGTGCTGAAACAGTATAGAAACTCATGTATGACTTTCACATCAAAGATCAAAAATGCATACTATTTTTGAAACAACGTGCTCTGCAAAGTATGGTAGTGTGCTTCAATGCAGTTAACTATGGACATGCCCCTATGCAGACATTCCAAGGATAGACACTTCCAGTAGAGAATCGCCTTGTACAGGCCACCCCAACTACAGACGCCTCCAATGGAAAAGACCCCCCAGTAACCACCAGTACAAACACCCCTTAGCACAGACACCCCAGTACACCCCTGGAAGTATTGACACTCCTCAGTGAAGACATCCGAGAGCAGACCGCCTTCAGTAAAGACTAGAAATTCTGAATCAATCCTCTGCCCACTGCTTTACACCCTTTCTAGCAAACTTTCCACAAAAGGAATTTTTAGTTCATATGTATTTCAATACATGTTTAAGGTGGCCAACTGCGTCAAATTAATCCCTCTCTGGCCAGGCTCTACTCTACTCTGAAAAATGCAAATGCTCTAGTGGATATAGTGCCAGTATAGGGCAGAAAGGCAAAAGATGTAGAAGAGCTACAGGTGCAGGTCTGCTTTCTGTCCGGGACAATGCAATACAAACCTGCCTTGTACAGATTCATCCCAATCACACCCCCTTCCATTAGTACAGATCCCCAGTAACAACCAGTACAGACACCCCAGTACACCTCCAGAAAAAAGACAACCCTCAGTAAAGACATCTTGGTGCGGACCCTCTCCAGTAAGGACTCCCGCAGTGCAGTCCCCCCCAGTGCAGTCACCCTCAGTACAGATTCCCCATTGCAGAAAAGCCAAGAGGAGCCCCCCTCAGTTTAAACCTTCCCAGTGCAGATTCACCCTGTACAGTCCACATCAGTACAGACCCCTCCTGAAAACAGACCCTTCCATAGACACACCCAGTACGGAACCCCTGCACTAATGACCCACCCAGAAAACACAACCCTCAGTACACAAACCATTATTGCACACACGTTTGTTGTGTTGGTGATGCTCTGGTCAAAAAGGTTCTGCTGTCTGTCACCCGTAAATGGGTATACCTCCTTCCCCGTTTTACAGTCGAGACTGCGCACACAGACGGGACAGCAGTGCAGAGTTCATACTCTTCCAGTCCCCTAGAAGGATCGGCCTCAAGCGGAGATCTGCCTAGGTGAAAGATCAGCCGCGAAGGATGCAACCTCTAGGGGGTGCTGAAACAGTATAGAAACTCATGTATGACTTTCACATCAAAGATCAAAAATGCATACTATTTTTGAAACAACGTGCTCTGCAAAGTATGGTAGTGTGCTTCAATGCAGTTAACTATGGACATGCCCCTATGCAGACATTCCAAGGATAGACACTTCCAGTAGAGAATCGCCTTGTACAGGCCACCCCAACTACAGACGCCTCCAATGGAAAAGACCCCCCAGTAACCACCAGTACAAACACCCCTTAGCACAGACACCCCAGTACACCCCTGGAAGTATTGACACTCCTCAGTGAAGACATCCGAGAGCAGACCGCCTTCAGTAAAGACTAGAAATTCTGAATCAATCCTCTGCCCACTGCTTTACACCCTTTCTAGCAAACTTTCCACAAAAGGAATTTTTAGTTCATATGTATTTCAATACATGTTTAAGGTGGCCAACTGCGTCAAATTAATCCCTCTCTGGCCAGGCTCTACTCTACTCTGAAAAATGCAAATGCTCTAGTGGATATAGTGCCAGTATAGGGCAGAAAGGCAAAAGATGTAGAAGAGCTACAGGTGCAGGTCTGCTTTCTGTCCGGGACAATGCAATACAAACCTGCCTTGTACAGATTCATCCCAATCACACCCCCTTCCATTAGTACAGATCCCCAGTAACAACCAGTACAGACACCCCAGTACACCTCCAGAAAAAAGACAACCCTCAGTAAAGACATCTTGGTGCGGACCCTCTCCAGTAAGGACTCCCGCAGTGCAGTCCCCCCCAGTGCAGTCACCCTCAGTACAGATTCCCCATTGCAGAAAAGCCAAGAGGAGCCCCCCTCAGTTTAAACCTTCCCAGTGCAGATTCACCCTGTACAGTCCACATCAGTACAGACTCCTCCTGAAAACAGACCCTTCCATAGACACACCCAGTACGGAACCCCTGCACTAATGACCCACCCAGAAAACACAACCCTCAGTACACAAACCATTATTGCACACACGTTTGTTGTGTTGGTGATGCTCTGGTCAAAAAGGTTCTGCTGTCTGTCACCCGTAAATGGGTATACCTCCTTCCCCGTTTTACAGTCGAGACTGCGCACACAGACGGGACAGCAGTGCAGAGTTCATACTCTTCCAGTCCCCTAGAAGGATCGGCCTCAAGCGGAGATCTGCCTAGGTGAAAGATCAGCCACGAAGGATGCAACCTCTAGGGGGTGCTGAAACAGTATAGAAACTCATGTATGACTTTCACATCAAAGATCAAAAATGCATACTATTTTTGAAACAACGTGCTCTGCAAAGTATGGTAGTGTGCTTCAATGCAGTTAACTATGGACATGCCCCTATGCAGACATTCCAAGGATAGACACTTCCAGTAGAGAATCGCCTTGTACAGGCCACCCCAACTACAGACGCCTCCAATGGAAAAGACCCCCCAGTAACCACCAGTACAAACACCCCTCAGCACAGACACCCCAGTACACCCCCGGAAGTATTGACACTCCTCAGTGAAGACATCCGAGAGCAGACCGCCTTCAGTAAAGACTAGAAATTCTGAATCAATCCTCTGCCCACTGCTTTACACCCTTTCTAGCAAACTTTCCACAAAAGGAATTTTTAGTTCATATGTATTTCAATACATGTTTAAGGTGGCCAACTGCGTCCAATTAATCCCTCTCTGGCCAGGCTCTACTCTACTCTGAAAAATGCAAATGCTCTAGTGGATATAGTGCCATTATAGGGCAGAAAGGCAAAAGATGTAGAAGAGCTACAGGTGCAGGTCTGGTTTCTGTCCGGGACAATGCAATACAAACCTACCTTGTACAGATTCATCCCAATCACACCCCCTTCCATTAGTACAGATCCCCAGTAACATCCAGTACAGACACCCCAGTACACCTCCAGAAAAAAGACAACCCTCAGTAAAGACATCTTGGTGCGGACCCTCTCCAGTAAGGACTCCCGCAGTGCAGTCCCCCCCAGTGCAGTCACCCTCAGTACAGATTCCCCATTGCAGAAAAGCCAAGAGGAGCCCCCCTCAGTTTAAACCTTCCCAGTGCAGATTCACCCTGTACAGTCCACATCAGTACAGACCCCTCCTGAAAACAGACCCTTCCATAGACACACCCAGTACGGAACCCCTGCACTAATGACCCACCCAGAAAACACAACCCTCAGTACACAAACCATTAGTGCACACACGTTTGTTGTGTTGGTGATGCTCTGGTCAAAAAGGTTCTGCTGTCTGTCACCCGTAAATGGGTATACCTCCTTCCCCGTTTTACAGTCGAGACTGCGCACACAGACGGGACAGCAGTGCAGAGTTCATACTCTTCCAGTCCCCTAGAAGGATCGGCCTCAAGCGGAGATCTGCCTAGGTGAAAGATCAGCCACGAAGGATGCAACCTCTAGGGGGTGCTGAAACAGTATAGAAACTCATGTATGACTTTCACATCAAAGATCAAAAATGCATACTATTTTTGAAACAACGTGCTCTGCAAAGTATGGTAGTGTGCTTCAATGCAGTTAACTATGGACATGCCCCTATGCAGACATTCCAAGGATAGACACTTCCAGTAGAGAATCGCCTTGTACAGGCCACCCCAACTACAGACGCCTCCAATGGAAAAGACCCCCCAGTAACCACCAGTACAAACACCCCTCAGCACAGACACCCCAGTACACCCCCGGAAGTATTGACACTCCTCAGTGAAGACATCCGAGAGCAGACCGCCTTCAGTAAAGACTAGAAATTCTGAATCAATCCTCTGCCCACTGCTTTACACCCTTTCTAGCAAACTTTCCACAAAAGGAATTTTTAGTTCATATGTATTTCAATACATGTTTAAGGTGGCCAACTGCGTCCAATTAATCCCTCTCTGGCCAGGCTCTACTCTACTCTGAAAAATGCAAATGCTCTAGTGGATATAGTGCCATTATAGGGCAGAAAGGCAAAAGATGTAGAAGAGCTACAGGTGCAGGTCTGGTTTCTGTCCGGGACAATGCAATACAAACCTACCTTGTACAGATTCATCCCAATCACACCCCCTTCCATTAGTACAGATCCCCAGTAACAACCAGTACAGACACCCCAGTACACCTCCAGAAAAAAGACAACCCTCAGTAAAGACATCTTGGTGCGGACCCTCTCCAGTAAGGACTCCCGCAGTGCAGTCCCCCCCCAGTGCAGTCACCCTCAGTACAGATTCCCCATTGTAGAAAAGCCAAGAGGAGCCCCCCTCAGTTTAAACCTTCCCAGTGCAGATTCACCCTGTACAGTCCACATCAGTACAGACCCCTCCTGAAAACAGACCCTTCCATAGACACACCCAGTACGGAACCCCTGCACTAATGACCCACCCAGAAAACACAACCCTCAGTACACAAACCATTATTGCACACACGTTTGTTGTGTTGGTGATGCTCTGGTCAAAAAGGTTCTGCTGTCTGTCACCCGTAAATGGGTATACCTCCTTCCCCGTTTTACAGTCGAGACTGCGCACACAGACGGGACAGCAGTGCAGAGTTCATACTCTTCCAGTCCCCTAGAAGGATCGGCCTCAAGCGGAGATCTGCCTAGGTGAAAGATCAGCCGCGAAGGATGCAACCTCTAGGGGGTGCTGAAACAGTATAGAAACTCATGTATGACTTTCACATCAAAGATCAAAAATGCATACTATTTTTGAAACAATGTGCTCTGCAAAGTATGGTAGTGTGCTTCAATGCAGTTAACTATGGACATGCCCCTATGCAGACATTCCAAGGATAGACATTTCCAGTAGAGAATCGCCTTGTACAGGCCACCCCAACTACAGACGCCTCCAATGGAAAAGACCCCCCAGTAACCACCAGTACAAACACCCCTCAGCACAGACACCCCAGTACACCCCCGGACGTATTGACACTCCTCAGTGAAGACATCCGAGAGCAGACCGCCTTCAGTAAAGACTAGAAATTCTGAATCAATCCTCTGCCCACTGCTTTACACCCTTTCTAGCAAACTTTCCACAAAAGGAATTTTTAGTTCATATGTATTTCAATACATGTTTAAGGTGGCCAACTGCGTCAAATTAATCCCTCTCTGGCCAGGCTCTACTCTACTCTGAAAAATGCAAATGCTCTAGTGGATATAGTGCCATTATAGGGCAGAAAGGCAAAAGATGTAGAAGAGCTAGAGGTGCAGGTCTGGTTTCTGTCCGGGACAATGCAATACAAACCTACCTTGTACAGATTCATCCCAATCACACCCCCTTCCATTAGTACAGATCCCCAGTAACAACCAGTACAGACACCCCAGTAAACCTCCAGAAAAAAGACAACCCTCAGTAAAGACATCTTGGTGCGGACCCTCTCCAGTAAGGACTCCCGCAGTGCAGTCCCCCCCAGTGCAGTCACCCTCAGTACAGATTCCCCATTGCAGAAAAGCCAAGAGGAGCCCCCCTCAGTTTAAACCTTCCCAGTGCAGATTCACCCTGTACAGTCCACATCAGTACAGACCCCTCCTGAAAACAGACCCTTCCATAGACACACCCAGTACGGAACCCCTGCACTAATGACCCACCCAGAAAACACAACCCTCAGTACACAAACCATTATTGCACACACGTTTGTTGTGTTGGTGATGCACTGGTCAAAAAGGTTCTGCTGTCTGTCACCCGTAAATGGGTATACCTCCTTCCCCGTTTTACAGTCGAGACTGCGCACACAGACGGGACAGCAGTGCAGAGTTCATACTCTTCCAGTCCCCTAGAAGGATCGGCCTCAAGCGGAGATCTGCCTAGGTGAAAGATCAGCCGCGAAGGATGCAACCTCTAGGGGGTGCTGAAACAGTATAGAAACTCATGTATGACTTTCACATCAAAGATCAAAAATGCATACTATTATTGAAACAACGTGCTCTGCAAAGTATGGTAGTGTGCTTCAATGCAGTTAACTATGGACATGCCCCTATGCAGACATTCCAAGGATAGACACTTCCAGTAGAGAATCGCCTTGTACAGGCCACCCCAACTACAGACGCCTCCAATGGAAAAGACCCCCCAGTAACCACCAGTACAAACACCCCTCAGCACAGACACCCCAGTACACCCCCGGAAGTATTGACACTCCTCAGTGAAGACATCCGAGAGCAGACCGCCTTCAGTAAAGACTAGAAATTCTGAATCAATCCTCTGCCCACTGCTTTACACCCTTTCTACCAAACTTTCCACAAAAGGAATTTTTAGTTCATATGTATTTCAATACATGTTTAAGGTGGCCAACTGCGTCAAATTAATCCCTCTCTGGCCAGGCTCTACTCTACTCTGAAAAATGCAAATGCTCTAGTGGATATAGTGCCATTATAGGGCAGAAAGGCAAAAGATGTAGAAGAGCTACAGGTGCAGGTCTGCTTTCTGTCCGGGACAATGCAATACAAACCTGCCTTGTACAGATTCATCCCAATCACACCCCCTTCCATTAGTACAGATCCCCAGTAACAACCAGTACAGACACCCCAGTACACCTCCAGAAAAAAGACAACCCTCAGTAAAGACATCTTGGTGCGGACCCTCTCCAGTAAGGACTCCCGCAGTGCAGTCCCCCCCAGTGCAGTCACCCTCAGTACAGATTCCCCATTGCAGAAAAGCCAAGAGGAGCCCCCCTCAGTTTAAACCTTCCCAGTGCAGATTCACCCTGTACAGTCCACATCAGTACAGACCCCTCCTGAAAACAGACCCTTCCATAGACACACCCAGTACGGAACCCCTGCACTAATGACCCACCCAGAAAACACAACCCTCAGTACACAAACCATTATTGCACACACGTTTGTTGTGTTGGTGATGCTCTGGTCAAAAAGGTTCTGCTGTCTGTCACCCGTAAATGGGTATACCTCCTTCCCCGTTTTACAGTCGAGACTGCGCACACAGACGGGACAGCAGTGCAGAGTTCATACTCTTCCAGTCCCCTAGAAGGATCGGCCTCAAGCGGAGATCTGCCTAGGTGAAAGATCAGCCGCGAAGGATGCAACCTCTAGGGGGTGCTGAAACAGTATAGAAACTCATGTATGACTTTCACATCAAAGATCAAAAATGCATACTATTTTTGAAACAACGTGCTCTGCAAAGTATGGTAGTGTGCTTCAATGCAGTTAACTATGGACATGCCCCTATGCAGACATTCCAAGGATAGACACTTCCAGTAGAGAATCGCCTTGTACAGGCCACCCCAACTACAGACGCCTCCAATGGAAAAGACCCCCCAGTAACCACCAGTGCAAACACCCCTCAGCACAGACACCCCAGTACACCCCCGGAAGTATTGACACTCCTCAGTGAAGACATCCGAGAGCAGACCGCCTTCAGTAAAGACTAGAAATTCTGAATCAATCCTCTGCCCACTGCTTTACACCCTTTCTAGCAAACTTTCCACAAAAGGAATTTTTAGTTCATATGTATTTCAATACATGTTTAAGGTGGCCAACTGCGTCCAATTAATCCCTCTCTGGCCAGGCTCTACTCTACTCTGAAAAATGCAAATGCTCTAGTGGATATAGTGCCATTATAGGGCAGAAAGGCAAAAGATGTAGAAGAGCTACAGGTGCAGGTCTGGTTTCTGTCCGGGACAATGCAATACAAACCTACCTTGTACAGATTCATCCCAATCACACCCCCTTCCATTAGTACAGATCCCCAGTAACAACCAGTACAGACACCCCAGTACACCTCCAGAAAAAAGACAACCCTCAGTAAAGACATCTTGGTGCGGACCCTCTCCAGTAAGGACTCCCGCAGTGCAGTCCCCCCCAGTGCAGTCACCCTCAGTACAGATTCCCCATTGCAGAAAAGCCAAGAGGAGCCCCCCTCAGTTTAAACCTTCCCAGTGCAGATTCACCCTGTACAGTCCACATCAGTACAGACCCCTCCTGAAAACAGACCCTTCCATAGACACACCCAGTACGGAACCCCTGCACTAATGACCCACCCAGAAAACACAACCCTCAGTACACAAACCATTATTGCACACACGTTTGTTGTGTTGGTGATGCTCTGGTCAAAAAGGTTCTGCTGTCTGTCACCCGTAAATGGGTATACCTCCTTCCCCGTTTTACAGTCGAGACTGCGCACACAGACGGGACAGCAGTGCAGAGTTCATACTCTTCCAGTCCCCTAGAAGGATCGGCCTCAAGCGGAGATCTGCCTAGGTGAAAGATCAGCCGCGAAGGATGCAACCTCTAGGGGGTGCTGAAACAGTATAGAAACTCATGTATGACTTTCACATCAAAGATCAAAAATGCATACTATTTTTGAAACAACGTGCTCTGCAAAGTATGGTAGTGTGCTTCAATGCAGTTAACTATGGACATGCCCCTATGCAGACATTCCAAGGATAGACACTTCCAGTAGAGAATCGCCTTGTACAGGCCACCCCAACTACAGACGCCTCCAATGGAAAAGACCCCCCAGTAACCACCAGTGCAAACACCCCTCAGCACAGACACCCCAGTACACCCCCGGAAGTATTGACACTCCTCAGTGAAGACATCCGAGAGCAGACCGCCTTCAGTAAAGACTAGAAATTCTGAATCAATCCTCTGCCCACTGCTTTACACCCTTTCTAGCAAACTTTCCACAAAAGGAATTTTTAGTTCATATGTATTTCAATACATGTTTAAGGTGGCCAACTGCGTCCAATTAATCCCTCTCTGGCCAGGCTCTACTCTACTCTGAAAAATGCAAATGCTCTAGTGGATATAGTGCCATTATAGGGCAGAAAGGCAAAAGATGTAGAAGAGCTAGAGGTGCAGGTCTGGTTTCTGTCCGGGACAATGCAATACAAACCTACCTTGTAGAGATTCATCCCAATCACACCCCCTTCCATTAGTACAGATCCCCAGTAACAACCAGTACAGACACCCCAGTACACCTCCAGAAAAAAGACAACCCTCAGTAAAGACATCTTGGTGCGGACCCTCTCCAGTAAGGACTCCCGCAGTGCAGTCCCCCCCAGTGCAGTCACCCTCAGTACAGATTCCCCATTGCAGAAAAGCCAAGAGGAGCCCCCCTCAGTTTAAACCTTCCCAGTGCAGATTCACCCTGTACAGTCCACATCAGTACAGACCCCTCCTGAAAACAGACCCTTCCATAGACACACCCAGTACGGAACCCCTGCACTAATGACCCACCCAGAAAACACAACCCTCAGTACACAAACCATTATTGCACACACGTTTGTTGTGTTGGTGATGCTCTGGTCAAAAAGGTTCTGCTGTCTGTCACCCGTAAATGGGTATACCTCCTTCCCCGTTTTACAGTCGAGACTGCGCACACAGACGGGACAGCAGTGCAGAGTTCATACTCTTCCAGTCCCCTAGAAGGATCGGCCTCAAGCGGAGATCTGCCTAGGTGAAAGATCAGCCGCGAAGGATGCAACCTCTAGGGGGTGCTGAAACAGTATAGAAACTCATGTATGACTTTCACATCAAAGATCAAAAATGCATACTATTTTTGAAACAACGTGCTCTGCAAAGTATGGTAGTGTGCTTCAATGCAGTTAACTATGGACATGCCCCTATGCAGACATTCCAAGGATAGACACTTCCAGTAGAGAATCGCCTTGTACAGGCCACCCCAACTACAGACGCCTCCAATGGAAAAGACCCCCCAGTAACCACCAGTGCAAACACCCCTCAGCACAGACACCCCAGTACACCCCCGGAAGTATTGACACTCCTCAGTGAAGACATCCGAGAGCAGACCGCCTTCAGTAAAGACTAGAAATTCTGAATCAATCCTCTGCCCACTGCTTTACACCCTTTCTAGCAAACTTTCCACAAAAGGAATTTTTAGTTCATATGTATTTCAATACATGTTTAAGGTGGCCAACTGCGTCCATTTAATCCCTCTCTGGCCAGGCTCTACTCTACTCTGAAAAATGCAAATGCTCTAGTGGATATAGTGCCATTATAGGGCAGAAAGGCAAAAGATGTAGAAGAGCTACAGGTGCAGGTCTGGTTTCTGTCCGGGACAATGCAATACAAACCTACCTTGTACAGATTCATCCCAATCACACCCCCTTCCATTAGTACAGATCCCCAGTAACAACCAGTACAGACACCCCAGTACACCTCCAGAAAAAAGACAACCCTCAGTAAAGACATCTTGGTGCGGACCCTCTCCAGTAAGGACTCCCGCAGTGCAGTCCCCCCCAGTGCAGTCACCCTCAGTACAGATTCCCCATTGCAGAAAAGCCAAGAGGAGCCCCCCTCAGTTTAAACCTTCCCAGTGCAGATTCACCCTGTACAGTCCACATCAGTACAGACCCCTCCTGAAAACAGACCCTTCCATAGACACACCCAGTACGGAACCCCTGCACTAATGACCCACCCAGAAAACACAACCCTCAGTACACAAACCATTATTGCACACACGTTTGTTGTGTTGGTGATGCTCTGGTCAAAAAGGTTCTGCTGTCTGTCACCCGTAAATGGGTATACCTCCTTCCCCGTTTTACAGTCGAGACTGCGCACACAGACGGGACAGCAGTGCAGAGTTCATACTCTTCCAGTCCCCTAGAAGGATCGGCCTCAAGCGGAGATCTGCCTAGGTGAAAGATCAGCCGCGAAGGATGCAACCTCTAGGGGGTGCTGAAACAGTATAGAAACTCATGTATGACTTTCACATCAAAGATCAAAAATGCATACTATTTTTGAAACAACGTGCTCTGCAAAGTATGGTAGTGTGCTTCAATGCAGTTAACTATGGACATGCCCCTATGCAGACATTCCAAGGATAGACACTTCCAGTAGAGAATCGCCTTGTACAGGCCACCCCAACTACAGACGCCTCCAATGGAAAAGACCCCCCAGTAACCACCAGTACAAACACCCCTCAGCACAGACACCCCAGTACACCCCCGGAAGTATTGACACTCCTCAGTGAAGACATCCGAGAGCAGACCGCCTTCAGTAAAGACTAGAAATTCTGAATCAATCCTCTGCCCACTGCTTTACACCCTTTCTAGCAAACTTTCCACAAAAGGAATTTTTAGTTCATATGTATTTCAATACATGTTTAAGGTGGCCAACTGCGTCCAATTAATCCCTCTCTGGCAAGGCTCTACTCTACTCTGAAAAATGCAAATGCTCTAGTGGATATAGTGCCAGTATAGGGCAGAAAGGCAAAAGATGTAGAAGAGCTATAGGTGCAGGTCTGGTTTCTGTCCGGGACAATGCAATACAAACCTGCCTTGTACAGATTCATCCCAATCACACCCCCTTCCATTAGTACAGATCCCCAGTAACAACCAGTACAGACACCCCAGTACACCTCCAGAAAAAAGACAACCCTCAGTAAAGACATCTTGGTGCGGACCCTCTCCAGTAAGGACTCCCGCAGTGCAGTCCCCCCAAGTGCAGTCACCCTCAGTACAGATTCCCCATTGCAGAAAAGCCAAGAGGAGCCCCCCTCAGTTTAAACCTTCCCAGTGCAGATTCACCCTGTACAGTCCACATCAGTACAGACCCCTCCTGAAAACAGACCCTTCCATAGACACACCCAGTACGGAACCCCTGCACTAATGACCCACCCAGAAAACACAACCCTCAGTACACAAACCATTATTGCACACACGTTTGTTGTGTTGGTGATGCTCTGGTCAAAAAGGTTCTGCTGTCTGTCACCCGTAAATGGGTATACCTCCTTCCCCGTTTTACAGTCGAGACTGCGCACACAGACGGGACAGCAGTGCAGAGTTCATACTCTTCCAGTCCCCTAGAAGGATCGGCCTCAAGCGGAGATCTGCCTAGGTGAAAGATCAGCCGCGAAGGATGCAACCTCTAGGGGGTGCTGAAACAGTATAGAAACTCATGTATGACTTTCACATCAAAGATCAAAAATGCATACTATTTTTGAAACAACGTGCTCTGCAAAGTATGGTAGTGTGCTTCAATGCAGTTAACTATGGACATGCCCCTATGCAGACATTCCAAGGATAGACACTTCCAGTAGAGAATCGCCTTGTACAGGCCACCCCAACTACAGACGCCTCCAATGGAAAAGACCCCTCAGTAACCACCAGTGCAAACACCCCTCAGCACAGACACCCCAGTACACCCCCGGAAGTATTGACACTCCTCAGTGAAGACATCCGAGAGCAGACCGCCTTCAGTAAAGACTAGAAATTCTGAATCAATCCTCTGCCCACTGCTTTACACCCTTTCTAGCAAACTTTCCACAAAAGGAATTTTTAGTTCATATGTATTTCAATACATGTTTAAGGTGGCCAACTGCGTCCAATTAATCCCTCTCTGGCCAGGCTCTACTCTACTCTGAAAAATGCAAATGCTCTAGTGGATATAGTGCCATTATAGGGCAGAAAGGCAAAAGATGTAGAAGAGCTACAGGTGCAGGTCTGGTTTCTGTCCGGGACAATGCAATACAAACCTACCTTGTACAGATTCATCCCAATCACACCCCCTTCCATTAGTACAGATCCCCAGTAACAACCAGTACAGACACCCCAGTACACCTCCAGAAAAAAGACAACCCTCAGTAAAGACATCTTGGTGCGGACCCTCTCCAGTAAGGACTCCCGCAGTGCAGTCCCCCCCAGTGCAGTCACCCTCAGTACAGATTCCCCATTGCAGAAAAGCCAAGAGGAGCCCCCCTCAGTTTAAACCTTCCCAGTGCAGATTCACCCTGTACAGTCCACATCAGTAAAGCCCCCTCCTGAAAACAGACCCTTCCATAGACACACCCAGTACGGAACCCCTGCACTAATGACCCACCCAGAAAACACAACCCTCAGTACACAAACCATTATTGCACACACGTTTGTTGTGTTGGTGATGCTCTGGTCAAAAAGGTTCTGCTGTCTGTCACCCGTAAATGGGTATACCTCCTTCCCCGTTTTACAGTCGAGACTGCGCACACAGACGGGACAGCATTGCAGAGTTCATACTCTTCCAGTCCCCTAGAAGGATCGGCCTCAAGCGGAGATCTGCCTAGGTGAAAGATCAGCCGCGAAGGATGCAACCTCTAGGGGGTGCTGAAACAGTATAGAAACTCATGTATGACTTTCACATCAAAGATCAAAAATGCATACTATTTTTGAAACAACATGCTCTGCAAAGTATGGTAGTGTGCTTCAATGCAGTTAACTATGGACATGCCCCTATGCAGACATTCCAAGGGTAGACACTTCCAGTAGAGAATCGCCTTGTACAGGCCACCCCAACTACAGACGCCTCCAATGGAAAAGACCCCCCAGTAACCACCAGTACAAACACCCCTCAGCACAGACACCCCAGTACACCCCCGGAAGTATTGACACTCCTCAGTGAAGACATCCGAGAGCAGACCGCCTTCAGTAAAGACTAGAAATTCTGAATCAATCCTCTGCCCACTGCTTTACACCCTTTCTAGCAAACTTTCCACAAAAGGAATTTTTAGTTCATATGTATTTCAATACATGTTTAAGGTGGCCAACTGCGTCAAATTAATCCCTCTCTGGCCAGGCTCTACTCTACTCTGAAAAATGCAAATGCTCTAGTGGATATAGTGCCATTATAGGGCAGAAAGGCAAAAGATGTAGAAGAGCTACAGGTGCAGGTCTGGTTTCTGTCCGGGACAATGCAATACAAACCTACCTTGTACAGATTCATCCCAATCACACCCCCTTCCATTAGTACAGATCCCCAGTAACATCCAGTACAGACACCCCAGTACACCTCCAGAAAAAAGACAACCCTCAGTAAAGACATCTTGGTGCGGACCCTCTCCAGTAAGGACTCCCGCAGTGCAGTCCCCCAAAGTGCAGTCACCCTCAGTACAGATTCCCCATTGCAGAAAAGCCAAGAGGAGCCCCCCTCAGTTTAAACCTTCCCAGTGCAGATTCACCCTGTACAGTCCACATCAGTACAGACCCCTCCTGAAAACAGACCCTTCCATAGACACACCCAGTACGGAACCCCTGCACTAATGACCCACCCAGAAAACACAACCCTCAGTACACAAACCATTATTGCACACACGTTTGTTGTGTTGGTGATGCTCTGGTCAAAAAGGTTCTGCTGTCTGTCACCCGTAAATGGGTATACCTCCTTCCCCGTTTTACAGTCGAGACTGCGCACACAGACGGGACAGCAGTGCAGAGTTCATACTCTTCCAGTCCCCTAGAAGGATCGGCCTCAAGCGGAGATCTGCCTAGGTGAAAGATCAGCCGCGAAGGATGCAACCTCTAGGGGGTGCTGAAACAGTATAGAAACTCATGTATGACTTTCACATCAAAGATCAAAAATGCATACTATTTTTGAAACAACATGCTCTGCAAAGTATGGTAGTGTGCTTCAATGCAGTTAACTATGGACATGCCCCTATGCAGACATTCCAAGGGTAGACACTTCCAGTAGAGAATCGCCTTGTACAGGCCACCCCAACTACAGACGCCTCCAATGGAAAAGACCCCCCAGTAACCACCAGTACAAACACCCCTCAGCACAGACACCCCAGTACACCCCCGGAAGTATTGACACTCCTCAGTGAAGACATCCGAGAGCAGACCGCCTTCAGTAAAGACTAGACATTCTGAATCAATCCTCTGCCCACTGCTTTACACCCTTTCTAGCAAACTTTCCACAAAAGGAATTTTTAGTTCATATGTATTTCAATACATGTTTAAGGTGGCCAACTGCGTCAAATTAATCCCTCTCTGGCCAGGCTCTACTCTACTCTGAAAAATGCAAATGCTCTAGTGGATATAGTGCCATTATAGGGCAGAAAGGCAAAAGATGTAGAAGAGCTACAGGTGCAGGTCTGGTTTCTGTCCGGGACAATGCAATACAAACCTACCTTGTACAGATTCATCCCAATCACACCCCCTTCCATTAGTACAGATCCCCAGTAACATCCAGTACAGACACCCCAGTACACCTCCAGAAAAAAGACAACCCTCAGTAAAGACATCTTGGTGCGGACCCTCTCCAGTAAGGACTCCCGCAGTGCAGTCCCCCAAAGTGCAGTCACCCTCAGTACAGATTCCCCATTGCAGAAAAGCCAAGAGGAGTCCCCCTCAGTTTAAACCTTCCCAGTGCAGATTCACCCTGTACAGTCCACATCAGTACAGACCCCTCCTGAAAACAGACCCTTCCATAGACACACCCAGTACGGAACCCCTGCACTAATGACCCACCCAGAAAACACAACCCTCAGTACACAAACCATTATTGCACACACGTTTGTTGTGTTGGTGATGCTCTGGTCAAAAAGGTTCTGCTGTCTGTCACCCGTAAATGGGTATACCTCCTTCCCCGTTTTACAGTCGAGACTGCGCACACAGACGGGACAGCAGTGCAGAGTTCATACTCTTCCAGTCCCCTAGAAGGATCGGCCTCAAGCGGAGATCTGCCTAGGTGAAAGATCAGCCGCGAAGGATGCAACCTCTAGGGGGTGCTGAAACAGTATAGAAACTCATGTATGACTTTCACATCAAAGATCAAAAATGCATACTATTTTTGAAACAACGTGCTCTGCAAAGTATGGTAGTGTGCTTCAATGCAGTTAACTATGGACATGCCCCTATGCAGACATTCCAAGGATAGACACTTCCAGTAGAGAATCGCCTTGTACAGGCCACCCCAACTACAGACGCCTCCAATGGAAAAGACCCCCCAGTAACCACCAGTACAAACACCCCTCAGCACAGACACCCCAGTACACCCCCGGAAGTATTGACACTCCTCAGTGAAGACATCCGAGAGCAGACCGCCTTCAGTAAAGACTAGAAATTCTGAATCAATCCTCTGCCCACTGCTTTACACCCTTTCTAGCAAACTTTCCACAAAAGGAATTTTTAGTTCATATGTATTTCAATACATGTTTAAGGTGGCCAACTGCGTCCAATTAATCCCTCTCTGGCCAGGCTCAACTCTACTCTGAAAAATGCAAATGCTCTAGTGGATATAGTGCCATTATAGGGCAGAAAGGCAAAAGATGTAGAAGAGCTACAGGTGCAGGTCTGGTTTCTGTCCGGGACAATGCAATACAAACCTACCTTGTACAGATTCATCCCAATCACACCCCCTTCCATTAGTACAGATCCCCAGTAACAACCAGTACAGACACCCCAGTACACCTCCAGAAAAAAGACAACCCTCAGTAAAGACATCTTGGTGCGGACCCTCTCCAGTAAGGACTCCCGCAGTGCAGTCCCCCCCCAGTGCAGTCACCCTCAGTACAGATTCCCCATTGTAGAAAAGCCAAGAGGAGCCCCCCTCAGTTTAAACCTTCCCAGTGCAGATTCACCCTGTACAGTCCACATCAGTACAGACCCCTCCTGAAAACAGACCCTTCCATAGACACACCCAGTACGGAACCCCTGCACTAATGACCCACCCAGAAAACACAACCCTCAGTACACAAACCATTATTGCACACACGTTTGTTGTGTTGGTGATGCTCTGGTCAAAAAGGTTCTGCTGTCTGTCACCCGTAAATGGGTATACCTCCTTCCCCGTTTTACAGTCGAGACTGCGCACACAGACGGGACAGCAGTGCAGAGTTCATACTCTTCCAGTCCCCTAGAAGGATCGGCCTCAAGCGGAGATCTGCCTAGGTGAAAGATCAGCCGCGAAGGATGCAACCTCTAGGGGGTGCTGAAACAGTATAGAAACTCATGTATGACTTTCACATCAAAGATCAAAAATGCATACTATTTTTGAAACAACGTGCTCTGCAAAGTATGGTAGTGTGCTTCAATGCAGTTAACTATGGACATGCCCCTATGCAGACATTCCAAGGATAGACACTTCCAGTAGAGAATCGCCTTGTACAGGCCACCCCAACTACAGATGCCTCCAATGGAAAAGACCCCCCAGTAACCACCAGTACAAACACCCCTCAGCACAGACACCCCAGTACACCCCCGGAAGTATTGACACTCCTCAGTGAAGACATCCGAGAGCAGACCGCCTTCAGTAAAGACTAGAAATTCTGAATCAATCCTCTGCCCACTGCTTTACACCCTTTCTAGCAAACTTTCCACAAAAGGAATTTTTAGTTCATATGTATTTCAATACATATTTAAGGTGGCCAACTGCGTCAAATTAATCCCTCTCTGGCCAGGCTCTACTCTACTCTGAAAAATGCAAATGCTCTAGTGGATATAGTGCCATTATAGGGCAGAAAGGCAAAAGATGTAGAAGAGCTACAGGTGCAGGTCTGGTTTCTGTCCGGGACAATGCAATACAAACCTACCTTGTACAGATTCATCCCAATCACACCCCCTTCCATTAGTACAGATCCCCAGTAACAACCAGTACAGACACCCCAGTACACCTCCAGAAAAAAGACAACCCTCAGTAAAGACATCTTGGTGCGGGCCCTCTCCAGTAAGGACTCCCGCAGTGCAGTCCCCCCCAGTGCAGTCACCCTCAGTACAGATTCCCCATTGCAGAAAAGCCAAGAGGAGCCCCCCTCAGTTTAAACCTTCCCAGTGCAGATTCACCCTGTACAGTCCACATCAGTACAGACCCTTCCTGAAAACAGACCCTTCCATAGACACACCCAGTACGGAACCCCTGCACTAATGACCCACCCAGAAAACACAACCCTCAGTACACAAACCATTATTGCACACACGTTTGTTGTGTTGGTGATGCTCTGGTCAAAAAGGTTCTGCTGTCTGTCACCCGTAAATGGGTATACCTCCTTCCCCGTTTTACAGTCGAGACTGCGCACACAGACGGGACAGCAGTGCAGAGTTCATACTCTTCCAGTCCCATAGAAGGATCGGCCTCAAGCGGAGATCTGCCTAGGTGAAAGATCAGCCGCGAAGGATGCAACCTCTAGGGGGTGCTGAAACAGTATAGAAACTGATGTATGACTTTCACATCAAAGATCAAAAATGCATACTATTTTTGAAACAACGTGCTCTGCAAAGTATGGTAGTGTGCTTCAATGCAGTTAACTATGGACATGCCCCTATGCAGATATTCCAAGGATAGACACTTCCAGTAGAGAATCGCCTTGTACAGGCCACCCCAACTACAGACGCCTCGAATGGAAAAGACCCCCCAGTAACCACCAGTACAAACACCCCTCAGCACAGACACCCCAGTACACCCCCGGAAGTATTGACACTCCTCAGTGAAGACATCCGAGAGCAGACCGCCTTCAGTAAAGACTAGAAATTCTGAATCAATCCTCTGCCCACTGCTTTACACCCTTTCTAGCAAACTTTCCACAAAAGGAATTTTTAGTTCATATGTATTTCAATACATGTTTAAGGTGGCCAACTGCGTCAAATTAATCCCTCTCTGGCCAGGCTCTACTCTACTCTGAAAAATGCAAATGCTCTAGTGGATATAGTGTCAGTATAGGGCAGAAAGGCAAAATATGTAGAAGAGCTACAGGTGCAGGTCTGGTTTCTGTCCGGGACAATGCAATACAAACCTGCCTTGTACAGATTCATCCCAATCACACCCCCTTCCATTAGTACAGATCCCCAGTAACAACCAGTACAGACACCCCAGTACACCTCCAGAAAAAAGACAACCCTCAGTAAAGACATCTTGGTGCGGACCCTCTCCAGTAAGGACTCCCGCAGTGCAGTCCCCCCCAGTGCAGTCACCCTCAGTACAGATTCCCCATTGCAGAAAAGCCAAGAGGAGCCCCCCTCAGTTTAAACCTTCCCAGTGCAGATTCACCCTGTACAGTCCACATCAGTACAGACCCCTCCTGAAAACAGACCCTTCCATAGACACACCCAGTACGGAACCCCTGCACTAATGACCCACCCAGAAAACACAACCCTCAGTACACAAACCATTATTGCACACACGTTTGTTGTGTTGGTGATGCTCTGGTCAAAAAGGTTCTGCTGTCTGTCACCCGTAAATGGGTATACCTCCTTCCCCGTTTTACAGTCGAGACTGCGCACACAGACGGGACAGCAGTGCAGAGTTCATACTCTTCCAGTCCCCTAGAAGGATCGGCCTCAAGCGGAGATCTGCCTAGGTGAAAGATCAGCCGCGAAGGATGCAACCTCTAGGGGGTGCTGAAACAGTATAGAAACTCATGTATGACTTTCACATCAAAGATCAAAAATGCATACTATTTTTGAAACAATGTGCTCTGCAAAGTATGGTAGTGTGCTTCAATGCAGTTAACTATGGACATGCCCCTATGCAGACATTCCAAGGATAGACACTTCCAGTAGAGAATCGCCTTGTACAGGCCACCCCAACTACAGACGCCTCCAATGGAAAAGACCCCCCAGTAACCACCAGTACAAACACCCCTCAGCACAGACACCCCAGTACACCCCCGGAAGTATTGACACTCCTCAGTGAAGACATCCGAGAGCAGACCGCCTTCAGTAAAGACTAGACATTCTGAATCAATCCTCTGCCCACTGCTTTACACCCTTTCTAGCAAACTTTCCACAAAAGGAATTTTTAGTTCATATGTATTTCAATACATGTTTAAGGTGGCCAACTGCGTCAAATTAATCCCTCTCTGGCCAGGCTCTACTCTACTCTGAAAAATGCAAATGCTCTAGTGGATATAGTGCCATTATAGGGCAGAAAGGCAAAAGATGTAGAAGAGCTACAGGTGCAGGTCTGGTTTCTGTCCGGGACAATGCAATACAAACCTACCTTGTACAGATTCATCCCAATCACACCCCCTTCCATTAGTACAGATCCCCAGTAACATCCAGTACAGACACCCCAGTACACCTCCAGAAAAAAGACAACCCTCAGTAAAGACATCTTGGTGCGGACCCTCTCCAGTAAGGACTCCCGCAGTGCAGTCCCCCAAAGTGCAGTCACCCTCAGTACAGATTCCCCATTGCAGAAAAGCCAAGAGGAGTCCCCCTCAGTTTAAACCTTCCCAGTGCAGATTCACCCTGTACAGTCCACATCAGTACAGACCCCTCCTGAAAACAGACCCTTCCATAGACACACCCAGTACGGAACCCCTGCACTAATGACCCACCCAGAAAACACAACCCTCAGTACACAAACCATTATTGCACACACGTTTGTTGTGTTGGTGATGCTCTGGTCAAAAAGGTTCTGCTGTCTGTCACCCGTAAATGGGTATACCTCCTTCCCCGTTTTACAGTCGAGACTGCGCACACAGACGGGACAGCAGTGCAGAGTTCATACTCTTCCAGTCCCCTAGAAGGATCGGCCTCAAGCGGAGATCTGCCTAGGTGAAAGATCAGCCGCGAAGGATGCAACCTCTAGGGGGTGCTGAAACAGTATAGAAACTCATGTATGACTTTCACATCAAAGATCAAAAATGCATACTATTTTTGAAACAACGTGCTCTGCAAAGTATGGTAGTGTGCTTCAATGCAGTTAACTATGGACATGCCCCTATGCAGACATTCCAAGGATAGACACTTCCAGTAGAGAATCGCCTTGTACAGGCCACCCCAACTACAGACGCCTCCAATGGAAAAGACCCCCCAGTAACCACCAGTACAAACACCCCTCAGCACAGACACCCCAGTACACCCCCGGAAGTATTGACACTCCTCAGTGAAGACATCCGAGAGCAGACCGCCTTCAGTAAAGACTAGAAATTCTGAATCAATCCTCTGCCCACTGCTTTACACCCTTTCTAGCAAACTTTCCACAAAAGGAATTTTTAGTTCATATGTATTTCAATACATGTTTAAGGTGGCCAACTGCGTCCAATTAATCCCTCTCTGGCCAGGCTCAACTCTACTCTGAAAAATGCAAATGCTCTAGTGGATATAGTGCCATTATAGGGCAGAAAGGCAAAAGATGTAGAAGAGCTACAGGTGCAGGTCTGGTTTCTGTCCGGGACAATGCAATACAAACCTACCTTGTACAGATTCATCCCAATCACACCCCCTTCCATTAGTACAGATCCCCAGTAACAACCAGTACAGACACCCCAGTACACCTCCAGAAAAAAGACAACCCTCAGTAAAGACATCTTGGTGCGGACCCTCTCCAGTAAGGACTCCCGCAGTGCAGTCCCCCCCCAGTGCAGTCACCCTCAGTACAGATTCCCCATTGTAGAAAAGCCAAGAGGAGCCCCCCTCAGTTTAAACCTTCCCAGTGCAGATTCACCCTGTACAGTCCACATCAGTACAGACCCCTCCTGAAAACAGACCCTTCCATAGACACACCCAGTACGGAACCCCTGCACTAATGACCCACCCAGAAAACACAACCCTCAGTACACAAACCATTATTGCACACACGTTTGTTGTGTTGGTGATGCTCTGGTCAAAAAGGTTCTGCTGTCTGTCACCCGTAAATGGGTATACCTCCTTCCCCGTTTTACAGTCGAGACTGCGCACACAGACGGGACAGCAGTGCAGAGTTCATACTCTTCCAGTCCCCTAGAAGGATCGGCCTCAAGCGGAGATCTGCCTAGGTGAAAGATCAGCCGCGAAGGATGCAACCTCTAGGGGGTGCTGAAACAGTATAGAAACTCATGTATGACTTTCACATCAAAGATCAAAAATGCATACTATTTTTGAAACAACGTGCTCTGCAAAGTATGGTAGTGTGCTTCAATGCAGTTAACTATGGACATGCCCCTATGCAGACATTCCAAGGATAGACACTTCCAGTAGAGAATCGCCTTGTACAGGCCACCCCAACTACAGACGCCTCCAATGGAAAAGACCCCCCAGTAACCACCAGTACAAACACCCCTCAGCACAGACACCCCAGTACACCCCCGGAAGTATTGACACTCCTCAGTGAAGACATCCGAGAGCAGACCGCCTTCAGTAAAGACTAGAAATTCTGAATCAATCCTCTGCCCACTGCTTTACACCCTTTCTAGCAAACTTTCCACAAAAGGAATTTTTAGTTCATATGTATTTCAATACATGTTTAAGGTGGCCAACTGCGTCAAATTAATCCCTCTCTGGCCAGGCTCTACTCTACTCTGAAAAATGCAAATGCTCTAGTGGATATAGTGCCATTATAGGGCAGAAAGGCAAAAGATGTAGAAGAGTTAGAGGTGCAGGTCTGGTTTCTGTCCGGGACAATGCATCACAAACCTACCTTGTACAGATTCATCCCAATCACACCCCCTTCCATTAGTACAGATCCCCAGTAACAACCAGTACAGACACCCCAGTACACCTCCAGAAAAAAGACAACCCTCAGTAAAGACATCTTGGTGCGGACCCTCTCCAGTAAGGACTCCCGCAGTGCAGTCCCCCCCAGTGCAGTCACCCTCAGTACAGATTCCCCATTGCAGAAAAGCCAAGAGGAGCCCCCCTCAGTTTAAACCTTCCCAGTGCAGATTCACCCTGTACAGTCCACATCAGTACAGACCCTTCCTGAAAACAGACCCTTCCATAGACACACCCAGTACGGAACCCCTGCACTAATGACCCACCCAGAAAACACAACCCTCAGTACACAAACCATTATTGCACACACGTTTGTTGTGTTGGTGATGCTCTGGTCAAAAAGGTTCTGCTGTCTGTCACCCGTAAATGGGTATACCTCCTTCCCCGTTTTACAGTCGAGACTGCGCACACAGACGGGACAGCAGTGCAGAGTTCATACTCTTCCAGTCCCCTAGAAGGATCGGCCTCAAGCGGAGATCTGCCTAGGTGAAAGATCAGCCGCGAAGGATGCAACCTCTAGGGGGTGCTGAAACAGTATAGAAACTCATGTATGACTTTCACATCAAAGATCAAAAATGCATACTATTTTTGAAACAACGTGCTCTGCAAAGTATGGTAGTGTGCTTCAATGCAGTTAACTATGGACATGCCCCTATGCAGACATTCCAAGGATAGACACTTCCAGTAGAGAATCGCCTTGTACAGGCCACCCCAACTACAGATGCCTCCAATGGAAAAGACCCCCCAGTAACCACCAGTACAAACACCCCTCAGCACAGACACCCCAGTACACCCCCGGAAGTATTGACACTCCTCAGTGAAGACATCCGAGAGCAGACCGCCTTCAGTAAAGACTAGAAATTCTGAATCAATCCTCTGCCCACTGCTTTACACCCTTTCTAGCAAACTTTCCACAAAAGGAATTTTTAGTTCATATGTATTTCAATACATATTTAAGGTGGCCAACTGCGTCAAATTAATCCCTCTCTGGCCAGGCTCTACTCTACTCTGAAAAATGCAAATGCTCTAGTGGATATAGTGCCATTATAGGGCAGAAAGGCAAAAGATGTAGAAGAGCTACAGGTGCAGGTCTGGTTTCTGTCCGGGACAATGCAATACAAACCTACCTTGTACAGATTCATCCCAATCACACCCCCTTCCATTAGTACAGATCCCCAGTAACAACCAGTACAGACACCCCAGTACACCTCCAGAAAAAAGACAACCCTCAGTAAAGACATCTTGGTGCGGGCCCTCTCCAGTAAGGACTCCCGCAGTGCAGTCCCCCCCAGTGCAGTCACCCTCAGTACAGATTCCCCATTGCAGAAAAGCCAAGAGGAGCCCCCCTCAGTTTAAACCTTCCCAGTGCAGATTCACCCTGTACAGTCCACATCAGTACAGACCCTTCCTGAAAACAGACCCTTCCATAGACACACCCAGTACGGAACCCCTGCACTAATGACCCACCCAGAAAACACAACCCTCAGTACACAAACCATTATTGCACACACGTTTGTTGTGTTGGTGATGCTCTGGTCAAAAAGGTTCTGCTGTCTGTCACCCGTAAATGGGTATACCTCCTTCCCCGTTTTACAGTCGAGACTGCGCACACAGACGGGACAGCAGTGCAGAGTTCATACTCTTCCAGTCCCATAGAAGGATCGGCCTCAAGCGGAGATCTGCCTAGGTGAAAGATCAGCCGCGAAGGATGCAACCTCTAGGGGGTGCTGAAACAGTATAGAAACTGATGTATGACTTTCACATCAAAGATCAAAAATGCATACTATTTTTGAAACAACGTGCTCTGCAAAGTATGGTAGTGTGCTTCAATGCAGTTAACTATGGACATGCCCCTATGCAGATATTCCAAGGATAGACACTTCCAGTAGAGAATCGCCTTGTACAGGCCACCCCAACTACAGACGCCTCGAATGGAAAAGACCCCCCAGTAACCACCAGTACAAACACCCCTCAGCACAGACACCCCAGTACACCCCCGGAAGTATTGACACTCCTCAGTGAAGACATCCGAGAGCAGACCGCCTTCAGTAAAGACTAGAAATTCTGAATCAATCCTCTGCCCACTGCTTTACACCCTTTCTAGCAAACTTTCCACAAAAGGAATTTTTAGTTCATATGTATTTCAATACATGTTTAAGGTGGCCAACTGCGTCAAATTAATCCCTCTCTGGCCAGGCTCTACTCTACTCTGAAAAATGCAAATGCTCTAGTGGATATAGTGTCAGTATAGGGCAGAAAGGCAAAATATGTAGAAGAGCTACAGGTGCAGGTCTGGTTTCTGTCCGGGACAATGCAATACAAACCTGCCTTGTACAGATTCATCCCAATCACACCCCCTTCCATTAGTACAGATCCCCAGTAACAACCAGTACAGACACCCCAGTACACCTCCAGAAAAAAGACAACCCTCAGTAAAGACATCTTGGTGCGGACCCTCTCCAGTAAGGACTCCCGCAGTGCAGTCCCCCCCAGTGCAGTCACCCTCAGTACAGATTCCCCATTGCAGAAAAGCCAAGAGGAGCCCCCCTCAGTTTAAACCTTCCCAGTGCAGATTCACCCTGTACAGTCCACATCAGTACAGACCCCTCCTGAAAACAGACCCTTCCATAGACACACCCAGTACGGAACCCCTGCACTAATGACCCACCCAGAAAACACAACCCTCAGTACACAAACCATTATTGCACACACGTTTGTTGTGTTGGTGATGCTCTGGTCAAAAAGGTTCTGCTGTCTGTCACCCGTAAATGGGTATACCTCCTTCCCCGTTTTACAGTCGAGACTGCGCACACAGACGGGACAGCAGTGCAGAGTTCATACTCTTCCAGTCCCCTAGAAGGATCGGCCTCAAGCGGAGATCTGCCTAGGTGAAAGATCAGCCGCGAAGGATGCAACCTCTAGGGGGTGCTGAAACAGTATAGAAACTCATGTATGACTTTCACATCAAAGATCAAAAATGCATACTATTTTTGAAACAATGTGCTCTGCAAAGTATGGTAGTGTGCTTCAATGCAGTTAACTATGGACATGCCCCTATGCAGACATTCCAAGGATAGACACTTCCAGTAGAGAATCGCCTTGTACAGGCCACCCCAACTACAGACGCCTCCAATGGAAAAGACCCCCCAGTAACCACCAGTACAAACACCCCTCAGCACAGACACCCCAGTACACCCCCGGAAGTATTGACACTCCTCAGTGAAGACATCCGAGAGCAGACCGCCTTCAGTAAAGACTAGAAATTCTGAATCAATCCTCTGCCCACTGCTTTACACCCTTTCTAGCAAACTTTCCACAAAAGGAATTTTTAGTTCATATGTATTTCAATACATGTTTAAGGTGGCCAACTGCGTCAAATTAATCCCTCTCTGGCCAGGCTCTACTCTACTCTGAAAAATGCAAATGCTCTAGTGGATATAGTGCCAGTATAGGGCAGAAAGGCAAAAGATGTAGAAGAGCTATAGATGCAGGTCTGGTTTCTGTCCGGGACAATGCAATACAAACCTGCCTTGTACAGATTCATCCCAATCACACCCCCTTCCATTAGTACAGATCCTAAGTAACAACCAGTACAGACACCCCAGTACACCTCCAGAAAAAAGACAACCCTCAGTAAAGACATCTTGGTGCGGACCCTCTCCAGTAAGGACTCCCGCAGTGCAGTCCCCCCCAGTGCAGTCACCCTCAGTACAGATTCCCCATTGCAGAAAAGCCAAGAGGAGCCCCCCTCAGTTTAAACCTTCCCAGTGCAGATTCACCCTGTACAGTCCACATCAGTACAGACCCCTCCTGAAAACAGACCCTTCCATAGACACACCCAATATGGAACCCCTGCACTAATGACCCACCCAGAAAACACAACCCTCAGTACACAAACCATTATTGCACACACGTTTGTTGTGTTGGTGATGCTCTGGTCAAAAAGGTTCTGCTGTCTGTCACCCGTAAATGGGTATACCTCCTTCCCCGTTTTACAGTCGAGACTGCGCACACAGACGGGACAGCAGTGCAGAGTTCATACTCTTCCAGTCCCCTAGAAGGATCGGCCTCAAGCGGAGATCTGCCTAGGTGAAAGATCAGCCGCGAAGGATGCAACCTCTAGGGGGTGCTGAAACAGTATAGAAACTCATGTATGACTTTCACATCAAAGATCAAAAATGCATACTATTTTTGAAACAACGTGCTCTGTAAAGTATAGTAGTGTGCTTCAATGCAGTTAACTATGGACATGCCCCTATGCAGACATTCCAAGGATAGACATTTCCAGTAGAGAATCGCCTTGTACAGGCCACCCCAACTACAGACGACTCCAATGGAAAAGACCCCCCAGTAACCACCAGTACAAACACCCCTCAGCACAGACACCCCAGTACACCCCCGGAAGTATTGACACTCCTCAGTGAAGACATCCGAGAGCAGACCGCCTTCAGTAAAGACTAGAAATTCTGAATCAATCCTCTGCCCACTGCTTTACACCCTTTCTAGCAAACTTTCCACAAAAGGAATTTTTAGTTCATATGTATTTCAATACATGTTTAAGGTGGCCAACTGCGTCAAATTAATCCCTCTCTGGCCAGGCTCTACTCTACTCTGAAAAATGCAAATGCTCTAGTGGATATAGTGCCATTATAGGGCAGAAAGGCAAAAGATGTAGAAGAGCTAGAGGTGCAGGTCTGGTTTCAGTCCGGGACAATGCAATACAAACCTGCCTTGTACAGATTCATCCCAATCACACCCCCTTCCATTAGTACAGATCCCCAGTAACAACCAGTACAGACACCCCAGTACACCTCCAGAAAAAAGACAACCCTCAGCAAAGACATCTTGGTGCGGACCCTCTCCAGTAAGGACTCCCGCAGTGCAGTCCCCCCCAGTGCAGTCACCCTCAGTACAGATTCCCCATTGCAGAAAAGCCAAGAGGAGCCCCCCTCAGTTTAAACCTTCCCAGTGCAGATTCACCCTGTACAGTCCACATCAGTACAGACCCCTCCTGAAAACAGACCCTTCCATAGACACACCCAGTACGGAACCCCTGCACTAATGACCCACCCAGAAAACACAACCCTCAGTACACAAACCATTATTGCACACACGTTTGTTGTGTTGGTGATGCTCTGGTCAAAAAGGTTCTGCTGTCTGTCACCCGTAAATGGGTATACCTCCTTCCCCGTTTTAAAGTCGAGACTGCGCACACAGACGGGACAGCAGTGCAGAGTTCATACTCTTCCAGTCCCCTAGAAGGATCGGCCTCAAGCGGAGATCTGCCTAGGTGAAAGATCAGCCACGAAGGATGCAACCTCTAGGGGGTGCTGAAACAGTTTAGAAACTCATGTATGACTTTCACATCAAAGATCAAAAATGCATACTATTTTTGAAACAACGTGCTCTGTAAAGTATAGTAGTGTGCTTCAATGCAGTTAACTATGGACATGCCCCTATGCAGACATTCCAAGGATAGACATTTCCAGTAGAGAATCGCCTTGTACAGGCCACCCCAACTACAGACGACTCCAATGGAAAAGACCCCCCAGTAACCACCAGTACAAACACCCCTCAGCACAGACACCCCAGTACAACCCCGGAAGTATTGACACTCCTCAGTGAAGACATCCGAGAGCAGACCGCCTTCAGTAAAGACTAGAAATTCTGAATCAATCCTCTGCCCACTGCTTTACACCCTTTCTAGCAAACTTTCCACAAAAGGAATTTTTAGTTCATATGTATTTCAATACATGTTTAAGGTGGCCAACTGCGTCAAATTAATCCCTCTCTGGCCAGGCTCTACTCTACTCTGAAAAATGCAAATGCTCTAGTGGATATAGTGCCATTATAGGGCAGAAAGGCAAAAGATGTAGAAGAGCTAGAGGTGCAGGTCTGGTTTCTGTCCGGGACAATGCATCACAAACCTACCTTGTACAGATTCATCCCAATCACACCCCTTTCCATTAGTACAGATCCCCAGTAACAACCAGTACAGACACCCCAGTACACCTCCAGAAAAAAGACAACCCTCAGTAAAGACATCTTGGTGCGGACCCCCTCCAGTAAGGACTCCCGCAGTGCAGTCCCCCCCAGTGCAGTCACCCTCAGTACAGATTCCCCATTGCAGAAAAGCCAAGAGGAGCCCCCCTCAGTTTAAACCTTCCCAGTGCAGATTCACCCTGTACAGTCCACATCAGTACAGACCCCTCCTGAAAACAGACCCTTCCATAGACACAACCAGTACGGAACCCCTGCACTAATGACCCACCCAGAAAACACAACCCTCAGTACACAAACCATTATTGCACACACGTTTGTTGTGTTGGTGATGCTCTGGTCAAAAAGGTTCTGCTGTCTGTCACCCGTAAATGGGTATACCTCCTTCCCCGTTTTACAGTCGAGACTGCGCACACAGACGGGACAGCAGTGCAGAGTTCATACTCTTCCAGTCCCATAGAAGGATCGGCCTCAAGCGGAGATCTGCCTAGGTGAAAGATCAGCCGCGAAGGATGCAACCTCTAGGGGGTGCTGAAACAGTATAGAAACTCATGTATGACTTTCACATCAAAGATCAAAAATGCATACTATTTTTGAAACAACGTGCTCTGCAAAGTATGGTAGTGTGCTTCAATGCAGTTAACTATGGACATGCCCCAATGCAGACATTCCAAGGATAGACACTTCCAGTAGAGAATCGCCTTGTACAGGCCACCCCAACTACAGACGCCTCCAATGGAAAAGACCCCCCAGTAACCACCAGTACAAACACCCCTTAGCACAGACACCCCAGTACACCCCCGGAAGTATTGACACTCCTCAGTGAAGACATCCGAGAGCAGACCGCCTTCAGTAAAGACTAGAAATTCTGAATCAATCCTCTGCCCACTGCTTTACACCCTTTCTAGCAAACTTTCCACAAAAGGAATTTTTAGTTCATATGTATTTCAATACATGTTTAAGGTGGCCAACTGCGTCAAATTAATCCCTCTCTGGCCAGGCTCTACTCTACTCTGAAAAATGCAAATGCTCTAGTGGATATAGTGCCAGTATAGGGCAGAAAGGCAAAAGATGTAGAAGAGCTACAGGTGCAGGTCTGGTTTCTGTCCGGGACAATGCAATACAAACCTGCCTTGTACAGATTCATCCCAATCACACCCCCTTCCATTAGTACAGATCCCCAGTAACAACCAGTACAGACACCCCAGTACACCTCCAGAAAAAAGACAACCCTCAGTAAAGACATCTTGGTGCGGACCCTCTCCAGTAAGGACTCCCGCAGTGCAGTCCCCCCCAGTGCAGTCACCCTCAGTACAGATTCCCCATTGCAGAAAAGCCAAGAGGAGCCCCCCTCAGTTTAAACCTTCCCAGTGCAGATTCACCCTGTACAGTCCACATCAGTACAGACCCCTCCTGAAAACAGACCCTTCCATAGACACACCCAGTACGGAACCCCTGCACTAATGACCCACCCAGAAAACACAACCCTCAGTACACAAACCATTATTGCACACACGTTTGTTGTGTTGGTGATGCTCTGGTCAAAAAGGTTCTGCTGTCTGTCACCCGTAAATGGGTATACCTCCTTCCCCGTTTTACAGTCGAGACTGCGCACACAGACGGGACAGCAGTGCAGAGTTCATACTCTTCCAGTCCCATAGAAGGATCGGCCTCAAGCGGAGATCTGCCTAGGTGAAAGATCAGCCGCGAAGGATGCAACCTCTAGGGGGTGCTGAAACAGTATAGAAACTCATGTATGACTTTCACATCAAAGATCAAAAATGCATACTATTTTTGAAACAACGTGCTCTGCAAAGTATGGTAGTGTGCTTCAATGCAGTTAACTATGGACATGCCCCTATGCAGACATTCCAAGGATAGACACTTCCAGTAGAGAATCGCCTTGTACAGGCCACCCCAACTACAGACGCCTCCAATGGAAAAGACCCCCCAGTAACCACCAGTACAAACACCCCTCAGCACAGACACCCCAGTACACCCCCGGAAGTATTGACACTCCTCAGTGAAGACATCCGAGAGCAGACCGCCTTCAGTAAAGACTAGAAATTCTGAATCAATCCTCTGCCCACTGTTTTACACCCTTTCTAGCAAACTTTCCACAAAAGGAATTTTTAGTTCATATGTATTTCAATACATGTTTAAGGTGGCCAACTGCGTCAAATTAATCCCTCTCTGGCCAGGCTCTACTCTACTCTGAAAAATGCAAATGCTCTAGTGGATATAGTGCCATTATAGGGCAGAAAGGCAAAAGATGTAGAAGAGCTACATGTGCAGGTCTGGTTTCTGTCCGGGACAATGCAATACAAACCTACCTTGTACAGATTCATCCCAATCACACCCCCTTCCATTAGTACAGATCCCCAGTAACAACCAGTACAGACACCCCAGTACACCTCCAGAAAAAAGACAACCCTCAGTAAAGACATCTTGGTGCGGACCCTCTCCAGTAAGGACTCCCGCAGTGCAGTCCCCCCCAGTGCAGTCACCCTCAGTACAGATTCCCCATTGCAGAAAAGCCAAGAGGAGCCCCCCTCAGTTTAAACCTTCCCAGTGCAGATTCACCCTGTACAGTCCACATCAGTACAGACCCCTCCTGAAAACAGACCCTTCCATAGACACACCCAGTACGGAACCCCTGCACTAATGACCCACCCAGAAAACACAACCCTCAGTACACAAACCATTATTGCACACACGTTTGTTGTGTTGGTGATGCTCTGGTCAAAAAGGTTCTGCTGTCTGTCACCCGTAAATGGGTATACCTCCTTCCCCGTTTTACAGTCGAGACTGCGCACACAGACGGGACAGCAGTGCAGAGTTCATACTCTTCCAGTCCCATAGAAGGATCGGCCTCAAGCGGAGATCTGCCTAGGTGAAAGATCAGCCGCGAAGGATGCAACCTCTAGGGGGTGCTGAAACAGTATAGAAACTCATGTATGACTTTCACATCAAAGATCAAAAATGCATACTATTTTTGAAACAACGTGCTCTGCAAAGTATGGTAGTGTGCTTCAATGCAGTTAACTATGGACATGCCCCTATGCAGACATTCCAAGGATAGACACTTCCAGTAGAGAATCGCCTTGTACAGGCCACCCCAACTACAGACGCCTCCAATGGAAAAGACCCCCCAGTAACCACCAGTACAAACACCCCTCAGCACAGACACCCCAGTACACCCCCGGAAGTATTGACACTCCTCAGTGAAGACATCCGAGAGCAGACCGCCTTCAGTAAAGACTAGAAATTCTGAATCAATCCTCTGCCCACTGCTTTACACCCTTTCTAGCAAACTTTCCACAAAAGGAATTTTTAGTTCATATGTATTTCAATACATGTTTAAGGTGGCCAACTGCGTCCAATTAATCCCTCTCTGGCCAGGCTCTACTCTACTCTGAAAAATGCAAATGCTCCAGTGGATATAGTGCCATTATAGGGCAGAAAGACAAAAGATGTAGAAGAGCTACAGGTGCAGGTCTGGTTTCTGTCCGGGACAATGCAATACAAACCTACCTTGTACAGATTCATCCCAATCACACCCCCTTCCATTAGTACAGATCCCCAGTAACAACCAGTGCAGACACCCCAGTACACCTCCAGAAAAAAGACAACCCTCAGTAAAGACATCTTGGTGCGGACCCTCTCCAGTAAGGACTCCCGCAGTGCAGTCCCCCCCAGTGCAGTCACCCTCAGTACAGATTCCCTATTGCAGAAAAGCCAAGAGGAGCCCCCCTCAGTTTAAACCTTCCCAGTGCAGATTCACCCTGTACAGTCCACATCAGTACAGACCCCTCCTGAAAACAGACCCTTCCATAGACACACCCAGTACGGAACCCCTGCACTAATGACCCACCCAGAAAACACAACCCTTAGTACACAAACCATTATTGCACACACGTTTGTTGTGTTGGTGATGCTCTGGTCAAAAAGGTTCTGCTGTCTGTCACCCGTAAATGGGTATACCTCCTTCCCCGTTTTACAGTCGAGACTGCGCACACAGACGGGACAGCAGTGCAGAGTTCATACTCTTCCAGTCCCCTAGAAGGATCGGCCTCAAGCGGAGATCTGCCTAGGTGAAAGATCAGCCGCGAAGGATGCAACCTCTAGGGGGTGCTGAAACAGTATAGAAACTCATGTATGACTTTCACATCAAAGATCAAAAATGCATACTATTTTTGAAACAACGTGCTCTGCAAAGTATGGTAGTGTGCTTCAATGCAGTTAACTATGGACATGCCCCTATGCAGACATTCCAAGGATAGACACTTCCAGTAGAGAATCGCCTTGTACAGGCCACCCCAACTACAGACGCCTCCAATGGAAAAGACCCCCCAGTAACCACCAGTACAAACACCCCTCAGCACAGACACCCCAGTACACCCCCGGAAGTATTGACACTCCTCAGTGAAGACATCCGAGAGCAGACCGCCTTCAGTAAAGACTAGAAATTCTGAATCAATCCTCTGCCCACTGCTTTACACCCTTTATAGCAAACTTTCCACAAAAGGAATTTTTAGTTCATATGTATTTCAATACATGTTTAAGGTGGCCAACTGCGTCAAATTAATCCCTCTCTGGCCAGGCTCTACTCTACTCTGAAAAATGCAAATGCTCTAGTGGATATAGTGCCATTATAGGGCAGAAAGGCAAAAGATGTAGAAGAGCTGCAGGTGCAGGTCTGGTTTCTGTCCGGGACAATGCATCACAAACCTACCTTGTACAGATTCATCCCAATCACACCCCCTTCCATTAGTACAGATCCCCAGTAACAACCAGTACAGACACCCCAGTACACCTCCAGAAAAAAGACAACCCTAAGTAAAGACATCTTGGTGCGGAAACTCTCCAGTAAGGACTCCCGCAGTGCAGTCCCCCCCAGTGCAGTCACCCTCAGTACAGATTCCCCATTGCAGAAAAGCCAAGAGGAGCCCCCCTCAGTTTAAACCTTCCCAGTGCAGATTCACCCTGTACAGTCCACATCAGTACAGACCCCTCCTGAAAACAGACCCTTCCATAGACACACCCAGTACGGAACCCCTGCACTAATGACCCACCCAGAAAACACAACCCTCAGTACACAAACTATTATTGCACACACGTTTGTTGTGTTGGTGATGCTCTGCTCAAAAAGGTTCTGCTGTCCGTCACCCGTAAATGGGTATACCTCCTTCCCCGTTTTACAGTCGAGACTGCGCACACAGACGGGACAGCAGTGCAGAGTTCATACTCTTCCAGTCCCCTAGAAGGATCGGCCTCAAGCGGAGATCTGCCTAGGTGAAAGATCAGCCGCGAAGGATGCAACCTCTAGGGGGTGCTGAAACAGTATAGAAACTCATGTATGACTTTCACATCAAAGATCAAAAATGCATACTATTATTGAAACAACGTGCTCTGCAAAGTATGGTAGTGTGCTTCAATGCAGTTAACTATGGACATGCCCCTATGCAGACATTCCAAGGATAGACACTTCCAGTAGAGAATCGCCTTGTACAGGCCACCCCAACTACAGACGCCTCCAATGGAAAAGACCCCCCAGTAACCACCAGTACAAACACCCCTCAGCACAGACACCCCAGTACACCCCCGGAAGTATTGACACTCCTCAGTGAAGACATCCGAGAGCAGACCGCCTTCAGTAAAGACTAGAAATTCTGAATCAATCCTCTGCCCACTGCTTTACACCCTTTCTAGCAAACTTTCTACAAAAGGAATTTTTAGTTCATATGTATTTCAATACATGTTTAAGGTGGCCAACTGCGTCCAATTAATCCCTCTCTGGCCAGGCTCTACTCTACTCTGAAAAATGCAAATGCTCCAGTGGATATAGTGCCATTATATGGCAGAAAGGCAAAAGATGTAGAAGAGCTACAGGTGCAGGTCTGGTTTCTGTCCGGGACAATGCAATACAAACCTACCTTGTACAGATTCATCCCAATCACACCCCCTTCCATTAGTACAGATCCCCAGTAACAACCAGTACAGACACCCCAGTACACCTCCAGAAAAAAGACAACCCTCAGTAAAGACATCTTGGTGCGGACCCTCTCCAGTAAGGACTCCCGCAGTGCAGTCCCCCCCCAGTGCAGTCACCCTCAGTACAGATTCCCCATTGTAGAAAAGCCAAGAGGAGCCCCCCTCAGTTTAAACCTTCCCAGTGCAGATTCACCCTGTACAGTCCACATCAGTACAGACCCCTCCTGAAAACAGACCCTTCCATAGACACACCCAGTACGGAACCCCTGCACTAATGACCCACCCAGAAAACACAACCCTCAGTACACAAACCATTATTGCACACACGTTTGTTGTGTTGGTGATGCTCTGGTCAAAAAGGTTCTGCTGTCTGTCACCCGTAAATGGGTATACCTCCTTCCCCGTTTTACAGTCGAGACTGCACACACAGACGGGACAGCAGTGCAGAGTTCATACTCTTCCAGTCCCATAGAAGGATCGGCCTCAAGCGGAGATCTGCCTAGGTGAAAGATCAGCCGCGAAGGATGCAACCTCTAGGGGGTGCTGAAACAGTATAGAAACTCATGTATGACTTTCACATCAAAGATCAAAAATGCATACTATTTTTGAAACAACGTGCTCTGCAAAGTATGGTAGTGTGCTTCAATGCAGTTAACTATGGACATGCCCCTATGCAGACATTCCAAGGATAGACACTTCCAGTAGAGAATCGCCTTGTACAGGCCACCCCAACTACAGACGCCTCCAATGGAAAAGACCCCCCAGTAACCACCAGTACAAACACCCCTCAGCACAGACACCCCAGTACACCCCCGGAAGTATTGACACTCCTCAGTGAAGACATCCGAGAGCAGACCGCCTTCAGTAAAGACTAGAAATTCTGAATCAATCCTCTGCCCACTGCTTTACACCCTTTCTAGCAAACTTTCCACAAAAGGAATTTTTAGTTCATATGTATTTCAATACATGTTTAAGGTGGCCAACTGCGTCAAATTAATCCCTCTCTGGCCAGGCTCTACTCTACTCTGAAAAATGCAAATGCTCTAGTGGATATAGTGCCATTATAGGGCAGAAAGGCAAAAGATGTAGAAGAGCTACAGGTGCAGGTCTGGTTTCTCTCCGGGACAATGCAATACAAACCTACCTTGTACAGATTCATCCCAATCACACCCCCTTCCATTAGTACAGATCCCCAGTAACAACCAGTACAGACACCCCAGTACACCTCCAGAAAAAAGACAACCCTCAGTAAAGACATCTTGGTGCGGACCCTCTCCAGTAAGGACTCCCGCAGTGCAGTCCCCCCCAGTGCAGTCACCCTCAGTACAGATTCCCCATTGCAGAAAAGCCAAGAGGAGCCCCCCTCAGTTTAAACCTTCCCAGTGCAGATTCACCCTGTACAGTCCACATCAGTACAGACCCCTCCTGAAAACAGACCCTTCCATAGACACACCCAGTACGGAACCCCTGCACTAATGACCCACCCAGAAAACACAACCCTCAGTACACAAACCATTATTGCACACACGTTTGTTGTGTTGGTGATGCTCTGGTCAAAAAGGTTCTGCTGTCACCCGTAAATGGGTATACCTCCTTCCCCGTTTTACAGTCGAGACTGCGCACACAGACGGGACAGCAGTGCAGAGTTCATACTCTTCCAGTCCCCTAGAAGGATCGGCCTCAAGCGGAGATCTGCCTAGGTGAAAGATCAGCCGCGAAGGATGCAACCTCTAGGGGGTGCTGAAACAGTATAGAAACTCATGTATGACTTTCACATCAAAGATCAAAAATGCATACTATTTTTGAAACAACGTGCTCTGCAAAGTATGGTAGTGTGCTTCAATGCAGTTAACTATGGACATGCCCCTATGCAGACATTCCAAGGATAGACACTTCCAGTAGAGGATCGCCTTGTACAGGCCACCCCAACTACAGACGCCTCCAATGGAAAAGACCCCCCAGTAACCACCAGTACAAACACCCCTCAGCACAGACACCCCAGTACACCCCCGGAAGTATTGACACTCCTCAGTGAAGACATCCGAGAGCAGACCGCCTTCAGTAAAGACTAGAAATTCTGAATCAATCCTCTGCCCACTGCTTTACACCCTTTCTAGCAAACTTTCCACAAAAGGAATTTTTAGTTCATATGTATTTCAATACATGTTTAAGGTGGCCAACTGCGTCAAATTAATCCCTCTCTGGCCAGGCTCTACTCTACTCTGAAAAATGCAAATGCTCTAGTGGATATAGTGCCATTATAGGGCAGAAAGGCAAAAGATGTAGAAGAGCTAGAGGTGCAGGTCTGGTTTCTATCCGGGACAATGCAATACAAACCTACCTTGTACAGATTCATCCCAATCACACCCCCTTCCATTAGTACAGATCCCCAGTAACAACCAGTACAGACACCCCAGTACACCTCCAGAAAAAAGACAACCCTCAGTAAAGACATCTTGGTGCGGACCCTCTCCAGTAAGGACTCCCGCAGTGCAGTCCCCCCCAGTGCAGTCACCCTCAGTACAGATTCCCCATTGCAGAAAAGCCAAGAGGAGCCCCCTTCAGTTTAAACCTTCCCAGTGCAGATTCACCCTGTACAGTCCACAGCAGTACAGACCCCTCCTGAAAACAGACCCTTCCATAGACACACCCAGTACGGAACCCCTGCACTAATGACCCACCCAGAAAACACAACCCTCAGTACACAAACCATTATTGCACACACGTTTGTTGTGTTGGTGATGCTCTGGTCAAAAAGGTTCTGCTGTCTGTCACCCGTAAATGGGTATACCTCCTTCCCCGTTTTACAGTCGAGACTGCGCACACAGACGGGACAGCAGTGCAGAGTTCATACTCTTCCAGTCCCATAGAAGGATCGGCCTCAAGCGGAGATCTGCCTAGGTGAAAGATCAGCCGCGAAGGATGCAACCTCTAGGGGGTGCTGGAACAGTATAGAAACTCATGTATGACTTTCACATCAAAGATCAAAAATGCATACTATTTTTGAAACAACGTGCTCTGCAAAGTATGGTAGTGTGCTTCAATGCAGTTAACTATGGACATGCCCCTATGCAGACATTCCAAGGATAGACATTTCCAGTAGAGAATCGCCTTGTACAGGCCACCCCAACTACAGACGCCTCCAATGGAAAAGACCCCCCAGTAACCACCAGTACAAACACCCCTCAGCACAGACACCCCAGTACACCCCCGGAAGTATTGACACTCCTCAGTGAAGACATCCGAGAGCAGACTGCCTTCAGTAAAGACTAGAAATTCTGAATCAATCCTCTGCCCACTGCTTTACACCCTTTCTAGCAAACTTTCCACAAAAGGAATTTTTAGTTCATATGTATTTCAATACATGTTTAAGGTGGCCAACTGCGTCCAATTAATCCCTCTCTGGCCAGGCTCTACTCTACTCTGAAAAATGCAAATGCTCTAGTGGATATAGTGCCATTATAGGGCAGAAAGGCAAAAGATGTAGAAGAGCTACAGGTGCAGGTCTGGTTTCTGTCCGGGACAATGCAATACAAACCTACCTTGTACAGATTCATCCCAATCACACCCCCTTCCATTAGTACAGATCCCCAGTAACAACCAGTACAGACACCCCAGTACACCTCCAGAAAAAAGACAACCCTCAGTAAAGACATCTTGGTGCGGACCCTCTCCAGTAAGGACTCCCGCAGTGCAGTCCCCCCCAGTGCAGTCACCCTCAGTACAGATTCCCCATTGCAGAAAAGCCAAGAGGAGCCCCCCTCAGTTTAAACCTTCCCAGTGCAGATTCACCCTGTACAGTCCACATCAGTACAGACCCCTCCTGAAAACAGACCCTTCCATAGACACACCCAGTACGGAACCCCTGCACTAATGACTCACCCAGAAAACACAACCCTCAGTACACAAACCATTATTGCACACACGTTTGTTGTGTTGGTGATGCTCTGGTCAAAAAGGTTCTGCTGTCTGTCACCCGTAAATGGGTATACCTCCTTCCCCGTTTTACAGTCGAGACTGCGCACACAGACGGGACAGCAGTGCAGAGTTCATACTCTTCCAGTCCCCTAGAAGGATCGGCCTCAAGCGGAGATCTGCCTAGGTGAAAGATCAGCCGCGAAGGATGCAACCTCTAAGGGGTGCTGAAACAGTATAGAAACTCATGTATGACTTTCACATCAAAGATCAAAAATGCATACTATTTTTGAAACAACGTGCTCTGCAAAGTATGGTAGTGTGCTTCAATGCAGTTAACTATGGACATGCCCCTATGCAGACATTCCAAGGATAGACACTTCCAGTAGAGAATCGCCTTGTACAGGCCTCCCCAACTACAGACGCCTCCAATGGAAAAGACCCCCCAGTAACCACCAGTACAAACACCCCTCAGCACAGACACCCCAGTACACCCCCGGAAGTATTGACACTCCTCAGTGAAGACATCCGAGAGCAGACCGCATTCAGTAAAGACTAGAAATTCTGAATCAATCCTCTGCCCACTGCTTTACACCCTTTCTAGCAAACTTTCCACAAAAGGAATTTTTAGTTCATATGTATTTCAATACATGTTTAAGGTGGCCAACTGCGTCCAATTAATCCCTCTCTGGCCAGGCTCTACTCTACTTTGAAAAATGCAAATGCTCCAGTGGATATAGTGCCATTATAGGGCAGAAAGACAAAAGATGTAGAAGAGCTACAGGTGCAGGTCTGGTTTCTGTCCGGGACAATGCAATACAAACCTACCTTGTACAGATTCATCCCAATCACACCCCCTTCCATTAGTACAGATCCCCAGTAACAACCAGTACAGACACCCCAGTACACCTCCAGAAAAAAGACAACCCTCAGTAAAGACATCTTGGTGCGGACCCTCTCCAGTAAGGACTCCCGCAGTGCAGTCCCCCCCAGTGCAGTCACCCTCAGTACAGATTCCCCATTGCAGAAAAGCCAAGAGGAGCCCCCCTCAGTTTAAACCTTCCCAGTGCAGATTCACCCTGTACAGTCCACATCAGTACAGACCCCTCCTGAAAACAGACCCTTCCATAGACACACCCAGTACGGAACCCCTGCACTAATGACCCACCCAGAAAACACAACCCTCAGTACACAAACCATTATTGCACACACGTTTGTTGTGTTGGTGATGCTCTGGTCAAAAAGGTTCTGCTGTCTGTCACCCGTAAATGGGTATACCTCCTTCCCCGTTTTACAGTCGAGACTGCGCACACAGACGGGACAGCAGTGCAGAGTTCATACTCTTCCAGTCCCCTAGAAGGATCGGCCTCAAGCGGAGATCTGCCTAGGTGAAAGATCAGCCGCGAAGGATGCAACCTCTAGGGGGTGCTGAAACAGTATAGAAACTCATGTATGACTTTCACATCAAAGATCAAAAATGCATACTATTTTTGAAACAACGTGCTCTGCAAAGTATGATAGTGTGCTTCAATGCAGTTAACTATGGACATGCCCCTATGCAGACATTCCAAGGATAGACACTTCCAGTAGAGGATCGCCTTGTACAGGCCACCCCAACTACAGACGCCTCCAATGGAAAAGACCCCCCAGTAACCACCAGTACAAACACCCCTCAGCACAGACACCCCAGTACACCCCCGGAAGTATTGACACTCCTCAGTGAAGACATCCGAGAGCAGACCGCCTTCAGTAAAGACTAGAAATTCTGAATCAATCCTCTGCCCACTGCTTTACACCCTTTCTAGCAAACTTTCCACAAAAGGAATTTTTAGTTCATATGTATTTCAATACATGTTTAAGGTGGCCAACTGCGTCAAATTAATCCCTCTCTGGCCAGGCTCTACTCTACTCTGAAAAATGCAAATGCTCTAGTGGATATAGTGCCATTATAGGGCAGAAAGGCAAAAGATGTAGAAGAGCTATAGGTGCAGGTCTGGTTTCTGTCCGGGACAATGCATCACAAACCTACCTTGTACAGATTCATCCCAATCACACCCCCTTCCATTAGTACAGATCCCCAGTAACAACCAGTACAGACACCCCAGTACAACTCCAGAAAAAAGACAACCCTCAGTAAAGACATCTTGGTGCGGACCCTCTCCAGTAAGGACTCCCGCAGTGCAGTCCCCCCCAGTGCAGTCACCCTCAGTACAGATTCCCCATTGCAGAAAAGCCAAGAGGAGCCCCCCTCAGTTTAAACCTTCCCAGTGCAGATTCACCCTGTACAGTCCACATCAGTACAGACCCCTCCTGAAAACAGACCCTTCCATAGACACACCCAGTACGGAACCCCTGCACTAATGACCCACCCAGAAAACACAACCCTCAGTACACAAACCATTATTGCACACACGTTTGTTGTGTTGGTGATGCTCTGGTCAAAAAGGTTCTGCTGTCTGTCACCCGTAAATGGGTATACCTCCTTCCCCGTTTTACAGTCGAGACTGCGCACACAGACGGGACAGCAGTGCAGAGTTCATACTCTTCCAGTCCCCTAGAAGGATCGGCCTCAAGCGGAGATCTGCCTAGGTGAAAGATCAGCCGCGAAGGATGCAACCTCTAGGGGGTGCTGAAACAGTATAGAAACTCATGTATGACTTTCACATCAAAGATCAAAAATGCATACTATTTTTGAAACAACGTGCTCTGCAAAGTATGGTAGTGTGCTTCAATGCAGTTAACTATGGACATGCCCCTATGCAGACATTCCAAGGATAGACACTTCCAGTAGAGAATCGCCTTGTACAGGCCACCCCAACTACAGACGCCTCCAATGGAAAAGACCCCCCAGTAACCACCAGTACAAACACCCCTCAGCACAGACACCCCAGTACACCCCCGGAAGTATTGACACTCCTCAGTGAAGACATCCGAGAGCAGACCGCCTTCAGTAAAGACTAGAAATTCTGAATCAATCCTCTGCCCACTGCTTTACACCCTTTCTAGCAAATTTTCCACAAAAGGAATTTTTAGTTCATATGTATTTCAATACATGTTTAAGGTGGCCAACTGCGTCAAATTAATCCCTCTCTGGCCAGGCTCTACTCTACTCTGAAAAATGCAAATGCTCTAGTGGATATAGTGCCAGTATAGGGCAGAAAGGCAAAAGATGTAGAAGAGCTACAGGTGCAGGTCTGGTTTCTGTCCGGGACAATGCAATACAAACCTGCCTTGTACAGATTCATCCCAATCACACCCCCTTCCATTAGTACAGATCCCCAGTAACAACCAGTACAGACACCCCAGTACACCTCCAGAAAAAAGACAACCCTCAGTAAAGACATCTTGGTGCGGACCCTCTCCAGTAAGGACTCCCGCAGTGCAGTCCCCCCCAGTGCAGTCACCCTCAGTACAGATTCCCCATTGCAGAAAAGCCAAGAGGAGCCCCCCTCAGTTTAAACCTTCCCAGTGCAGATTCACCCTGTACAGTCCACATCAGTACAGACCCCTCCTGAAAACAGACCCTTCCATAGACACACCCAGTACGGAACCCCTGCACTAATGACCCACCCAGAAAACACAACCCTCAGTACACAAACCATTATTGCACACACGTTTGTTGTGTTGGTGATGCTCTGGTCAAAAAGGTTCTGCTGTCTGTCACCCGTAAATGGGTATACCTCCTTCCCCGTTTTACAGTCGAGACTGCGCACACAGACGGGACAGCAGTGCAGAGTTCATACTCTTCCAGTCCCATAGAAGGATCGGCCTCAAGCGGAGATCTGCCTAGGTGAAAGATCAGCCGCGAAGGATGCAACCTCTAGGGGGTGCTGAAACAGTATAGAAACTCATGTATGACTTTCACATCAAAGATCAAAAATGCATACTATTTTTGAAACAACGTGCTCTGCAAAGTATGGTAGTGTGCTTCAATGCAGTTAACTATGGACATGCCCCTATGCAGACATTCCAAGGATAGACACTTCCAGTAGAGAATCGCCTTGTACAGGCCACCCCAACTACAGACGCCTCCAATGGAAAAGACCCCCCAGTAACCACCAGTACAAACACCCCTCAGCACAGACACCCCAGTACACCCCCGGAAGTATTGACACTCCTCAGTGAAGACATCCGAGAGCAGACCGCCTTCAGTAAAGACTAGAAATTCTGAATCAATCCTCTGCCCACTGCTTTACACCCTTTCTAGCAAACTTTCCACAAAAGGAATTTTTAGTTCATATGTATTTCAATACATGTTTAAGGTGGCCAACTGCGTCAAATTAATCCCTCTCTGGCCAGGCTCTACTCTACTCTGAAAAATGCAAATGCTCTAGTGGATATAGTGCCATTATAGGGCAGAAAGGCAAAAGATGTAGAAGAGCAACAGGTGCAGGTCTGGTTTCTGTCCGGGACAATGCAATACAAACCTACCTTGTACAGATTCATCCCAATCACACCCCCTTCCATTAGTACAGATCCCCAGTAACAACCAGTACAGACACCCCAGTACACCTCCAGAAAAAAGACAACCCTCAGTAAAGACATCTTGGTGCGGACCCTCTCCAGTAAGGACTCCCGCAGTGCAGTCCCCCCCAGTGCAGTCACCCTCAGTACAGATTCCCCATTGCAGAAAAGCCAAGAGGAGCCCCTGTCATGGAAATTTTGTATTGTTGGTCGAACTTTAAATGTGTCATGTATTCGTGTTATTCATATGTCTCTCGTGTGGCTTAATTAAAGCTCTGAAGGCTGCAATTGGGCCATGCGCATGTACAATGTATGTATTACAGTACTCGGCTTGGTAATGGATGAGATGGCAGATCTGCGCTTATAGACCGGCGTGTATACCACCACGGCATTCCATGCGAATGCTGCTGTCAGTAGACCGTGGGCCTGTATCCACATATCAGCAGCATGGTACCACGTGGGCTTCATAACGCAATGCGCAAGCGGTGTGAACTCCACGTGTAGGCTTGTGCATATCTTACAACCCATTACTAATCTGAACTGTATCTCGGATGGATGTGTTTTAATAAAGATCGTATCGGGCCCATCCAGGTACAGACTGATATTTTTAGGGAGTGCTTGTGCAGAGAATTTTACATACCAATAGAAGCTAGTAGGACAGGAAATATGACCTCAGATGGCTCATAGGGGGGAAGGGGAGGAAGTCTGCTGACCTCAGAAGGTTCATGGGGGAGGACCAGTGATAGATAATAGCAAAGGCTATGCTCCAATTGGAATGTATATCCTCTGTATAGGTACTCCCCATTGCATTGTTCGGTGGGAGGGATTGACTTTATTCATGTGGGGGGCATGTGTGTATTCTTAATAAAACAGAGAGCTGAGCCTAAAATCAGCCCTTATGTGAGTTGCAACCAGCCTTAGAGTGTCGTGTGATCATTCCAGGGTAACGGAGCTCCATCACCCACAAATTCAACAGAACCAAAGTATTTGGATGGGCAGGAATCGTGTAGTTTGGCTGCAGTCGTGGTAAGCGAGATTCGCACAGCTTTATGGGGGATTTCTGCACATCCAACTGCGAGTACTCACGGTAAGGAGAAATTCGTTAAAGCGAATTTCCAAGACAGTTTGGCGAGCCTGGTGGATACTAACGCGTATTCTTGCGTAGCTAACCTAGAACGAGGGGGGAATGGCCATCATGAACTAGCAAAAAGTATGCCGGCACATTTCAGGTCTCTCTGCCATTAAGAGGATCGCTTTTTGCGTGTTCGTGTGGCTGATTTCGCTCTCTGTTAGCTAACAAGAAATACCGCTTAACAAGGACCTCGTTTTTTGTCCTAAACTCTTGATTTGTGGGTGAAAGACAAGGGTTTGTCTCTGCGGAACGCAGCAGAGGGGGGGGTTTTGGTTGGCTGGATTTGGTCAAGTTTAAAAAATCTTCCAACCAAAAATTAAACGGGTATATGTTTTAGTGGGTAAAAGTTGTTGCATAGTGTTAGGTAAGTATTTGCGGGTTGTAGGTACTGTGGTGATTGCTTTACCCCCCTCCACGTGAGGTAATTATTACAGTGCTGAAAGGCTTAGGTTAATTGTTAACTGTTGTAAGATCTGTGTTATGTGGTCTGTACAATGTTTTGTGGTACTAATGCTCCCAGCAAGCATGCAGCAGGGGGTCCTTTCTGTTACATGTGCATGTTAGTGTGATATGTTGGTGTTTTATGTCCGTTCTGTGATTGTGCCCAAATTGTGTTGTATGTGTACTTCATATTGTTGTGTAATTGTCCAGTGTATGTTCTGTCTAAAAGTCTGTTTTATGTAAGAAGTTAGAGGCAATTTTGAGGCTAGAGTCTGCCGTGTGCTCCTCTGTGGGGGGTCATTCTAGTATCTGCCATGTGCTCCTCTGTGGGGGGTCATTCTAGTATCTGCCATGTGCTCCTCTGTGGGGGGTCATTCTAGTATCTGCCATGTGCTCCTCTGTGGGGGGTCATTCTAGTATCTGCCATGTGCTCCTCTGTGGGGGGTCATTTTCTTGACTAAACCACATGGACTCCTTTTGTTTGGTGGCCATTTTGTTGGCTACCAAATGTGCAGTAATCTCTATGCAATGTGCATGAAGTTTCCTATATGCATTTGACCCATATTGTGTTTTTAATCCAAATTTTTTACAGTTTCATTTGTTTGCTTTTAGCTTTAAATTTGCGTATTGCCAGCCAATTTAAAGTGTATTAAGCGAGTTTTCCCTTCACGTGTTCCACATTTAATGAGCGCGGTGAAGTCTGGGTTTTTGCACATAGATTTCTTGTATAGTGATTATGTTTTTCTTGTGTTTTTCCTGTTAAAAGTAGTTCCTTATTGTAAAGCGGGTTTGTTTTAAGCTGCTGTGTCGCGTGTTTCACGTCCAGCAGACTTTTTGTGTAAACGGTTCTAGGTGGTTGCAGTAAAGATTGCGTGTATAACGTGGATCGTTTAGCGGTGCTGATAGGAGTGATTTTTGCGTCAGCAACAAGGTTACTTTTGGCGCAGTTTTTCGGTTTACCTCTGTGTAATTGTTTTACTGTGAAACGTCCCGTGTTTTTCATAAGGATCCACTTTGTCCTTTTTAACAGTTTTTCAGGTTGAAAAAGGGTTTTTCTGTGTGTATTAGGAAAGTTTTTTTTTCTTTACACAAATTTCCTAAAGGTCAGTTAGCAGGTTTCTGCCCAACCAGTGACCCCTAAGTAACATCCAAGAACCCCTCTTTTTGTTTTGACTTGTGTTAGCTACTGTGTGCAGGGAGAGAAAAGCCACTTTCATCATTGTGCGGTGTGGCCTGCCAAACACAGTGGGTGATGAGAACCACATAAATTACGCTGTGTGAGTGGGCGGTCCAGGGAAGTCCTGGTCACCACAAACACTTCGGGTGGTCAGGATCACACAAATTGCGCTGTGGGAGTGGGAGGTGTGCTCTCAGTCTGACCGCCACTTGATGCGCTTCGGGTGATCGATAAGTATCACATAAATTACGCTGTGCTGGGAAAGTGGTGGAATCAGGCCTCTCGGTAGGATCCCACCGAGTGCTCCAGGGGGTAAACAGGTACCCGGACGCGGGATATATACCAGTGACTAGTCACGATGGGCAGTAGTCAGTCCATGAAGAGAGAGGGGGAACCAGCCCTCTTCAGGGTAAGGACAGCTGCACAACTGATGAAGGTGAGTTTGGGGGGGAAGTCTACAGAACCCCTCAAAAGGTGGAATAAATGGTCGAAGGGTACCAGATGGGAAATTCCCCGGGAAGGTACATTTGACGCATGGAGGTGGGAAAAATTCATCTCTGAATTTGAACCACGGATGCAGGCGTCAGAACTAGAGATCGCACAGCTATGGCTTCACAGGTCAATCCGATTAGGGAAGCAGGGCATACATAAACTGGTGTCTGTCCGGAAGAACCAGGTGATGTATACCTGGCCTCCAGAGGGAATAAAACAGGAGGATCCAGTGTCAGAGGTGGAGGAAGCTCTTTCAGGGCTGACTCTACTAAGGCAGGCAGGATCAGGGTCTACTGGGGTCCCCCAACAACCAACAGTGGCTGAGATAAGTATAACTGCACCTGTCTCTTCTGTTAGTGACGTCACTCTTGACATACCTTCTGTGTCTTCTGTCTCTATGCCTCAGCCTCTGCCTCTACCTCTCCCTTCTCCCTGCTTCACCCCAGCTCCTTCTGTTTCCAACTATGAAGCCTACTCAACAACCGATTTGCAGACTATCTGTGAATCAAGGGGAATAGACACCCGGTTAAAAAACAGGGCGGATTGCATCAAAGCGCTACGAACCACTGATCAGACCCCTGCCCCCCAGCTATACCCTGATCTGAGGGACCTCAAACCTGAAGGTGCAGTAAGCGAGGTGGTTAATCTAAGCCCACCGATGATGCTGGGTCAGCCCTTGCACTCTTCCCGGACCGAGGCCTATCCAGTCAGGGTGCAGCAATTTGAAGGTCCTCCCAATGCACGGGAGGAACGGACTTTAGGGGAACGGGTAGTTTGGCATGTCCCCTTCACCCCGGCAGAGATCCGCACTATTCTGGCTGAGCTCCCGGACTATCGAGTCAATCCGAGAGGATTTGCTCGAATGTTTGGACAAAACCAGTTCAGCTATGGTATGAGCGGGTCAGATTGTGCACAGATCCTACGGGCAAAGGTGGGCATGGAAGTGGCCAGTACAGTGATTGCAGGGTGCTCTATAACCACGCATGAGGAGATGACTTCAGGGGGCAAAGAGTTCTGTACACAGCTAAAGGCAAAGCTTCCAGAAATGTATGGTGCTACCTCTACTACGGACATGATGAAGCTCACCCAGGGTCCTAATGAGGAAAGCGCCTGCTTCTGGCGCCGTCTCAAGCAGGCGGCACTGGATGCGGATCTGGAAGTTGGACCTGATGCTCCAACTGAAGGGGTAAAGGTGACCGCGACGCACATTCTGTTGCGGGCCAAATTTTTGGAAGGCATCAATATTAAAATTCGGGAAAGGCTGGTTCTGGCCCGACCCGAATATAATGAGATGTCTATCCCTGCTATCCTTTCCACTCTTGCGGCAATAGAGAGGGAAATGGATAGAAGAAAACAAGACAAGGCCAAAGTTCTTATGTCCCAGACCCCACACGAAAAACCAAGGGATCTGGGTCACAGGAAGGATAGGCCCCCACCCAGGTGCTTCCAGTGCCACCAAACGGGGCACATGAGGAGGAGCTGTCCCCAATTACCTAAAGGTCGGTGGCAGTTCATTCCTGATGAGTCCTTCGCCCCTATGACCACCATGGTAAGTAACTCCTATGAATTCTCATAGGAAGTTGACAAATCGGTGTCGGCCCAGATCCATCTTTTTCTAGAGGAATTAAAATATCCCCTCCCTTGCCTCACCGACACCAGTGCAGCAAGAACGGTCCTGCGAAAACAGGACATCCAAGGCAAGGTACCCCTCTCAGGGGAAAACCCTCCTAACCCCTACTAACCTCACTATCAAACGATGCACTATTCTTAACCCAGCTTCTCTTCTTCCTGTGTCGGAAGATGAGAAGGGGGGGGAGGACAGCAATGACAGTGCTGAATTTTGCAACACGACTAACAATACTAACACCTCTTCTGCTAACATGTCTTCTTTGTCCACTACTAATCTCTCTTCCAAAGGACATGACTGCATCTCTTTGGTGGAACTGGAGTCAGCGGCGACACACCCCATATCACCCCGAGAGTAGCGGTAAGGTTGAACGTCTTCCGATACCCAAAAACCTTGGCCTGAGTGTCTCCCCATTGCCCCCTATTCCATCCGGAATGCCCCTCGGCAACCACATGGGCTGTCACCCTACGAGGTGTTGTTTGGGGGACCTCCCAAAACAGGGTTGTACTTTCCTCAACAGTTGTCGTCTTTGCATTCACAGCTTACAGGTTATGTGCAATCTCTGCAACGGGAGCTGCAGAAGATACACCATCGGGTTCGCGAATCGCTCCCCGATCCAAATACAATAACAGGTGTTCTTTCTATTGAGCCAGGTGATTGGGTCGTCCTAAAGAAACATCAAAGAACCGGACTCGAGCCACGGTTCACCGGACCATACCAAGTCCAGCTGACGACACCTACCTCACTCAAACTCGAGGGACGAGACAACTGGGTGCACGCAAGCCACTGCAAGAAGCTTTTCAGCTACACCAGAGAATGAGGGGTGTCATTTTCCTTTTTCTTTTTGTTTGTATGTCATACATGTGTGTGAACGGAGGAAAAGACGGCAGATACCCCAACCTTTTATTTAAAATGCACCTGCGTTTAGCCAGAACCGCCAACAAAACCAACTGTTGGGTATGCTCAAAGCCCCCACCCAGTCATCACATGTCCGCAATGGCCGCTGTTCATGCCCTATATGACATCCGCGTCGGCATGAAAAAGCAAGGGACCCCTGGTCAGCCCCCACGTAGACATTTGTCGGTAGAACTTAATGACACATTTTTAGCAGGTAACATCAGTTTCAGCACCAATATTAGCTCTAGCTCCTGTAGGGCCCTCACCAGTCCATTATGGGTAACTGGGCAGCTAGGCAGCCCTCAGGTGTGCTTTAACATCAGCTTTGGCACAGGTAACAAGTTTGTTGGGATTACCACCTGCGAGGGAGGTATAACTGTCAATCTGACTAACCAGACTTCCTTTCTGAGTAACCACACTGACCGACCAGACCACGTGTGTTGGAAGGACGGATGTGATGTGCAGACTGAGGGAGCAATCCCCCAGTCTGTGCAACTGTTGCTCAGTGCCAGAGGCCGAACGAGGAACTCCTCCTGCTCTGCTCTGACAGGTCCATACTATTTTCTGTGTGGTTCGGCAGCCTATAGAACATTTCCCCAGAACGCGAAAGGTTCGTGTGCCCTCATAAAGCTAGTCCCCGCATCCTATGTAGTGATGGACCATGAAGAGTTGATGGTCCACAAGAAGGTAAGGATGGCAGGGAGAGTTCGCAGGGAACTGTTCTCTGAGGGCGACCAGGCATGGGCTTGGTTCCCCTCATGGACAGGATGGGGAATAGAACTTATGAAGCGCCTGAACAATTTTTCTGTCATCGTGGATAGTATGTTTAACGAGACCGTAGAGGCTGTCAGAGAAATTGCCCAAGAACAACGGCAGATGGGAATTTTAGTGCTTCAGGAGAAGATGGCCCTCGATTATCTTTTAGCCGCCAAAGGGGGGTTCTGTGAGTTCATCGGAGAGGATTGTTGTACTTGGATAGAAGACACCGATGACAAGGTCCAGGCCCATATGGACAAAGTTAGTGAACTACAGGGAAAAGCTAGAGCTATAGCTAGTGAGGGTTGGAATCCGTTCAAGGGTTTGGGAGGATTGGGAGATTTCCTGTTCTCCATCGGATCTTGGTTGAAGGAAGTGGGAGTGTATATCCTGATGCTTCTCTTTTTCATCTGCCTTTTATATGCCGCGGTGAGATGTTCCTGTTGCCTCATCGAGCGTGTAAGCCAAGCTCGGGCAGACGACCACATCTCCATGCCCGCTCCGGGGATCCCACTCCAACCACTGATCGGAGGAAGACCTCACCAACCATCCACCTTCTCTACAGATTACGTCCTGGCTTCCCTCTAATTTATCTCTCTGAAGACCACATTCTCCAAGACCTTCAAGCAAGCTTCAAGCCTCATCATGGTTTGTGTCTGCGATTTGGAAAACTGTCTGGGTCGAGACCAGCCTTGTGTGGCCCCGTCTGCAGGGGCAATTTGAGAATCTGTTGCTGGATCTCCCCAGACCACCGTGGGATCACAAGCTTTATTCATACCACAAGTCTGTTTGTGGTTTTTGCAAGAGCCTTCCTGTAGTGAAGGTTCCAACGCTCTTGAGGATCATCGCTTCAATCAAGCCTGTTTGCGTCGAGTCTGCGTCGGGTCTTGTTGTTTCAGGTACCCCGTGGAGCTTTATTCTCAGGGACAACTACAGGAACTCTTTGAAGTTTGAGACTACACCCATCAAGCTGAAGAAGATCAAGAAGGGACACGAGGAGAATATGATAAAACAGGAGGGAATGTCATGGAAATTTTGTATTGTTGGTCGAACTTTAAATGTGTCATGTATTCGTGTTATTCATATGTCTCTCGTGTGGCTTAATTAAAGCTCTGAAGGCTGCAATTGGGCCATGCGCATGTACAATGTATGTATTACAGTACTCGGCTTGGTAATGGATGAGATGGCAGATCTGCGCTTATAGACCGGCGTGTATACCACCACGGCATTCCATGCGAATGCTGCTGTCAGTAGACCGTGGGCCTGTATCCACATATCAGCAGCATGGTACCACGTGGGCTTCATAACGCAATGCGCAAGCGGTGTGAACTCCACGTGTAGGCTTGTGCATATCTTACAACCCATTACTAATCTGAACTGTATCTCGGATGGATGTGTTTTAATAAAGATCGTATCGGGCCCATCCAGGTACAGACTGATATTTTTAGGGAGTGCTTGTGCAGAGAATTTTACATACCAATAGAAGCTAGTAGGACAGGAAATATGACCTCAGATGGCTCATAGGGGGGAAGGGGAGGAAGTCTGCTGACCTCAGAAGGTTCATGGGGGAGGACCAGTGATAGATAATAGCAAAGGCTATGCTCCAATTGGAATGTATATCCTCTGTATAGGTACTCCCCATTGCATTGTTCGGTGGGAGGGATTGACTTTATTCATGTGGGGGGCATGTGTGTATTCTTAATAAAACAGAGAGCTGAGCCTAAAATCAGCCCTTATGTGAGTTGCAACCAGCCTTAGAGTGTCGTGTGATCATTCCAGGGTAACGGAGCTCCATCACCCACAAATTCAACAGAACCAAAGTATTTGGATGGGCAGGAATCGTGTAGTTTGGCTGCAGTCGTGGTAAGCGAGATTCGCACAGCTTTATGGGGGATTTCTGCACATCCAACTGCGAGTACTCACGGTAAGGAGAAATTCGTTAAAGCGAATTTCCAAGACACCCCCCTCAGTTTAAACCTTCCCAGTGCAGATTCACCCTGTACAGTCCACATCAGTACAGACCCCTCCTGAAAACAGACCCTTCCATAGACACACCCAGTACGGAACCCCTGCACTAATGACCCACCCAGAAAACACAACCCTCAGTACACAAACCATTATTGCACACACGTTTGTTGTGTTGGTGATGCTCTGGTCAAAAAGGTTCTGCTGTCTGTCACCCGTAAATGGGTATACCTCCTTCCCCGTTTTACAGTCGAGACTGCGCACACAGACGGGACAGCAGTGCAGAGTTCATACTCTTCCAGTCCCATAGAAGGATCGGCCTCAAGCGGAGATCTGCCTAGGTGAAAGATCAGCCGCGAAGGATGCAACCTCTAGGGGGTGCTGAAACAGTATAGAAACTCATGTATGACTTTCACATCAAAGATCAAAAATGCATACTATTTTTGAAACAACGTGCTCTGCAAAGTATGGTAGTGTGCTTCAATGCAGTTAACTATGGACATGCCCCTATGCAGACATTCCAAGGATAGACACTTCCAGTAGAGAATCGCCTTGTACAGGCCACCCCAACTACAGACGCCTCCAATGGAAAAGACCCCCCAGTAACCACCAGTACAAACACCCCTCAGCACAGACACCCCAGTACACCCCCGGAAGTATTGACACTCCTCAGTGAAGACATCCGAGAGCAGACCGCCTTCAGTAAAGACTAGAAATTCTGAATCAATCCTCTGCCCACTGCTTTACACCCTTTCTAGCAAACTTTCCACAAAAGGAATTTTTAGTTCATATGTATTTCAATACATGTTTAAGGTGGCCAACTGCGTCAAATTAATCCCTCTCTGGCCAGGCTCTACTCTACTCTGAAAAATGCAAATGCTCTAGTGGATATAGTGCCATTATAGGGCAGAAAGGCAAAAGATGTAGAAGAGCTACAGGTGCAGGTCTGGTTTCTGTCCGGGACAATGCATCACAAACCTACCTTGTACAGATTCATCCCAATCACACCCTTTTCCATTAGTACAGATCCCCAGTAACAACCAGTACAGACACCCCAGTACACCTCCAGAAAAAAGACAACCCTCAGTAAAGACATCTTGGTGCGGACCCTCTCCAGTAAGGACTCCCGCAGTGCAGTCCCCCCCAGTGCAGTCACCCTCAGTACAGATTCCCCATTGCAGAAAAGCCAAGAGGAGCCCCCCTCAGTTTAAACCTTCCCAGTGCAGATTCACCCTGTACAGTCCACATCAGTACAGACCCCTCCTGAAAACAGACCCTTCCATAGACACACCCAGTACAGAACCCCTGCACTAATGACCCACCCAGAAAACACAACCCTCAGTACACAAACCATTATTGCACACACGTTTGTTGTGTTGGTGATGCTCTGGTCAAAAAGGTTCTGCTGTCTGTCACCCGTAAATGGGTATACCTCCTTCCCCGTTTTACAGTCGAGACTGCGCACACAGACGGGACAGCAGTGCAGAGTTCATACTCTTCCAGTCCCCTAGAAGGATCGGCCTCAAGCGGAGATCTGCCTAGGTGAAAGATCAGCCGCGAAGGATGCAACCTCTAGGGGGTGCTGAAACAGTATAGAAACTCATGTATGACTTTCACATCAAAGATCAAAAATGCATACTATTTTTGAAACAACGTGCTCTGCAAAGTATGGTAGTGTGCTTCAATGCAGTTAACTATGGACATGCCCCTATGCAGACATTCCAAGGATAGACACTTCCAGTAGAGAATCGCCTTGTACAGGCCTCCCCAACTACAGACGCCTCCAATGGAAAAGACCCCCCAGTAACCACCAGTACAAACACCCCTCAGCACAGACACCCCAGTACACCCCCGGAAGTATTGACACTCCTCAGTGAAGACATCCGAGAGCAGACCGCCTTCAGTAAAGACTAGAAATTCTGAATCAATCCTCTGCCCACTGCTTTACACCCTTTCTAGCAAACTTTCCACAAAAGGAATTTTTAGTTCATATGTATTTCAATACATGTTTAAGGTGGCCAACTGCGTCAAATTAATCCCTCTCTGGCCAGGCTCTACTCTACTCTGAAAAATGCAAATGCTCTAGTGGATATAGTGCCATTATAGGGCAGAAAGGCAAAAGATGTAGAAGAGCTACAGGTGCAGGTCTGGTTTCTGTCCGGGACAATGCAATACAAACCTACCTTGTACAGATTCATCCCAATCACACCCCCTTCCATTAGTACAGATCCCCAGTAACAACCAGTACAGACACCCCAGTACACCTCCAGAAAAAAGACAACCCTCAGTAAAGACATCTTGGTGCGGACCCTCTCCAGTAAGGACTCCCGCAGTGCAGTCCCCCCCAGTGCAGTCACCCTCAGTACAGATTCCCCATTGCAGAAAAGCCAAGAGGAGCCCCCCTCAGTTTAAACCTTCCCAGTGCAGATTCACCCTGTACAGTCCACATCAGTACAGACCCCTCCTGAAAACAGACCCTTCCATAGACACACCCAGTACGGAACCCCTGCACTAATGACCCACCCAGAAAACACAACCCTCAGTACACAAACCATTATTGCACACACGTTTGTTGTGTTGGTGATGCTCTGGTCAAAAAGGTTCTGCTGTCTGTCACCCGTAAATGGGTATACCTCCTTCCCCGTTTTACAGTCGAGACTGCGCACACAGACGGGACAGCAGTGCAGAGTTCATACTCTTCCAGTCCCCTAGAAGGATCGGCCTCAAGTGGAGATCTGCCTAGGTGAAAGATCAGCCGCGAAGGATGCAACCTCTAGGGGGTGCTGAAACAGTATAGAAACTCATGTATGACTTTCACATCAAAGATCAAAAATGCATACAATTTTTGAAACAACGTGCTCTGCAAAGTATGGTAGTGTGCTTCAATGCAGTTAACTATGGACATGCCCCTATGCAGACATTCCAAGGATAGACACTTCCAGTAGAGAATCGCCTTGTACAGGCCACCCCAACTACAGACGCCTCCAATGGAAAAGACCCCCCAGTAACCACCAGTACAAACACCCCTCAGCACAGACACCCCAGTACACCCCCGGAAGTATTGACACTCCTCAGTGAAGACATCCGAGAGCAGACCGCCTTCAGTAAAGACTAGAAATTCTGAATCAATCCTCTGCCCACTGCTTTACACCCTTTCTAGCAAACTTTCCACAAAAGGAATTTTTAGTTCATATGTATTTCAATACATGTTTAAGGTGGCCAACTGCGTCAAATTAATCCCTCTCTGGCCAGGCTCTACTCTACTCTGAAAAATGCAAATGCTCTAGTGGATATAGTGCCATTATAGGGCAGAAAGGCAAAAGATGTAGAAGAGCTAGAGGTGCAGGTCTGGTTTCTGTCCGGGACAATGCATCACAAACCTACCTTGTAGAGATTCATCCCAATCACACCCCCTTCCATTAGTACAGATCCCCAGTAACAACCAGTACAGACACCCCAGTACACCTCCAGAAAAAAGACAACCCTCAGTAAAGACATCTTGGTGCGGACCCTCTCCAGTAAGGACTCCCGCAGTGCAGTCCCCCCCAGTGCAGTCACCCTCAGTACAGATTCCCCATTGCAGAAAAGCCAAGAGGAGCCCCCCTCAGTTTAAACCTTCCCAGTGCAGATTCACCCTGTACAGTCCACATCAGTACAGACCCCTCCTGAAAACAGACCCTTCCATAGACACACCCAGTACGGAACCCCTGCACTAATGACCCACCCAGAAAACACAACCCTCAGTACACAAACCATTATTGCACACACGTTTGTTGTGTTGGTGATGCTCTGGTCAAAAAGGTTCTGCTGTCTGTCACCCGTAAATGGGTATACCTCCTTCCCCGTTTTACAGTCGAGACTGCGCACACAGACGGGACAGCAGTGCAGAGTTCATACTCTTCCAGTCCCATAGAAGGATCGGCCTCAAGCGGAGATCTGCCTAGGTGAAAGATCAGCCGCGAAGGATGCAACCTCTAGGGGGTGCTGAAACAGTATAGAAACTCATGTATGACTTTCACATCAAAGATCAAAAATGCATACTATTTTTGAAACAACGTGCTCTGCAAAGTATGGTAGTGTGCTTCAATGCAGTTAACTATGGACATGCCCCTATGCAGACATTCCAAGGATAGACACTTCCAGTAGAGAATCGCCTTGTACAGGCCACCCCAACTACAGACGCCTCCAATGGAAAAGACCCCCCAGTAACCACCAGTACAAACACCCCTCAGCACAGACACCCCAGTACACCCCCGGAAGTATTGACACTCCTCAGTGAAGACATCCGAGAGCAGACCGCCTTCAGTAAAGACTAGAAATTCTGAATCAATCCTCTGCCCACTGCTTTACACCCTTTCTAGCAAACTTTCCACAAAAGGAATTTTTAGTTCATATGTATTTCAATACATGTTTAAGGTGGCCAACTGCGTCAAATTAATCCCTCTCTGGCCAGGCTCTACTCTACTCTGAAAAATGCAAATGCTCTAGTGGATATAGTGCCATTATAGGGCAGAAAGGCAAAAGATGTTGAAGAGCTAGAGGTGCAGGTCTGGTTTCTGTCCGGGACAATGCAATACAAACCTACCTTGTACAGATTCATCCCAATCACACCCCCTTCCATTAGTACAGATCCCCAGTAACAACGAGTACAGACACCCCAGTACACCTCCAGAAAAAAGACAACCCTCAGTAAAGACATCTTGGTGCGGACCCTCTCCAGTAAGGACTCCCGCAGTGCAGTCCCCCCCAGTGCAGTCACCCTCAGTACAGATTCCCCATTGCAGAAAAGCCAAGAGGAGCCCCCCTCAGTTTAAACCTTCCCAGTGCAGATTCACCCTGTACAGTCCACATCAGTACAGACCCCTCCTGAAAACAGACCCTTCCATAGACACACCCAGTACGGAACCCCTGCACTAATGACCCACCCAGAAAACACAACCCTCAGTACACAAACCATTATTGCACACACGTTTGTTGTGTTGGTGATGCTCTGGTCAAAAAGGTTCTGCTGTCTGTCACCCGTAAATGGGTATACCTCCTTCCCCGTTTTACAGTCGAGACTGCGCACACAGACGGGACAGCAGTGCAGAGTTCATACTCTTCCAGTCCCCTAGAAGGATCGGCCTCAAGCGGAGATCTGCCTAGGTGAAAGATCAGCCGCGAAGGATGCAACCTCTAGGGGGTGCTGAAACAGTATAGAAACTCATGTATGACTTTCACATCAAAGATCAAAAATGCATACAATTTTTGAAACAACGTGCTCTGCAAAGTATGGTAGTGTGCTTCAATGCAGTTAACTATGGACATGCCCCTATGCAGACATTCCAAGGATAGACACTTCCAGTAGAGAATCGCCTTGTACAGGCCACCCCAACTACAGACGCCTCCAATGGAAAAGACCCCCCAGTAACCACCAGTACAAACACCCCTCAGCACAGACACCCCAGTACACCCCCGGAAGTATTGACACTCCTCAGTGAAGACATCCGAGAGCAGACCGCCTTCAGTAAAGACTAGAAATTCTGAATCAATCCTCTGCCCACTGCTTTACACCCTTTCTAGCAAACTTTCCACAAAAGGAATTTTTAGTTCATATGTATTTCAATACATGTTTAAGGTGGCCAACTGCGTCAAATTAATCCCTCTCTGGCCAGGCTCTACTCTACTCTGAAAAATGCAAATGCTCTAGTGGATATAGTGCCATTATAGGGCAGAAAGGCAAAAGATGTAGAAGAGCTAGAGGTGCAGGTCTGGTTTCTGTCCGGGACAATGCATCACAAACCTACCTTGTAGAGATTCATCCCAATCACACCCCCTTCCATTAGTACAGATCCCCAGTAACAACCAGTACAGACACCCCAGTACACCTCCAGAAAAAAGACAACCCTCAGTAAAGACATCTTGGTGCGGACCCTCTCCAGTAAGGACTCCCGCAGTGCAGTCCCCCCCAGTGCAGTCACCCTCAGTACAGATTCCCCATTGCAGAAAAGCCAAGAGGAGCCCCCCTCAGTTTAAACCTTCCCAGTGCAGATTCACCCTGTACAGTCCACATCAGTACAGACCCCTCCTGAAAACAGACCCTTCCATAGACACACCCAGTACGGAACCCCTGCACTAATGACCCACCCAGAAAACACAACCCTCAGTACACAAACCATTATTGCACACACGTTTGTTGTGTTGGTGATGCTCTGGTCAAAAAGGTTCTGCTGTCTGTCACCCGTAAATGGGTATACCTCCTTCCCCGTTTTACAGTCGAGACTGCGCACACAGACGGGACAGCAGTGCAGAGTTCATACTCTTCCAGTCCCATAGAAGGATCGGCCTCAAGCGGAGATCTGCCTAGGTGAAAGATCAGCCGCGAAGGATGCAACCTCTAGGGGGTGCTGAAACAGTATAGAAACTCATGTATGACTTTCACATCAAAGATCAAAAATGCATACTATTTTTGAAACAACGTGCTCTGCAAAGTATGGTAGTGTGCTTCAATGCAGTTAACTATGGACATGCCCCTATGCAGACATTCCAAGGATAGACACTTCCAGTAGAGAATCGCCTTGTACAGGCCACCCCAACTACAGACGCCTCCAATGGAAAAGACCCCCCAGTAACCACCAGTACAAACACCCCTCAGCACAGACACCCCAGTACACCCCCGGAAGTATTGACACTCCTCAGTGAAGACATCCGAGAGCAGACCGCCTTCAGTAAAGACTAGAAATTCTGAATCAATCCTCTGCCCACTGCTTTACACCCTTTCTAGCAAACTTTCCACAAAAGGAATTTTTAGTTCATATGTATTTCAATACATGTTTAAGGTGGCCAACTGCGTCAAATTAATCCCTCTCTGGCCAGGCTCTACTCTACTCTGAAAAATGCAAATGCTCTAGTGGATATAGTGCCATTATAGGGCAGAAAGGCAAAAGATGTTGAAGAGCTAGAGGTGCAGGTCTGGTTTCTGTCCGGGACAATGCAATACAAACCTACCTTGTACAGATTCATCCCAATCACACCCCCTTCCATTAGTACAGATCCCCAGTAACAACGAGTACAGACACCCCAGTAACCCTCCAGAAAAAAGACAACCCTCAGTAAAGACATCTTGGTGCGGACCCTCTCCAGTAAGGACTCCCGCAGTGCAGTCCCCCCCAGTGCAGTCACCCTCAGTACAGATTCCCCATTGCAGAAAAGCCAAGAGGAGCCCCCCTCAGTTTAAACCTTCCCAGTGCAGATTCACCCTGTACAGTCCACATCAGTACAGACCCCTCCTGAAAACAGACCCTTCCATAGACACACCCAGTACGGAACCCCTGCACTAATGACCCACCCAGAAAACACAACCCTCAGTACACAAACCATTATTGCACACACGTTTGTTGTGTTGGTGATGCTCTGGTCAAAAAGGTTCTGCTGTCTGTCACCCGTAAATGGGTATACCTCCTTCCCCGTTTTACAGTCGAGACTGCGCACACAGACGGGACAGCAGTGCAGAGTTCATACTCTTCCAGTCCCCTAGAAGGATCGGCCTCAAGCGGAGATCTGCCTAGGTGAAAGATCAGCCGCGAAGGATGCAACCTCTAGGGGGTGCTGAAACAGTATAGAAACTCATGTATGACTTTCACATCAAAGATCAAAAATGCATACTATTTTTGAAACAACGTGCTCTGCAAAGTATGGTAGTGTGCTTCAATGCAGTTAACTATGGACATGCCCCTATGCAGACATTCCAAGGATAGACACTTCCAGTAGAGAATCGCCTTGTACAGGCCACCCCAACTACAGACGCCTCCAATGGAAAAGACCCCCCAGTAACCACCAGTACAAACACCCCGTAGCACAGACACCCCAGTACACCCCCGGAAGTATTGACACTCCTCAGTGAAGACATCCGAGAGCAGACCGCCTTCAGTAAAGACTAGAAATTCTGAATCAATCCTCTGCCCACTGCTTTACACCCTTTCTAGCAAACTTTCCACAAAAGGAATTTTTAGTTCATATGTATTTCAATACATGTTTAAGGTGGCCAACTGCGTCAAATTAATCCCTCTCTGGCCAGGCTCTACTCTACTCTGAAAAATGCAAATGCTCTAGTGGATATAGTGCCATTATAGGGCAGAAAGGCAAAAGATGTAGAAGAGCTACAGGTGCAGGTCTGGTTTCTGTCCGGGACAATGCATCACAAACCTACCTTGTACAGATTCATCCCAATCACACCCCCTTCCATTAGTACAGATCCCCAGTAACAACCAGTACAGACACCCCAGTACACCTCCAGAAAAAAGACAACCCTCAGTAAAGACATCTTGGTGCGGACCCTCTCCAGTAAGGACTCCCGCAGTGCAGTCCCCCCCAGTGCAGTCACCCTCAGTACAGATTCCCCATTGCAGAAAAGCCAAGAGGAGCCCCCCTCAGTTTAAACCTTCCCAGTGCAGACTCACCCTGTACAGTCCACATCAGTACAGACCCCTCCTGAAAACAGACCCTTCCATAGACACACCCAGTACGGAACCCCTGCACTAATGACCCACCCAGAAAACACAACCCTCAGTACACAAACCATTATTGCACACACGTTTGTTGTGTTGGTGATGCTCTGGTCAAAAAGGTTCTGCTGTCTGTCACCCGTAAATGGGTATACCTCCTTCCCCGTTTTACAGTCGAGACTGCGCACACAGACGGGACAGCAGTGCAGAGTTCATACTCTTCCAGTCCCATAGAAGGATCGGCCTCAAGCGGAGATCTGCCTAGGTGAAAGATCAGCCGCGAAGGATGCAACCTCTAGGGGGTGCTGAAACAGTATAGAAACTCATGTATGACTTTCACATCAAAGATCAAAAATGCATACAATTTTTGAAACAACGTGCTCTGCAAAGTATGGTAGTGTGCTTCAATGCAGTTAACTATGGACATGCCCCTATGCAGACATTCCAAGGATAGACACTTCCAGTAGAGAATCGCCTTGTACAGGCCACCCCAACTACAGACGCCTCCAATGGAAAAGACCCCCCAGTAACCACCAGTACAAACACCCCTCAGCACAGACACCCCAGTACACCCCCGGAAGTATTGACACTCCTCAGTGAAGACATCCGAGAGCAGACCGCCTTCAGTAAAGACTAGAAATTCTGAATCAATCCTCTGCCCACTGCTTTACACCCTTTCTAGCAAACTTTCCACAAAAGGAATTTTTAGTTCATATGTATTTCAATACATGTTTAAGGTGGCCAACTGCGTCAAATTAATCCCTCTCTGGCCAGGCTCTACTCTACTCTGAAAAATGCAAATGCTCTAGTGGATATAGTGCCATTATAGGGCAGAAAGGCAAAAGATGTAGAAGAGCTAGAGGTGCAGGTCTGGTTTCTGTCCGGGACAATGCAATACAAACCTACCTTGTACAGATTCATCCCAATCACACCCCCTTCCATTAGTACAGATCCCCAGTAACAACCAGTACAGACACCCCAGTACACCTCCAGAAAAAGACAACCCTCAATAAAGACATCTTGGTGCGGACCCTCTCCAGTAAGGACTCCCGCAGTGCAGTCCCCCCCAGTGCAGTCACCCTCAGTACAGATTCCCCATTGCAGAAAAGACAAGAGGAGCCCCCCTCAGTTTAAACCTTCCCAGTGCAGATTCACCCTGTACAGTCCACATCAGTACAGACCCCTCCTGAAAACAGACCCTTCCATAGGCACACCCAGTACGGAACCCCTGCACTAATGACCCACCCAGAAAACACAACCCTCAGTACACAAACCATTATTGCACACACGTTTGTTGTGTTGGTGATGCTCTGGTCAAAAAGGTTCTGCTGTCTGTCACCCGTAAATGGGTATACCTCCTTCCCCGTTTTACAGTCGAGACTGCGCACACAGACGGGACAGCAGTGCAGAGTTCATACTCTTCCAGTCCCATAGAAGGATCGGCCTCAAGCGGAGATCTGCCTAGGTGAAAGATCAGCCGCGAAGGATGCAACCTCTAGGGGGTGCTGAAACAGTATAGAAACTCATGTATGACTTTCACATCAAAGATCAAAAATGCATACTATTTTTGAAACAACGTGCTCTGCAAAGTATGGTAGTGTGCTTCAATGCAGTTAACTATGGACATGCCCCTATGCAGACATTCCAAGGATAGACACTTCCAGTAGAGAATCGCCTTGTACAGGCCACCCCAACTACAGATGCCTCCAATGGAAAAGACCCCCCAGTAACCACCAGTACAAACACCCCTCAGCACAGACACCCCAGTACACCCCCGGAAGTATTGACACTCCTCAGTGAAGACATCCGAGAGCAGACCGCCTTCAGTAAAGACTAGAAATTCTGAATCAATCCTCTGCCCACTGCTTTACACCCTTTCTAGCAAACTTTCCACAAAAGGAATTTTTAGTTCATATGTATTTCAATACATGTTTAAGGTGGCCAACTGCGTCCAATTAATCCCTCTCTGGCCAGGCTCTACTCTACTCTGAAAAATGCAAATGCTCCAGTGGATATAGTGCCATTATAGGGCAGAAAGACAAAAGATGTAGAAGAGCTACATGTGCAGGTCTGGTTTCTGTCCGGGACAATGCAATACAAACCTACCTTGTACAGATTCATCCCAATCACACCCCCTTCCATTAGTACAGATCCCCAGTAACAACCAGTACAGACACCCCAGTACACCTCCAGAAAAAAGACAACCCTCAGTAAAGACATCTTGGTGCGGACCCTCTCCAGTAAGGACTCCCGCAGTGCAGTCCCCCCCAGTGCAGTCACCCTCAGTACAGATTCCCCATTGCAGAAAAGCCAAGAGGAGCCCCCCTCAGTTTAAACCTTCCCAGTGCAGATTCACCCTGTACAGTCCACATCAGTACAGACCCCTCCTGAAAACAGACCCTTCCATAGACACACCCAGTACGGAACCCCTGCACTAATGACCCACCCAGAAAACACAACCCTCAGTACACAAACCATTATTGCACACACGTTTGTTGTGTTGGTGATGCTCTGGTCAAAAAGGTTCTGCTGTCTGTCACCCGTAAATGGGTATACCTCCTTCCCCGTTTTACAGTCGAGACTGCGCACACAGACGGGACAGCAGTGCAGAGTTCATACTCTTCCAGTCCCCTAGAAGGATCGGCCTCAAGCGGAGATCTGCCTAGGTGAAAGATCAGCCGCGAAGGATGCAACCTCTAGGGGGTGCTGAAACAGTATAGAAACTCATGTATGACTTTCACATCAAAGATCAAAAATGCATACTATTTTTGAAACAATGTGCTCTGCAAAGTATGGTAGTGTGCTTCAATGCAGTTAACTATGGACATGCCCCTATGCAGACATTCCAAGGATAGACACTTCCAGTAGAGGATCGCCTTGTACAGGCCACCCCAACTACAGACGCCTCCAATGGAAAAGACCCCCCAGTAACCACCAGTACAAACACCCCTCAGCACAGACACCCCAGTACACCCCCGGAAGTATTGACACTCCTCAGTGAAGACATCCGAGAGCAGACCGCCTTCAGTAAAGACTAGAAATTCTGAATCAATCCTCTGCCCACTGCTTTACACCCTTTCTAGCAAACTTTCCACAAAAGGAATTTTTAGTTCATATGTATTTCAATACATGTTTAAGGTGGCCAACTGCGTCAAATTAATCCCTCTCTGGCCAGGCTCTACTCTACTCTGAAAAATGCAAATGCTCTAGTGGATATAGTGCCATTATAGGGCAGAAAGGCAAAAGATGTAGAAGAGCTACAGGTGCAGGTCTGGTTTCTGTCTGGGACAATGCAATACAAACCTACCTTGTACAGATTCATCCCAATCACACCCCCTTCCATTAGTACAGATCCCCAGTAACAACCAGTACAGACACTCCAGTACACCTCCAGAAAAAAGACAACCCTCAGTAAAGACATTTTGGTGCGGACCCTCTCCAGTAAGGACTCCCGCAGTGCAGTCCCCCCCAGTGCAGTCACCCTCAGTACAGATTCCCCATTGCAGAAAAGACAAGAGGAGCCCCCCTCAGTTTAAACCTTCCCAGTGCAGATTCACCCTGTACAGTCCACATCAGTACAGACCCCTCCTGAAAACAGACCCTTCCATAGACACACCCAGTACGGAATCCCTGCACTAATGACCCACCCAGAAAACACAACCCTCAGTACACAAACCATTATTGCACACACGTTTGTTGTGTTGGTGATGCTCTGGTCAAAAAGGTTCTGCTGTCTGTCACCCCTAAATGGGTATACCTCCTTCCCCGTTTTACAGTCGAGACTGCGCACACAGACGGGACAGCAGTGCAGAGTTCATACTCTTCCAGTCCCCTAGAAGGATCGGCCTCAAGCGGAGATCTGCCTAGGTGAAAGATCAGCCGCGAAGGATGCAACCTCTAGGGGGTGCTGAAACAGTATAGAAACTCATGTATGACTTTCACATTAAAGATCAAAAATGCATACTATTTTTGAAACAACGTGCTCTGCAAAGTATGGTAGTGTGCTTCAATGCAGTTAACTATGGACATGCCCCTATGCAGACATTCCAAGGATAGACACTTCCAGTAGAGAATCGCCTTGTACAGGCCACCCCAACTACAGACGCCTCCAATGGAAAAGACCCCCCAGTAACCACCAGTACAAACACCCCTCAGCACAGACACCCCAGTACACCCCCGGAAGTATTGACACTCCTCAGTAAAGACATCCGAGAGCAGACCGCCTTCAGTAAAGACTAGAAATTCTGAATCAATCCTCTGCCCACTGCTTTACACCCTTTCTAGAAAACTTTCCACAAAAGGAATTTTTAGTTCATATGTATTTCAATACATGTTTAAGGTGGCCAACTGCGTCAAATTAATCCCTCTCTGGCCAGGCTCTACTCTACTCTGAAAAATGCAAATGCTCTAGTGGATATAGTGCCATTATAGGGCAGAAAGGCAAAAGATGTAGAAGAGCTAGAGGTGCAGGTCTGGTTTCTGTCCGGGACAATGCATCACAAACCTACCTTGTACAGATTCATCCCAATCACACCCCCTTCCATTAGTACAGATCCCCAGTAACAACCAGTACAGACACCCCAGTACACCTCCAGAAAAAATACAACCCTCAGTAAAGACATCTTGGTGCAGACCCTCTCCAGTAAGGACTCCCGCAGTGCAGTCCCCCCCAGTGCAGTCACCCTCAGTACAGATTCCCCATTGCAGAAAAGCCAAGAGGAGCCCCCCTCAGTTTAAACCTTCCCAGTGCAGATTCACCCTGTACAGTCCACATCAGTACAGACCCCTCCTGAAAACAGACCCTTCCATAGACACACCCAGTACGGAACCCCTGCACTAATGACCCACCCAGAAAACACAACCCTCAGTACACAAACCATTATTGCACACACGTTTGTTGTGTTGGTGATGCTCTGGTCAAAAAGGTTCTGCTGTCTGTCACCCGTAAATGGGTATACCTCCTTCCCCGTTTTACAGTCGAGACTGCGCACACAGACGGGACAGCAGTGCAGAGTTCATACTCTTCCAGTCCCATAGAAGGATCGGCCTCAAGCGGAGATCTGCCTAGGTGAAAGATCAGCCGCGAAGGATGCAACCTCTAGGGGGTGCTGAAACAGTATAGAAACTCATGTATGACTTTCACATTAAAGATCAAAAATGCATACTATTTTTGAAACAACGTGCTCTGCAAAGTATGGTAGTGTGCTTCAATGCAGTTAACTATGGACATGCCCCTATGCAGACATTCCAAGGATAGACACTTCCAGTAGAGAATCGCCTTGTACAGGCCACCCCAACTACAGACGCCTCCAATGGAAAAGACCCCCCAGTAACCACCAGTACAAACACCCCTCAGCACAGACACCCCAGTACACCCCCGGAAGTATTGACACTCCTCAGTGAAGACATCCGAGAGCAGACCGCCTTCAGTAAAGACTAGAAATTCTGAATCAATCCTCTGCCCACTGCTTTACACCCTTTCTAGCAAACTTTCCACAAAAGGAATTTTTAGTTCATATGTATTTCAATACATGTTTAAGGTGGCCAACTGCGTCAAATTAATCCCTCTCTGGCCAGGCTCTACTCTACTCTGAAAAATGCAAATGCTCTAGTGGATATAGTGCCATTATAGGGCAGAAAGGCAAAAGATGTAGAAGAGCTACAGGTGCAGGTCTGGTTTCTGTCCGGGACAATGCAATACAAACCTACCTTGTACAGATTCATCCCAATCACACCCCCTTCCATTAGTACAGATCCCCAGTAACAACCAGTACAGACACCCCAGTACACCTCCAGAAAAAAGACAACCCTCAGTAAAGACATCTTGGTGCGGACCCTCTCCAGTAAGGACTCCCGCAGTGCAGTCCCCCCCAGTGCAGTCACCCTCAGTACAGATTCCCCATTGCAGAAAAGACAAGAGGAGCCCCCCTCAGTTTAAACCTTCCCAGTGCAGATTCACCCTGTACAGTCCACATCAGTACAGACCCCTCCTGAAAACAGACCCTTCCATAGACACACCCAGTACGGAACCCCTGCACTAATGACCCACCCAGAAAACACAACCCTCAGTACACAAACAATTATTGCACACACGTTTGTTGTGTTGGTGATGCTCTGGTCAAAAAGGTTCTGCTGTCTGTCACCCGTAAATGGGTATACCTCCTTCCCCGTTTTACAGTCGAGACTGCGCACACAGACGGGACAGCAGTGCAGAGTTCATACTCTTCCAGTCCCCTAGAAGGATCGGCCTCAAGCGGAGATCTGCCTAGGTGAAAGATCAGCCGCGAAGGATGCAACCTCTAGGGGGTGCTGAAACAGTATAGAAACTCATGTATGACTTTCACATTAAAGATCAAAAATGCATACTATTTTTGAAACAACGTGCTCTGCAAAGTATGGTAGTGTGCTTCAATGCAGTTAACTATGGACATGCCCCTATGCAGACATTCCAAGGAAAGACACTTCCAGTAGAGAATCGCCTTGTACAGGCCACCCCAACTACAGACGCCTCCAATGGAAAAGACCCCCCAGTAACCACCAGTACAAACACCCCTCAGCACAGACACCCCAGTACACCCCCGGAAGTATTGACACTCCTCAGTGAAGACATCCGAGAGCAGACCGCCTTCAGTAAAGACTAGAAATTCTGAATCAATCCTCTGCCCACTGCTTTACACCCTTTCTAGCAAACTTTCCACAAAAGGAATTTTTAGTTCATATGTATTTCAATACATGTTTAAGGTGGCCAACTGCGTCAAATTAATCCCTCTCTGGCCAGGCTCTACTCTACTCTGAAAAATGCAAATGCTCTAGTGGATATAGTGCCATTATAGGGCAGAAAGGCAAAAGATGTAGAAGAGCTACAGGTGCAGGTCTGGTTTCTGTCCGGGACAATGCAATACAAATCTACCTTGTACAGATTCATCCCAATCACACCCCCTTCCATTAGTACAGATCCCCAGTAACAACCAGTACAGACACCCCAGTACACCTCCAGAAAAAAGACAACCCTCAGTAAAGACATCTTGGTGCGGACCCTCTCCAGTAAGGACTCCCGCAGTGCAGTCCCCCCCAGTGCAGTCACCCTCAGTACAGATTCCCCATTGCAGAAAAGCCAAGAGGAGCCCCCCTCAGTTTAAACCTTCCCAGTGCAGATTCACCCTGTACAGTCCACATCAGTACAGACCCCTCCTGAAAACAGACCCTTCCATAGACACACCCAGTACGGAACCCCTGCACTAATGACCCACCCAGAAAACACAACCCTCAGTACACAAACCATTATTGCACACACGTTTGTTGTGTTGGTGATGCTCTGGTCAAAAAGGTTCTGCTGTCTGTCACCCGTAAATGGGTATACCTCCTTCCCCGTTTTACAGTCGAGACTGCGCACACAGACGGGACAGCAGTGCAGAGTTCATACTCTTCCAGTCCCATAGAAGGATCGGCCTCAAGCGGAGATCTGCCTAGGTGAAAGATCAGCCGCGAAGGATGCAACCTCTAGGGGGTGCTGAAACAGTATAGAAACTCATGTATGACTTTCACATCAAAGATCAAAAATGCATACAATTTTTTAAACAACGTGCTCTGCAAAGTATGGTAGTGTGCTTCAATGCAGTTAACTATGGACATGCCCCTATGCAGACATTCCAAGGATAGACACTTCCAGTAGAGAATCGCCTTGTACAGGCCACCCCAACTACAGACGCCTCCAATGGAAAAGACCCCCCAGTAACCACCAGTACAAACACCCCTCAGCACAGACACCCCAGTACACCCCCGGAAGTATTGACACTCCTCAGTAAAGACATCCGAGAGCAGACCGCCTTCAGTAAAGACTAGAAATTCTGAATCAATCCTCTGCCCACTGCTTTACACCCTTTCTAGAAAACTTTCCACAAAAGGAATTTTTAGTTCATATGTATTTCAATACATGTTTAAGGTGGCCAACTGCGTCAAATTAATCCCTCTCTGGCCAGGCTCTACTCTACTCTGAAAAATGCAAATGCTCTAGTGGATATAGTGCCATTATAGGGCAGAAAGGCAAAAGATGTAGAAGAGCTAGAGGTGCAGGTCTGGTTTCTGTCCGGGACAATGCATCACAAACCTACCTTGTACAGATTCATCCCAATCACACCCCCTTCCATTAGTACAGATCCCCAGTAACAACCAGTACAGACACCCCAGTACACCTCCAGAAAAAATACAACCCTCAGTAAAGACATCTTGGTGCGGACCCTCTCCAGTAAGGACTCCCGCAGTGCAGTCCCCCCCAGTGCAGTCACCCTCAGTACAGATTCCCCATTGCAGAAAAGCCAAGAGGAGCCCCCCTCAGTTTAAACCTTCCCAGTGCAGATTCACCCTGTACAGTCCACATCAGTACAGACCCCTCCTGAAAACAGACCCTTCCATAGACACACCCAGTACGGAACCCCTGCACTAATGACCCACCCAGAAAACACAACCCTCAGTACACAAACCATTATTGCACACACGTTTGTTGTGTTGGTGATGCTCTGGTCAAAAAGGTTCTGCTGTCTGTCACCCGTAAATGGGTATACCTCCTTCCCCGTTTTACAGTCGAGACTGCGCACACAGACGGGACAGCAGTGCAGAGTTCATACTCTTCCAGTCCCATAGAAGGATCGGCCTCAAGCGGAGATCTGCCTAGGTGAAAGATCAGCCGCGAAGGATGCAACCTCTAGGGGGTGCTGAAACAGTATAGAAACTCATGTATGACTTTCACATTAAAGATCAAAAATGCATACTATTTTTGAAACAACGTGCTCTGCAAAGTATGGTAGTGTGCTTCAATGCAGTTAACTATGGACATGCCCCTATGCAGACATTCCAAGGATAGACACTTCCAGTAGAGAATCGCCTTGTACAGGCCACCCCAACTACAGACGCCTCCAATGGAAAAGACCCCCCAGTAACCACCAGTACAAACACCCCTCAGCACAGACACCCCAGTACACCCCCGGAAGTATTGACACTCCTCAGTGAAGACATCCGAGAGCAGACCGCCTTCAGTAAAGACTAGAAATTCTGAATCAATCCTCTGCCCACTGCTTTACACCCTTTCTAGCAAACTTTCCACAAAAGGAATTTTTAGTTCATATGTATTTCAATACATGTTTAAGGTGGCCAACTGCGTCAAATTAATCCCTCTCTGGCCAGGCTCTACTCTACTCTGAAAAATGCAAATGCTCTAGTGGATATAGTGCCATTATAGGGCAGAAAGGCAAAAGATGTAGAAGAGCTACAGGTGCAGGTCTGGTTTCTGTCCGGGACAATGCAATACAAACCTACCTTGTACAGATTCATCCCAATCACACCCCCTTCCATTAGTACAGATCCCCAGTAACAACCAGTACAGACACCCCAGTACACCTCCAGAAAAAAGACAACCCTCAGTAAAGACATCTTGGTGCGGACCCTCTCCAGTAAGGACTCCCGCAGTGCAGTCCCCCCCAGTGCAGTCACCCTCAGTACAGATTCCCCATTGCAGAAAAGACAAGAGGAGCCCCCCTCAGTTTAAACCTTCCCAGTGCAGATTCACCCTGTACAGTCCACATCAGTACAGACCCCTCCTGAAAACAGACCCTTCCATAGACACACCCAGTACGGAACCCCTGCACTAATGACCCACCCAGAAAACACAACCCTCAGTACACAAACAATTATTGCACACACGTTTGTTGTGTTGGTGATGCTCTGGTCAAAAAGGTTCTGCTGTCTGTCACCCGTAAATGGGTATACCTCCTTCCCCGTTTTACAGTCGAGACTGCGCACACAGACGGGACAGCAGTGCAGAGTTCATACTCTTCCAGTCCCATAGAAGGATCGGCCTCAAGCGGAGATCTGCCTAGGTGAAAGATCAGCCGCGAAGGATGCAACCTCTAGGGGGTGCTGAAACAGTATAGAAACTCATGTATGACTTTCACATTAAAGATCAAAAATGCATACTATTTTTGAAACAACGTGCTCTGCAAAGTATGGTAGTGTGCTTCAATGCAGTTAACTATGGACATGCCCCTATGCAGACATTCCAAGGAAAGACACTTCCAGTAGAGAATCGCCTTGTACAGGCCACCCCAACTACAGACGCCTCCAATGGAAAAGACCCCCCAGTAACCACCAGTACAAACACCCCTCAGCACAGACACCCCAGTACACCCCCGGAAGTATTGACACTCCTCAGTGAAGACATCCGAGAGCAGACCGCCTTCAGTAAAGACTAGAAATTCTGAATCAATCCTCTGCCCACTGCTTTACACCCTTTCTAGCAAACTTTCCACAAAAGGAATTTTTAGTTCATATGTATTTCAATACATGTTTAAGGTGGCCAACTGCGTCAAATTAATCCCTCTCTGGCCAGGCTCTACTCTACTCTGAAAAATGCAAATGCTCTAGTGGATATAGTGCCATTATAGGGCAGAAAGGCAAAAGATGTAGAAGAGCTACAGGTGCAGGTCTGGTTTCTGTCCGGGACAATGCAATACAAATCTACCTTGTACAGATTCATCCCAATCACACCCCCTTCCATTAGTACAGATCCCCAGTAACAACCAGTACAGACACCCCAGTACACCTCCAGAAAAAAGACAACCCTCAGTAAAGACATCTTGGTGCGGACCCTCTCCAGTAAGGACTCCCGCAGTGCAGTCCCCCCCAGTGCAGTCACCCTCAGTACAGATTCCCCATTGCAGAAAAGCCAAGAGGAGCCCCCCTCAGTTTAAACCTTCCCAGTGCAGATTCACCCTGTACAGTCCACATCAGTACAGACCCCTCCTGAAAACAGACCCTTCCATAGACACACCCAGTACGGAACCCCTGCACTAATGACCCACCCAGAAAACACAACCCTCAGTACACAAACCATTATTGCACACACGTTTGTTGTGTTGGTGATGCTCTGGTCAAAAAGGTTCTGCTGTCTGTCACCCGTAAATGGGTATACCTCCTTCCCCGTTTTACAGTCGAGACTGCGCACACAGACGGGACAGCAGTGCAGAGTTCATACTCTTCCAGTCCCATAGAAGGATCGGCCTCAAGCGGAGATCTGCCTAGGTGAAAGATCAGCCGCGAAGGATGCAACCTCTAGGGGGTGCTGAAACAGTATAGAAACTCATGTATGACTTTCACATCAAAGATCAAAAATGCATACAATTTTTTAAACAACGTGCTCTGCAAAGTATGGTAGTGTGCTTCAATGCAGTTAACTATGGACATGCCCCTATGCAGACATTCCAAGGATAGACACTTCCAGTAGAGAATCGCCTTGTACAGGCCACCCCAACTACAGACGCCTCCAATGGAAAAGACCCCCCAGTAACCACCAGTACAAACACCCCTCAGCACAGACACCCCAGTACACCCCCGGAAGTATTGACACTCCTCAGTGAAGACATCCGAGAGCAGACCGCCTTCAGTAAAGACTAGAAATTCTGAATCAATCCTCTGCCCACTGCTTTACACCCTTTCTAGCAAACTTTCCACAAAAGGAATTTTTAGTTCATATGTATTTCAATACATGTTTAAGGTGGCCAACTGCGTCCAATTAATCCCTCTCTGGCCAGGCTCTACTCTACTCTGAAAAATGCAAATGCTCCAGTGGATATAGTGCCATTATAGGGCAGAAAGACAAAAGATGTAGAAGAGCTACAGGTGCTGGTCTGGTTTCTGTCCGGGACAATGCAATACAAACCTACCTTGTACAGATTCATCCCAATCACACCCCCTTCCATTAGTACAGATCCCCAGTAACAACCAGTACAGACACCCCAGTACACCTCCAGAAAAAAGACAACCCTCAGTAAAGACATCTTGGTGCGGACCCTCTCCAGTAAGGACTCCCGCAGTGCAGTCCCCCCCAGTGCAGTCACCCTCAGTACAGATTCCCCATTGCAGAAAAGCCAAGAGGAGCCCCCTCAGTTTAAACCTTCCCAGTGCAGATTCACCCTGTACAGTCCACATCAGTACAGACCCCTCCTGAAAACAGACCCTTCCATAGACACACCCAGTACGGAACCCCTGCACTAATGACCCACCCAGAAAACACAACCCTCAGTACACAAACCATTATTGCACACACGTTTGTTGTGTTGGTGATGCTCTGGTCAAAAAGGTTCTGCTGTCTGTCACCCGTAAATGGGTATACCTCCTTCCCCGTTTTACAGTCGAGACTGCGCACACAGACGGGACAGCAGTGCAGAGTTCATACTCTTCCAGTCCCCTAGAAGGATCGGCCTCAAGCGGAGATCTGCCTAGGTGAAAGATCAGCCGCGAAGGATGCAACCTCTAGGGGGTGCTGAAACAGTATAGAAACTCATGTATGACTTTCACATCAAAGATCAAAAATGCATACTATTTTTGAAACAACGTGCTCTGCAAAGTATGGTAGTGTGCTTCAATGCAGTTAACTATGGACATGCCCCTATGCAGACATTCCAAGGATAGACACTTCCAGTAGAGAATCGCCTTGTACAGGCCACCCCAACTACAGACGCCTCCAATGGAAAAGACCCCCCAGTAACCACCAGTACAAACACCCCTCAGCACAGACACCCCAGTACACCCCCGGAAGTATTGACACTCCTCAGTGAAGACATCCGAGAGCAGACCGCCTTCAGTAAAGACTAGAAATTCTGAATCAATCCTCTGCCCACTGCTTTACACCCTTTCTAGCAAACTTTCCACAAAAGGAATTTTTAGTTCATATGTATTTCAATACATGTTTAAGGTGGCCAACTGCGTCAAATTAATCCCTCTCTGGCCAGGCTCTACTCTACTCTGAAAAATGCAAATGCTCTAGTGGATATAGTGCCATTATAGGGCAGAAAGGCAAAAGATGTAGAAGAGCTACAGGTGCAGGTCTGGTTTCTGTCCGGGACAATGCATCACAAACCTACCTTGTACAGATTCATCCCAATCACACCCCCTTCCATTAGTACAGATCCCCAGTAACAACCAGTACAGACACCCCAGTACACCTCCAGAAAAAAGACAACCCTCAGTAAAGACATCTTGGTGCGGACCCTCTCCAGTAAGGACTCCCGCAGTGCAGTCCCCCCCAGTGCAGTCACCCTCAGTACAGATTCCCCATTGCAGAAAAGACAAGAGGAGCCCCCCTCAGTTTAAACCTTCCCAGTGCAGATTCACCCTGTACAGTCCACATCAGTACAGACCCCTCCTGAAAACAGACCCTTCCATAGACACACCCAGTACGGAACCCCTGCACTAATGACCCACCCAGAAAACACAACCCTCAGTACACAAACCATTATTGCACACACGTTTGTTGTGTTGGTGATGCTCTGGTCAAAAAGGTTCTGCTGTCTGTCACCCGTAAATGGGTATACCTCCTTCCCCGTTTTACAGTCGAGACTGCGCACACAGACGGGACAGCAGTGCAGAGTTCATACTCTTCCAGTCCCATAGAAGGATCGGCCTCAAGCGGAGATCTGCCTAGGTGAAAGATCAGCCACGAAGGATGCAACCTCTAGGGGGTGCTGAAACAGTATAGAAACTCATGTATGACTTTCACATCAAAGATCAAAAATGCATACAATTTTTTAAACAACGTGCTCTGCAAAGTATGGTAGTGTGCTTCAATGCAGTTAACTATGGACATGCCCCTATGCAGACATTCCAAGGATAGACACTTCCAGTAGAGAATCGCCTTGTACAGGCCACCCCAACTACAGACGCCTCCAATGGAAAAGACCCCCCAGTAACCACCAGTACAAACACCCCTCAGCACAGACACCCCAGTACACCCCCGGAAGTATTGACACTCCTCAGTGAAGACATCCGAGAGCAGACCGCCTTCAGTACAGACTAGAAATTCTGAATCAATCCTCTGCCCACTGCTTTACACCCTTTCTAGCAAACTTTCCACAAAAGGAATTTTTAGTTCATATGTATTTCAATACATGTTTAAGGTGGCCAACTGCGTCCAATTAATCCCTCTCTGGCCAGGCTCTACTCTACTCTGAAAAATGCAAATGCTCCAGTGGATATAGTGCCATTATAGGGCAGAAAGACAAAAGATGTAGAAGAGCTACAGGTGCTGGTCTGGTTTCTGTCCGGGACAATGCAATACAAACCTACCTTGTACAGATTCATCCCAATCACACCCCCTTCCATTAGTACAGATCCCCAGTAACAACCAGTACAGACACCCCAGTACACCTCCAGAAAAAAGACAACCCTCAGTAAAGACATCTTGGTGCGGACCCTCTCCAGTAAGGACTCCCGCAGTGCAGTCCCCCCCAGTGCAGTCACCCTCAGTACAGATTCCCCATTGCAGAAAAGCCAAGAGGAGCCCCCTCAGTTTAAACCTTCCCAGTGCAGATTCACCCTGTACAGTCCACATCAGTACAGACCCCTCCTGAAAACAGACCCTTCCATAGACACACCCAGTACGGAACCCCTGCACTAATGACCCACCCAGAAAACACAACCCTCAGTACACAAACCATTATTGCACACACGTTTGTTGTGTTGGTGATGCTCTGGTCAAAAAGGTTCTGCTGTCTGTCACCCGTAAATGGGTATACCTCCTTCCCCGTTTTACAGTCGAGACTGCGCACACAGACGGGACAGCAGTGCAGAGTTCATACTCTTCCAGTCCCCTAGAAGGATCGGCCTCAAGCGGAGATCTGCCTAGGTGAAAGATCAGCCGCGAAGGATGCAACCTCTAGGGGGTGCTGAAACAGTATAGAAACTCATGTATGACTTTCACATCAAAGATCAAAAATGCATACTATTTTTGAAACAACGTGCTCTGCAAAGTATGGTAGTGTGCTTCAATGCAGTTAACTATGGACATGCCCCTATGCAGACATTCCAAGGATAGACACTTCCAGTAGAGAATCGCCTTGTACAGGCCACCCCAACTACAGACGCCTCCAATGGAAAAGACCCCCCAGTAACCACCAGTACAAACACCCCTCAGCACAGACACCCCAGTACACCCCCGGAAGTATTGACACTCCTCAGTGAAGACATCCGAGAGCAGACCGCCTTCAGTAAAGACTAGAAATTCTGAATCAATCCTCTGCCCACTGCTTTACACCCTTTCTAGCAAACTTTCCACAAAAGGAATTTTTAGTTCATATGTATTTCAATACATGTTTAAGGTGGCCAACTGCGTCAAATTAATCCCTCTCTGGCCAGGCTCTACTCTACTCTGAAAAATGCAAATGCTCTAGTGGATATAGTGCCATTATAGGGCAGAAAGGCAAAAGATGTAGAAGAGCTACAGGTGCAGGTCTGGTTTCTGTCCGGGACAATGCATCACAAACCTACCTTGTACAGATTCATCCCAATCACACCCCCTTCCATTAGTACAGATCCCCAGTAACAACCAGTACAGACACCCCAGTACACCTCCAGAAAAAAGACAACCCTCAGTAAAGACATCTTGGTGCGGACCCTCTCCAGTAAGGACTCCCGCAGTGCAGTCCCCCCCAGTGCAGTCACCCTCAGTACAGATTCCCCATTGCAGAAAAGCCAAGAGGAGCCCCCCTCAGTTTAAACCTTCCCAGTGCAGATTCACCCTGTACAGTCCACATCAGTACAGACCCCTCCTGAAAACAGACCCTTCCATAGACACACCCAGTACGGAACCCCTGCACTAATGACCCACCCAGAAAACACAACCCTCAGTACACAAACCATTATTGCACACACGTTTGTTGTGTTGGTGATGCTCTGGTCAAAAAGGTTCTGCTGTCTGTCACCCGTAAATGGGTATACCTCCTTCCCCGTTTTACAGTCGAGACTGCGCACACAGACGGGACAGCAGTGCAGAGTTCATACTCTTCCAGTCCCATAGAAGGATCGGCCTCAAGCGGAGATCTGCCTGGGTGAAAGATCAGCCGCGAAGGATGCAACCTCTAGGGGGTGCTGAAACAGTATAGAAACTCATGTATGACTTTCACATCAAAGATCAAAAATGCATACAATTTTTGAAACAACGTGCTCTGCAAAGTATGGTAGTGTGCTTCAATGCAGTTAACTATGGACATGCCCCTATGCAGACATTCCAAGGATAGACACTTCCAGTAGAGAATCGCCTTGTACAGGCCACCCCAACTACAGACGCCTCCAATGGAAAAGACCCCCCAGTAACCACCAGTACAAACACCCCTCAGCACAGACACCCCAGTACACCCCCGGAAGTATTGACACTCCTCAGTGAAGACATCCGAGAGCAGACCGCCTTCAGTAAAGACTAGAAATTCTGAATCAATCCTCTGCCCACTGCTTTACACCCTTTCTAGCAAACTTTCCACAAAAGGAATTTTTAGTTCATATGTATTTCAATACATGTTTAAGGTGGCCAACTGCATCAAATTAATCCCTCTCTGGCCAGGCTCTACTCTACTCTGAAAAATGCAAATGCTCTAGTGGATATAGTGCCATTATAGGGCAGAAAGGCAAAAGATGTAGAAGAGCTACAGGTGCAGGTCTGGTTTCTGTCCGGGACAATGCAATACAAACCTACCTTGTACAGATTCATCCCAATCACACCCCCTTCCATTAGTACAGATCCCCAGTAACAACCAGTACAGACACCCCAGTACACCTCCAGAAAAAGACAACCCTCAATAAAGACATCTTGGTGCGGACCCTCTCCAGTAAGGACTCCCGCAGTGCAGTCCCCCCCAGTGCAGTCACCCTCAGTACAGATTCCCCATTGCAGAAAAGACAAGAGGAGCCCCCCTCAGTTTAAACCTTCCCAGTGCAGATTCACCCTGTACAGTCCACATCAGTACAGACCCCTCCTGAAAACAGACCCTTCCATAGGCACACCCAGTACGGAACCCCTGCACTAATGACCCACCCAGAAAACACAACCCTCAGTACACAAACCATTATTGCACACACGTTTGTTGTGTTGGTGATGCTCTGGTCAAAAAGGTTCTGCTGTCTGTCACCCGTAAATGGGTATACCTCCTTCCCCGTTTTACAGTCGAGACTGCGCACACAGACGGGACAGCAGTGCAGAGTTCATACTCTTCCAGTCCCATAGAAGGATCGGCCTCAAGCGGAGATCTGCCTAGGTGAAAGATCAGCCGCGAAGGATGCAACCTCTAGGGGGTGCTGAAACAGTATAGAAACTCATGTATGACTTTCACATCAAAGATCAAAAATGCATACTATTTTTGAAACAACGTGCTCTGCAAAGTATGGTAGTGTGCTTCAATGCAGTTAACTATGGACATGCCCCTATGCAGACATTCCAAGGATAGACACTTCCAGTAGAGAATCGCCTTGTACAGGCCACCCCAACTACAGATGCCTCCAATGGAAAAGACCCCCCAGTAACCACCAGTACAAACACCCCTCAGCACAGACACCCCAGTACACCCCCGGAAGTATTGACACTCCTCAGTGAAGACATCCGAGAGCAGACCGCCTTCAGTAAAGACTAGAAATTCTGAATCAATCCTCTGCCCACTGCTTTACACCCTTTCTAGCAAACTTTCCACAAAAGGAATTTTTAGTTCATATGTATTTCAATACATGTTTAAGGTGGCCAACTGCGTCCAATTAATCCCTCTCTGGCCAGGCTCTACTCTACTCTGAAAAATGCAAATGCTCCAGTGGATATAGTGCCATTATAGGGCAGAAAGACAAAAGATGTAGAAGAGCTACATGTGCAGGTCTGGTTTCTGTCCGGGACAATGCAATACAAACCTACCTTGTACAGATTCATCCCAATCACACCCCCTTCCATTAGTACAGATCCCCAGTAACAACCAGTACAGACACCCCAGTACACCTCCAGAAAAAAGACAACCCTCAGTAAAGACATCTTGGTGCGGACCCTCTCCAGTAAGGACTCCCGCAGTGCAGTCCCCCCCAGTGCAGTCACCCTCAGTACAGATTCCCCATTGCAGAAAAGCCAAGAGGAGCCCCCCTCAGTTTAAACCTTCCCAGTGCAGATTCACCCTGTACAGTCCACATCAGTACAGACCCCTCCTGAAAACAGACCCTTCCATAGACACACCCAGTACGGAACCCCTGCACTAATGACCCACCCAGAAAACACAACCCTCAGTACACAAACCATTATTGCACACACGTTTGTTGTGTTGGTGATGCTCTGGTCAAAAAGGTTCTGCTGTCTGTCACCCGTAAATGGGTATACCTCCTTCCCCGTTTTACAGTCGAGACTGCGCACACAGACGGGACAGCAGTGCAGAGTTCATACTCTTCCAGTCCCCTAGAAGGATCGGCCTCAAGCGGAGATCTGCCTAGGTGAAAGATCAGCCGCGAAGGATGCAACCTCTAGGGGGTGCTGAAACAGTATAGAAACTCATGTATGACTTTCACATCAAAGATCAAAAATGCATACTATTTTTGAAACAATGTGCTCTGCAAAGTATGGTAGTGTGCTTCAATGCAGTTAACTATGGACATGCCCCTATGCAGACATTCCAAGGATAGACACTTCCAGTAGAGGATCGCCTTGTACAGGCCACCCCAACTACAGACGCCTCCAATGGAAAAGACCCCCCAGTAACCACCAGTACAAACACCCCTCAGCACAGACACCCCAGTACACCCCCGGAAGTATTGACACTCCTCAGTGAAGACATCCGAGAGCAGACCGCCTTCAGTAAAGACTAGAAATTCTGAATCAATCCTCTGCCCACTGCTTTACACCCTTTCTAGCAAACTTTCCACAAAAGGAATTTTTAGTTCATATGTATTTCAATACATGTTTAAGGTGGCCAACTGCGTCAAATTAATCCCTCTCTGGCCAGGCTCTACTCTACTCTGAAAAATGCAAATGCTCTAGTGGATATAGTGCCATTATAGGGCAGAAAGGCAAAAGATGTAGAAGAGCTACAGGTGCAGGTCTGGTTTCTGTCTGGGACAATGCAATACAAACCTACCTTGTACAGATTCATCCCAATCACACCCCCTTCCATTAGTACAGATCCCCAGTAACAACCAGTACAGACACTCCAGTACACCTCCAGAAAAAAGACAACCCTCAGTAAAGACATTTTGGTGCGGACCCTCTCCAGTAAGGACTCCCGCAGTGCAGTCCCCCCCAGTGCAGTCACCCTCAGTACAGATTCCCCATTGCAGAAAAGACAAGAGGAGCCCCCCTCAGTTTAAACCTTCCCAGTGCAGATTCACCCTGTACAGTCCACATCAGTACAGACCCCTCCTGAAAACAGACCCTTCCATAGACACACCCAGTACGGAATCCCTGCACTAATGACCCACCCAGAAAACACAACCCTCAGTACACAAACCATTATTGCACACACGTTTGTTGTGTTGGTGATGCTCTGGTCAAAAAGGTTCTGCTGTCTGTCACCCCTAAATGGGTATACCTCCTTCCCCGTTTTACAGTCGAGACTGCGCACACAGACGGGACAGCAGTGCAGAGTTCATACTCTTCCAGTCCCCTAGAAGGATCGGCCTCAAGCGGAGATCTGCCTAGGTGAAAGATCAGCCGCGAAGGATGCAACCTCTAGGGGGTGCTGAAACAGTATAGAAACTCATGTATGACTTTCACATTAAAGATCAAAAATGCATACTATTTTTGAAACAACGTGCTCTGCAAAGTATGGTAGTGTGCTTCAATGCAGTTAACTATGGACATGCCCCTATGCAGACATTCCAAGGATAGACACTTCCAGTAGAGAATCGCCTTGTACAGGCCACCCCAACTACAGACGCCTCCAATGGAAAAGACCCCCCAGTAACCACCAGTACAAACACCCCTCAGCACAGACACCCCAGTACACCCCCGGAAGTATTGACACTCCTCAGTAAAGACATCCGAGAGCAGACCGCCTTCAGTAAAGACTAGAAATTCTGAATCAATCCTCTGCCCACTGCTTTACACCCTTTCTAGAAAACTTTCCACAAAAGGAATTTTTAGTTCATATGTATTTCAATACATGTTTAAGGTGGCCAACTGCGTCAAATTAATCCCTCTCTGGCCAGGCTCTACTCTACTCTGAAAAATGCAAATGCTCTAGTGGATATAGTGCCATTATAGGGCAGAAAGGCAAAAGATGTAGAAGAGCTAGAGGTGCAGGTCTGGTTTCTGTCCGGGACAATGCATCACAAACCTACCTTGTACAGATTCATCCCAATCACACCCCCTTCCATTAGTACAGATCCCCAGTAACAACCAGTACAGACACCCCAGTACACCTCCAGAAAAAATACAACCCTCAGTAAAGACATCTTGGTGCAGACCCTCTCCAGTAAGGACTCCCGCAGTGCAGTCCCCCCCAGTGCAGTCACCCTCAGTACAGATTCCCCATTGCAGAAAAGCCAAGAGGAGCCCCCCTCAGTTTAAACCTTCCCAGTGCAGATTCACCCTGTACAGTCCACATCAGTACAGACCCCTCCTGAAAACAGACCCTTCCATAGACACACCCAGTACGGAACCCCTGCACTAATGACCCACCCAGAAAACACAACCCTCAGTACACAAACCATTATTGCACACACGTTTGTTGTGTTGGTGATGCTCTGGTCAAAAAGGTTCTGCTGTCTGTCACCCGTAAATGGGTATACCTCCTTCCCCGTTTTACAGTCGAGACTGCGCACACAGACGGGACAGCAGTGCAGAGTTCATACTCTTCCAGTCCCATAGAAGGATCGGCCTCAAGCGGAGATCTGCCTAGGTGAAAGATCAGCCGCGAAGGATGCAACCTCTAGGGGGTGCTGAAACAGTATAGAAACTCATGTATGACTTTCACATTAAAGATCAAAAATGCATACTATTTTTGAAACAACGTGCTCTGCAAAGTATGGTAGTGTGCTTCAATGCAGTTAACTATGGACATGCCCCTATGCAGACATTCCAAGGATAGACACTTCCAGTAGAGAATCGCCTTGTACAGGCCACCCCAACTACAGACGCCTCCAATGGAAAAGACCCCCCAGTAACCACCAGTACAAACACCCCTCAGCACAGACACCCCAGTACACCCCCGGAAGTATTGACACTCCTCAGTGAAGACATCCGAGAGCAGACCGCCTTCAGTAAAGACTAGAAATTCTGAATCAATCCTCTGCCCACTGCTTTACACCCTTTCTAGCAAACTTTCCACAAAAGGAATTTTTAGTTCATATGTATTTCAATACATGTTTAAGGTGGCCAACTGCGTCAAATTAATCCCTCTCTGGCCAGGCTCTACTCTACTCTGAAAAATGCAAATGCTCTAGTGGATATAGTGCCATTATAGGGCAGAAAGGCAAAAGATGTAGAAGAGCTACAGGTGCAGGTCTGGTTTCTGTCCGGGACAATGCAATACAAACCTACCTTGTACAGATTCATCCCAATCACACCCCCTTCCATTAGTACAGATCCCCAGTAACAACCAGTACAGACACCCCAGTACACCTCCAGAAAAAAGACAACCCTCAGTAAAGACATCTTGGTGCGGACCCTCTCCAGTAAGGACTCCCGCAGTGCAGTCCCCCCCAGTGCAGTCACCCTCAGTACAGATTCCCCATTGCAGAAAAGACAAGAGGAGCCCCCCTCAGTTTAAACCTTCCCAGTGCAGATTCACCCTGTACAGTCCACATCAGTACAGACCCCTCCTGAAAACAGACCCTTCCATAGACACACCCAGTACGGAACCCCTGCACTAATGACCCACCCAGAAAACACAACCCTCAGTACACAAACAATTATTGCACACACGTTTGTTGTGTTGGTGATGCTCTGGTCAAAAAGGTTCTGCTGTCTGTCACCCGTAAATGGGTATACCTCCTTCCCCGTTTTACAGTCGAGACTGCGCACACAGACGGGACAGCAGTGCAGAGTTCATACTCTTCCAGTCCCCTAGAAGGATCGGCCTCAAGCGGAGATCTGCCTAGGTGAAAGATCAGCCGCGAAGGATGCAACCTCTAGGGGGTGCTGAAACAGTATAGAAACTCATGTATGACTTTCACATTAAAGATCAAAAATGCATACTATTTTTGAAACAACGTGCTCTGCAAAGTATGGTAGTGTGCTTCAATGCAGTTAACTATGGACATGCCCCTATGCAGACATTCCAAGGAAAGACACTTCCAGTAGAGAATCGCCTTGTACAGGCCACCCCAACTACAGACGCCTCCAATGGAAAAGACCCCCCAGTAACCACCAGTACAAACACCCCTCAGCACAGACACCCCAGTACACCCCCGGAAGTATTGACACTCCTCAGTGAAGACATCCGAGAGCAGACCGCCTTCAGTAAAGACTAGAAATTCTGAATCAATCCTCTGCCCACTGCTTTACACCCTTTCTAGCAAACTTTCCACAAAAGGAATTTTTAGTTCATATGTATTTCAATACATGTTTAAGGTGGCCAACTGCGTCAAATTAATCCCTCTCTGGCCAGGCTCTACTCTACTCTGAAAAATGCAAATGCTCTAGTGGATATAGTGCCATTATAGGGCAGAAAGGCAAAAGATGTAGAAGAGCTACAGGTGCAGGTCTGGTTTCTGTCCGGGACAATGCAATACAAATCTACCTTGTACAGATTCATCCCAATCACACCCCCTTCCATTAGTACAGATCCCCAGTAACAACCAGTACAGACACCCCAGTACACCTCCAGAAAAAAGACAACCCTCAGTAAAGACATCTTGGTGCGGACCCTCTCCAGTAAGGACTCCCGCAGTGCAGTCCCCCCCAGTGCAGTCACCCTCAGTACAGATTCCCCATTGCAGAAAAGCCAAGAGGAGCCCCCCTCAGTTTAAACCTTCCCAGTGCAGATTCACCCTGTACAGTCCACATCAGTACAGACCCCTCCTGAAAACAGACCCTTCCATAGACACACCCAGTACGGAACCCCTGCACTAATGACCCACCCAGAAAACACAACCCTCAGTACACAAACCATTATTGCACACACGTTTGTTGTGTTGGTGATGCTCTGGTCAAAAAGGTTCTGCTGTCTGTCACCCGTAAATGGGTATACCTCCTTCCCCGTTTTACAGTCGAGACTGCGCACACAGACGGGACAGCAGTGCAGAGTTCATACTCTTCCAGTCCCATAGAAGGATCGGCCTCAAGCGGAGATCTGCCTAGGTGAAAGATCAGCCGCGAAGGATGCAACCTCTAGGGGGTGCTGAAACAGTATAGAAACTCATGTATGACTTTCACATCAAAGATCAAAAATGCATACAATTTTTTAAACAACGTGCTCTGCAAAGTATGGTAGTGTGCTTCAATGCAGTTAACTATGGACATGCCCCTATGCAGACATTCCAAGGATAGACACTTCCAGTAGAGAATCGCCTTGTACAGGCCACCCCAACTACAGACGCCTCCAATGGAAAAGACCCCCCAGTAACCACCAGTACAAACACCCCTCAGCACAGACACCCCAGTACACCCCCGGAAGTATTGACACTCCTCAGTAAAGACATCCGAGAGCAGACCGCCTTCAGTAAAGACTAGAAATTCTGAATCAATCCTCTGCCCACTGCTTTACACCCTTTCTAGAAAACTTTCCACAAAAGGAATTTTTAGTTCATATGTATTTCAATACATGTTTAAGGTGGCCAACTGCGTCAAATTAATCCCTCTCTGGCCAGGCTCTACTCTACTCTGAAAAATGCAAATGCTCTAGTGGATATAGTGCCATTATAGGGCAGAAAGGCAAAAGATGTAGAAGAGCTAGAGGTGCAGGTCTGGTTTCTGTCCGGGACAATGCATCACAAACCTACCTTGTACAGATTCATCCCAATCACACCCCCTTCCATTAGTACAGATCCCCAGTAACAACCAGTACAGACACCCCAGTACACCTCCAGAAAAAATACAACCCTCAGTAAAGACATCTTGGTGCGGACCCTCTCCAGTAAGGACTCCCGCAGTGCAGTCCCCCCCAGTGCAGTCACCCTCAGTACAGATTCCCCATTGCAGAAAAGCCAAGAGGAGCCCCCCTCAGTTTAAACCTTCCCAGTGCAGATTCACCCTGTACAGTCCACATCAGTACAGACCCCTCCTGAAAACAGACCCTTCCATAGACACACCCAGTACGGAACCCCTGCACTAATGACCCACCCAGAAAACACAACCCTCAGTACACAAACCATTATTGCACACACGTTTGTTGTGTTGGTGATGCTCTGGTCAAAAAGGTTCTGCTGTCTGTCACCCGTAAATGGGTATACCTCCTTCCCCGTTTTACAGTCGAGACTGCGCACACAGACGGGACAGCAGTGCAGAGTTCATACTCTTCCAGTCCCATAGAAGGATCGGCCTCAAGCGGAGATCTGCCTAGGTGAAAGATCAGCCGCGAAGGATGCAACCTCTAGGGGGTGCTGAAACAGTATAGAAACTCATGTATGACTTTCACATTAAAGATCAAAAATGCATACTATTTTTGAAACAACGTGCTCTGCAAAGTATGGTAGTGTGCTTCAATGCAGTTAACTATGGACATGCCCCTATGCAGACATTCCAAGGATAGACACTTCCAGTAGAGAATCGCCTTGTACAGGCCACCCCAACTACAGACGCCTCCAATGGAAAAGACCCCCCAGTAACCACCAGTACAAACACCCCTCAGCACAGACACCCCAGTACACCCCCGGAAGTATTGACACTCCTCAGTGAAGACATCCGAGAGCAGACCGCCTTCAGTAAAGACTAGAAATTCTGAATCAATCCTCTGCCCACTGCTTTACACCCTTTCTAGCAAACTTTCCACAAAAGGAATTTTTAGTTCATATGTATTTCAATACATGTTTAAGGTGGCCAACTGCGTCAAATTAATCCCTCTCTGGCCAGGCTCTACTCTACTCTGAAAAATGCAAATGCTCTAGTGGATATAGTGCCATTATAGGGCAGAAAGGCAAAAGATGTAGAAGAGCTACAGGTGCAGGTCTGGTTTCTGTCCGGGACAATGCAATACAAACCTACCTTGTACAGATTCATCCCAATCACACCCCCTTCCATTAGTACAGATCCCCAGTAACAACCAGTACAGACACCCCAGTACACCTCCAGAAAAAAGACAACCCTCAGTAAAGACATCTTGGTGCGGACCCTCTCCAGTAAGGACTCCCGCAGTGCAGTCCCCCCCAGTGCAGTCACCCTCAGTACAGATTCCCCATTGCAGAAAAGACAAGAGGAGCCCCCCTCAGTTTAAACCTTCCCAGTGCAGATTCACCCTGTACAGTCCACATCAGTACAGACCCCTCCTGAAAACAGACCCTTCCATAGACACACCCAGTACGGAACCCCTGCACTAATGACCCACCCAGAAAACACAACCCTCAGTACACAAACAATTATTGCACACACGTTTGTTGTGTTGGTGATGCTCTGGTCAAAAAGGTTCTGCTGTCTGTCACCCGTAAATGGGTATACCTCCTTCCCCGTTTTACAGTCGAGACTGCGCACACAGACGGGACAGCAGTGCAGAGTTCATACTCTTCCAGTCCCATAGAAGGATCGGCCTCAAGCGGAGATCTGCCTAGGTGAAAGATCAGCCGCGAAGGATGCAACCTCTAGGGGGTGCTGAAACAGTATAGAAACTCATGTATGACTTTCACATTAAAGATCAAAAATGCATACTATTTTTGAAACAACGTGCTCTGCAAAGTATGGTAGTGTGCTTCAATGCAGTTAACTATGGACATGCCCCTATGCAGACATTCCAAGGAAAGACACTTCCAGTAGAGAATCGCCTTGTACAGGCCACCCCAACTACAGACGCCTCCAATGGAAAAGACCCCCCAGTAACCACCAGTACAAACACCCCTCAGCACAGACACCCCAGTACACCCCCGGAAGTATTGACACTCCTCAGTGAAGACATCCGAGAGCAGACCGCCTTCAGTAAAGACTAGAAATTCTGAATCAATCCTCTGCCCACTGCTTTACACCCTTTCTAGCAAACTTTCCACAAAAGGAATTTTTAGTTCATATGTATTTCAATACATGTTTAAGGTGGCCAACTGCGTCAAATTAATCCCTCTCTGGCCAGGCTCTACTCTACTCTGAAAAATGCAAATGCTCTAGTGGATATAGTGCCATTATAGGGCAGAAAGGCAAAAGATGTAGAAGAGCTACAGGTGCAGGTCTGGTTTCTGTCCGGGACAATGCAATACAAATCTACCTTGTACAGATTCATCCCAATCACACCCCCTTCCATTAGTACAGATCCCCAGTAACAACCAGTACAGACACCCCAGTACACCTCCAGAAAAAAGACAACCCTCAGTAAAGACATCTTGGTGCGGACCCTCTCCAGTAAGGACTCCCGCAGTGCAGTCCCCCCCAGTGCAGTCACCCTCAGTACAGATTCCCCATTGCAGAAAAGCCAAGAGGAGCCCCCCTCAGTTTAAACCTTCCCAGTGCAGATTCACCCTGTACAGTCCACATCAGTACAGACCCCTCCTGAAAACAGACCCTTCCATAGACACACCCAGTACGGAACCCCTGCACTAATGACCCACCCAGAAAACACAACCCTCAGTACACAAACCATTATTGCACACACGTTTGTTGTGTTGGTGATGCTCTGGTCAAAAAGGTTCTGCTGTCTGTCACCCGTAAATGGGTATACCTCCTTCCCCGTTTTACAGTCGAGACTGCGCACACAGACGGGACAGCAGTGCAGAGTTCATACTCTTCCAGTCCCATAGAAGGATCGGCCTCAAGCGGAGATCTGCCTAGGTGAAAGATCAGCCGCGAAGGATGCAACCTCTAGGGGGTGCTGAAACAGTATAGAAACTCATGTATGACTTTCACATCAAAGATCAAAAATGCATACAATTTTTTAAACAACGTGCTCTGCAAAGTATGGTAGTGTGCTTCAATGCAGTTAACTATGGACATGCCCCTATGCAGACATTCCAAGGATAGACACTTCCAGTAGAGAATCGCCTTGTACAGGCCACCCCAACTACAGACGCCTCCAATGGAAAAGACCCCCCAGTAACCACCAGTACAAACACCCCTCAGCACAGACACCCCAGTACACCCCCGGAAGTATTGACACTCCTCAGTGAAGACATCCGAGAGCAGACCGCCTTCAGTAAAGACTAGAAATTCTGAATCAATCCTCTGCCCACTGCTTTACACCCTTTCTAGCAAACTTTCCACAAAAGGAATTTTTAGTTCATATGTATTTCAATACATGTTTAAGGTGGCCAACTGCGTCCAATTAATCCCTCTCTGGCCAGGCTCTACTCTACTCTGAAAAATGCAAATGCTCCAGTGGATATAGTGCCATTATAGGGCAGAAAGACAAAAGATGTAGAAGAGCTACAGGTGCTGGTCTGGTTTCTGTCCGGGACAATGCAATACAAACCTACCTTGTACAGATTCATCCCAATCACACCCCCTTCCATTAGTACAGATCCCCAGTAACAACCAGTACAGACACCCCAGTACACCTCCAGAAAAAAGACAACCCTCAGTAAAGACATCTTGGTGCGGACCCTCTCCAGTAAGGACTCCCGCAGTGCAGTCCCCCCCAGTGCAGTCACCCTCAGTACAGATTCCCCATTGCAGAAAAGCCAAGAGGAGCCCCCTCAGTTTAAACCTTCCCAGTGCAGATTCACCCTGTACAGTCCACATCAGTACAGACCCCTCCTGAAAACAGACCCTTCCATAGACACACCCAGTACGGAACCCCTGCACTAATGACCCACCCAGAAAACACAACCCTCAGTACACAAACCATTATTGCACACACGTTTGTTGTGTTGGTGATGCTCTGGTCAAAAAGGTTCTGCTGTCTGTCACCCGTAAATGGGTATACCTCCTTCCCCGTTTTACAGTCGAGACTGCGCACACAGACGGGACAGCAGTGCAGAGTTCATACTCTTCCAGTCCCCTAGAAGGATCGGCCTCAAGCGGAGATCTGCCTAGGTGAAAGATCAGCCGCGAAGGATGCAACCTCTAGGGGGTGCTGAAACAGTATAGAAACTCATGTATGACTTTCACATCAAAGATCAAAAATGCATACTATTTTTGAAACAACGTGCTCTGCAAAGTATGGTAGTGTGCTTCAATGCAGTTAACTATGGACATGCCCCTATGCAGACATTCCAAGGATAGACACTTCCAGTAGAGAATCGCCTTGTACAGGCCACCCCAACTACAGACGCCTCCAATGGAAAAGACCCCCCAGTAACCACCAGTACAAACACCCCTCAGCACAGACACCCCAGTACACCCCCGGAAGTATTGACACTCCTCAGTGAAGACATCCGAGAGCAGACCGCCTTCAGTAAAGACTAGAAATTCTGAATCAATCCTCTGCCCACTGCTTTACACCCTTTCTAGCAAACTTTCCACAAAAGGAATTTTTAGTTCATATGTATTTCAATACATGTTTAAGGTGGCCAACTGCGTCAAATTAATCCCTCTCTGGCCAGGCTCTACTCTACTCTGAAAAATGCAAATGCTCTAGTGGATATAGTGCCATTATAGGGCAGAAAGGCAAAAGATGTAGAAGAGCTACAGGTGCAGGTCTGGTTTCTGTCCGGGACAATGCATCACAAACCTACCTTGTACAGATTCATCCCAATCACACCCCCTTCCATTAGTACAGATCCCCAGTAACAACCAGTACAGACACCCCAGTACACCTCCAGAAAAAAGACAACCCTCAGTAAAGACATCTTGGTGCGGACCCTCTCCAGTAAGGACTCCCGCAGTGCAGTCCCCCCCAGTGCAGTCACCCTCAGTACAGATTCCCCATTGCAGAAAAGACAAGAGGAGCCCCCCTCAGTTTAAACCTTCCCAGTGCAGATTCACCCTGTACAGTCCACATCAGTACAGACCCCTCCTGAAAACAGACCCTTCCATAGACACACCCAGTACGGAACCCCTGCACTAATGACCCACCCAGAAAACACAACCCTCAGTACACAAACCATTATTGCACACACGTTTGTTGTGTTGGTGATGCTCTGGTCAAAAAGGTTCTGCTGTCTGTCACCCGTAAATGGGTATACCTCCTTCCCCGTTTTACAGTCGAGACTGCGCACACAGACGGGACAGCAGTGCAGAGTTCATACTCTTCCAGTCCCATAGAAGGATCGGCCTCAAGCGGAGATCTGCCTAGGTGAAAGATCAGCCACGAAGGATGCAACCTCTAGGGGGTGCTGAAACAGTATAGAAACTCATGTATGACTTTCACATCAAAGATCAAAAATGCATACAATTTTTTAAACAACGTGCTCTGCAAAGTATGGTAGTGTGCTTCAATGCAGTTAACTATGGACATGCCCCTATGCAGACATTCCAAGGATAGACACTTCCAGTAGAGAATCGCCTTGTACAGGCCACCCCAACTACAGACGCCTCCAATGGAAAAGACCCCCCAGTAACCACCAGTACAAACACCCCTCAGCACAGACACCCCAGTACACCCCCGGAAGTATTGACACTCCTCAGTGAAGACATCCGAGAGCAGACCGCCTTCAGTACAGACTAGAAATTCTGAATCAATCCTCTGCCCACTGCTTTACACCCTTTCTAGCAAACTTTCCACAAAAGGAATTTTTAGTTCATATGTATTTCAATACATGTTTAAGGTGGCCAACTGCGTCCAATTAATCCCTCTCTGGCCAGGCTCTACTCTACTCTGAAAAATGCAAATGCTCCAGTGGATATAGTGCCATTATAGGGCAGAAAGACAAAAGATGTAGAAGAGCTACAGGTGCTGGTCTGGTTTCTGTCCGGGACAATGCAATACAAACCTACCTTGTACAGATTCATCCCAATCACACCCCCTTCCATTAGTACAGATCCCCAGTAACAACCAGTACAGACACCCCAGTACACCTCCAGAAAAAAGACAACCCTCAGTAAAGACATCTTGGTGCGGACCCTCTCCAGTAAGGACTCCCGCAGTGCAGTCCCCCCCAGTGCAGTCACCCTCAGTACAGATTCCCCATTGCAGAAAAGCCAAGAGGAGCCCCCTCAGTTTAAACCTTCCCAGTGCAGATTCACCCTGTACAGTCCACATCAGTACAGACCCCTCCTGAAAACAGACCCTTCCATAGACACACCCAGTACGGAACCCCTGCACTAATGACCCACCCAGAAAACACAACCCTCAGTACACAAACCATTATTGCACACACGTTTGTTGTGTTGGTGATGCTCTGGTCAAAAAGGTTCTGCTGTCTGTCACCCGTAAATGGGTATACCTCCTTCCCCGTTTTACAGTCGAGACTGCGCACACAGACGGGACAGCAGTGCAGAGTTCATACTCTTCCAGTCCCCTAGAAGGATCGGCCTCAAGCGGAGATCTGCCTAGGTGAAAGATCAGCCGCGAAGGATGCAACCTCTAGGGGGTGCTGAAACAGTATAGAAACTCATGTATGACTTTCACATCAAAGATCAAAAATGCATACTATTTTTGAAACAACGTGCTCTGCAAAGTATGGTAGTGTGCTTCAATGCAGTTAACTATGGACATGCCCCTATGCAGACATTCCAAGGATAGACACTTCCAGTAGAGAATCGCCTTGTACAGGCCACCCCAACTACAGACGCCTCCAATGGAAAAGACCCCCCAGTAACCACCAGTACAAACACCCCTCAGCACAGACACCCCAGTACACCCCCGGAAGTATTGACACTCCTCAGTGAAGACATCCGAGAGCAGACCGCCTTCAGTAAAGACTAGAAATTCTGAATCAATCCTCTGCCCACTGCTTTACACCCTTTCTAGCAAACTTTCCACAAAAGGAATTTTTAGTTCATATGTATTTCAATACATGTTTAAGGTGGCCAACTGCGTCAAATTAATCCCTCTCTGGCCAGGCTCTACTCTACTCTGAAAAATGCAAATGCTCTAGTGGATATAGTGCCATTATAGGGCAGAAAGGCAAAAGATGTAGAAGAGCTACAGGTGCAGGTCTGGTTTCTGTCCGGGACAATGCATCACAAACCTACCTTGTACAGATTCATCCCAATCACACCCCCTTCCATTAGTACAGATCCCCAGTAACAACCAGTACAGACACCCCAGTACACCTCCAGAAAAAAGACAACCCTCAGTAAAGACATCTTGGTGCGGACCCTCTCCAGTAAGGACTCCCGCAGTGCAGTCCCCCCCAGTGCAGTCACCCTCAGTACAGATTCCCCATTGCAGAAAAGCCAAGAGGAGCCCCCCTCAGTTTAAACCTTCCCAGTGCAGATTCACCCTGTACAGTCCACATCAGTACAGACCCCTCCTGAAAACAGACCCTTCCATAGACACACCCAGTACGGAACCCCTGCACTAATGACCCACCCAGAAAACACAACCCTCAGTACACAAACCATTATTGCACACACGTTTGTTGTGTTGGTGATGCTCTGGTCAAAAAGGTTCTGCTGTCTGTCACCCGTAAATGGGTATACCTCCTTCCCCGTTTTACAGTCGAGACTGCGCACACAGACGGGACAGCAGTGCAGAGTTCATACTCTTCCAGTCCCATAGAAGGATCGGCCTCAAGCGGAGATCTGCCTGGGTGAAAGATCAGCCGCGAAGGATGCAACCTCTAGGGGGTGCTGAAACAGTATAGAAACTCATGTATGACTTTCACATCAAAGATCAAAAATGCATACAATTTTTGAAACAACGTGCTCTGCAAAGTATGGTAGTGTGCTTCAATGCAGTTAACTATGGACATGCCCCTATGCAGACATTCCAAGGATAGACACTTCCAGTAGAGAATCGCCTTGTACAGGCCACCCCAACTACAGACGCCTCCAATGGAAAAGACCCCCCAGTAACCACCAGTACAAACACCCCTCAGCACAGACACCCCAGTACACCCCCGGAAGTATTGACACTCCTCAGTGAAGACATCCGAGAGCAGACCGCCTTCAGTAAAGACTAGAAATTCTGAATCAATCCTCTGCCCACTGCTTTACACCCTTTCTAGCAAACTTTCCACAAAAGGAATTTTTAGTTCATATGTATTTCAATACATGTTTAAGGTGGCCAACTGCATCAAATTAATCCCTCTCTGGCCAGGCTCTACTCTACTCTGAAAAATGCAAATGCTCTAGTGGATATAGTGCCATTATAGGGCAGAAAGGCAAAAGATGTAGAAGAGCTACAGGTGCAGGTCTGGTTTCTGTCCGGGACAATGCAATACAAACCTACCTTGTACAGATTCATCCCAATCACACCCCCTTCCATTAGTACAGATCCCCAGTAACAACCAGTACAGACACCCCAGTACACCTCCAGAAAAAAGACAACCCTCAGTAAAGACATCTTGGTGCGGACCCTCTCCAGTAAGGACTCCCGCAGTGCAGTCCCCCCCAGTGCAGTCAGCCTCAGTACAGATTCCCCATTGCAGAAAAGCCAAGAGGAGCCCCCCTCAGTTTAAACCTTCCCAGTGCAGATTCACCCTGTACAGTCCACATCAGTAAAGCCCCCTCCTGAAAACAGACCCTTCCATAGACACACCCAGTACAGAACCCCTGCACTAATGACCCACCCAGAAAACACAACCCTCAGTACACAAACCATTATTGCACACACGTTTGTTGTGTTGGTGATGCTCTGGTCAAAAAGGTTCTGCTGTCTGTCACCCGTAAATGGGTATACCTCCTTCCCCGTTTTACAGTCGAGACTGCGCACACAGACGGGACAGCAGTGCAGAGTTCATACTCTTCCAGTCCCCTAGAAGGATCGGCCTCAAGCGGAGATCTGCCTAGGTGAAAGATCAGCCGCGAAGGATGCAACCTCTAGGGGGTGCTGAAACAGTATAGAAACTCATGTATGACTTTCACATCAAAGATCAAAAATGCATACTATTTTTGAAACAACGTGCTCTGCAAAGTATGGTAGTGTGCTTCAATGCAGTTAACTATGGACATGCCCCTATGCAGACATTCCAAGGATAGACACTTCCAGTAGAGAATCGCCTTGTACAGGCCACCCCAACTACAGACGCCTCCAATGGAAAAGACCCCCCAGTAACCACCAGTACAAACACCCCTCAGCACAGACACCCCAGTACACCCCCAGAAGTATTGACACTCCTCAGTGAAGACATCCGAGAGCAGACCGCCTTCAGTAAAGACTAGAAATTCTGAATCAATCCTCTGCCCACTGCTTTACACCCTTTCTAGCAAACTTTCCACAAAAGGAATTTTTAGTTCATATGTATTTCAATACATGTTTAAGGTGGCCAACTGCGTCAAATTAATCCCTCTCTGGCCAGGCACTACTCTACTCTGAAAAATGCAAATGCTCTAGTGGATATAGTGCCATTATAGGGCAGAAAGGCAAAAGATGTAGAAGAGCTACAGGTGCAGGTCTGGTTTCTGTCCGGGACAATGCAATACAAACCTACCTTGTACAGATTCATCCCAATCACACCCCCTTCCATTAGTACAGATCCCCAGTAACATCCAGTACAGACACCCCAGTACACCTCCAGAAAAAAGACAACCCTCAGTAAAGACATCTTGGTGCGGACCCTCTCCAGTAAGGACTCCCGCAGTGCAGTCCCCCCCAGTGCAGTCACCCTCAGTACAGATTCCCCATTGCAGAAAAGCCAAGAGGAGCCCCCCTCAGTTTAAACCTTCCCAGTGCAGATTCACCCTGTACAGTCCACATCAGTACAGACCCCTCCTGAAAACAGACCCTTCCATAGACACACCCAGTACGGAACCCCTGCACTAATGACCCACCCAGAAAACACAACCCTCAGTACACAAACCATTATTGCACACACGTTTGTTGTGTTGGTGATGCTCTGGTCAAAAAGGTTCTGCTGTCTGTCACCCGTAAATGGGTATACCTCCTTCCCCGTTTTACAGTCGAGACTGCGCACACAGACGGGACAGCAGTGCAGAGTTCATACTCTTCCAGTCCCCTAGAAGGATCGGCCTCAAGCGGAGATCTGCCTAGGTGAAAGATCAGCCGCGAAGGATGCAACCTCTAGGGGGTGCTGAAACAGTATAGAAACTCATGTATGACTTTCACATCAAAGATCAAAAATGCATACTATTTTTGAAACAACGTGCTCTGCAAAGTATGGTAGTGTGCTTCAATGCAGTTAACTATGGACATGCCCCTATGCAGACATTCCAAGGATAGACACTTCCAGTAGAGAATCGCCTTGTACAGGCCACCCCAACTACAGACGCCTCCAATGGAAAAGACCCCCCAGTAACCACCAGTACAAACACCCCTCAGCACAGACACCCCAGTACACCCCCGGAAGTATTGACACTCCTCAGTGAAGACATCCGAGAGCAGACCGCCTTCAGTAAAGACTAGAAATTCTGAATCAATCCTCTGCCCACTGCTTTACACCCTTTCTAGCAAACTTTCCACAAAAGGAATTTTTTGTTCATATGTATTTCAATACATGTTTAAGGTGGCCAACTGCGTCCAATTAATCCCTCTCTGGCCAGGCTCTACTCTACTCTGAAAAATGCAAATGCTCTAGTGGATATAGTGCCATTATAGGGCAGAAAGGCAAAAGATGTAGAAGAGCTACAGGTGCAGGTCTGGTTTCTGTCCGGGACAATGCAATACAAACCTACCTTGTACAGATTCATCCCAATCACACCCCCTTCCATTAGTACAGATCCCCAGTAACAACCAGTACAGACACCCCAGTACACCTCCAGAAAAAAGACAACCCTCAGTAAAGACATCTTGGTGCGGACCCTCTCCAGTAAGGACTCCCGCAGTGCAGTCCCCCCCCAGTGCAGTCACCCTCAGTACAGATTCCCCATTGTAGAAAAGCCAAGAGGAGCCCCCCTCAGTTTAAACCTTCCCAGTGCAGATTCACCCTGTACAGTCCACATCAGTACAGACCCCTCCTGAAAACAGACCCTTCCATAGACACACCCAGTACGGAACCCCTGCACTAATGACCCACCCAGAAAACACAACCCTCAGTACACAAACCATTATTGCACACACGTTTGTTGTGTTGGTGATGCTCTGGTCAAAAAGGTTCTGCTGTCTGTCACCCGTAAATGGGTATACCTCCTTCCCCGTTTTACAGTCGAGACTGCGCACACAGACGGGACAGCAGTGCAGAGTTCATACTCTTCCAGTCCCCTAGAAGGATCGGCCTCAAGCGGAGATCTGCCTAGGTGAAAGATCAGCCGCGAAGGATGCAACCTCTAGGGGGTGCTGAAACAGTATAGAAACTCATGTATGACTTTCACATCAAAGATCAAAAATGCATACTATTTTTGAAACAATGTGCTCTGCAAAGTATGGTAGTGTGCTTCAATGCAGTTAACTATGGACATGCCCCTATGCAGACATTCCAAGGATAGACATTTCCAGTAGAGAATCGCCTTGTACAGGCCACCCCAACTACAGACGCCTCCAATGGAAAAGACCCCCCAGTAACCACCAGTACAAACACCCCTCAGCACAGACACCCCAGTACACCCCCGGACGTATTGACACTCCTCAGTGAAGACATCCGAGAGCAGACCGCCTTCAGTAAAGACTAGAAATTCTGAATCAATCCTCTGCCCACTGCTTTACACCCTTTCTAGCAAACTTTCCACAAAAGGAATTTTTAGTTCATATGTATTTCAATACATGTTTAAGGTGGCCAACTGCGTCAAATTAATCCCTCTCTGGCCAGGCTCTACTCTACTCTGAAAAATGCAAATGCTCTAGTGGATATAGTGCCATTATAGGGCAGAAAGGCAAAAGATGTAGAAGAGCTACAGGTGCAGGTCTGGTTTCTGTCCGGGACAATGCATCACAAACCTACCTTGTACAGATTCATCCCAATCACACCCTTTTCCATTAGTACAGATCCCCAGTAACAACCAGTACAGACACCCCAGTACACCTCCAGAAAAAAGACAACCCTCAGTAAAGACATCTTGGTGCGGACCCTCTCCAGTAAGGACTCCCGCAGTGCAGTCCCCCCCAGTGCAGTCACCCTCAGTACAGATTCCCCATTGCAGAAAAGCCAAGAGGAGCCCCCCTCAGTTTAAACCTTCCCAGTGCAGATTCACCCTGTACAGTCCACATCAGTACAGACCCCTCCTGAAAACAGACCCTTCCATAGACACACCCAGTACAGAACCCCTGCACTAATGACCCACCCAGAAAACACAACCCTCAGTACACAAACCATTATTGCACACACGTTTGTTGTGTTGGTGATGCTCTGGTCAAAAAGGTTCTGCTGTCTGTCACCCGTAAATGGGTATACCTCCTTCCCCGTTTTACAGTCGAGACTGCGCACACAGACGGGACAGCAGTGCAGAGTTCATACTCTTCCAGTCCCCTAGAAGGATCGGCCTCAAGCGGAGATCTGCCTAGGTGAAAGATCAGCCGCGAAGGATGCAACCTCTAGGGGGTGCTGAAACAGTATAGAAACTCATGTATGACTTTCACATCAAAGATCAAAAATGCATACTATTTTTGAAACAACGTGCTCTGCAAAGTATGGTAGTGTGCTTCAATGCAGTTAACTATGGACATGCCCCTATGCAGACATTCCAAGGATAGACACTTCCAGTAGAGAATCGCCTTGTACAGGCCTCCCCAACTACAGACGCCTCCAATGGAAAAGACCCCCCAGTAACCACCAGTACAAACACCCCTCAGCACAGACACCCCAGTACACCCCCGGAAGTATTGACACTCCTCAGTGAAGACATCCGAGAGCAGACCGCCTTCAGTAAAGACTAGAAATTCTGAATCAATCCTCTGCCCACTGCTTTACACCCTTTCTAGCAAACTTTCCACAAAAGGAATTTTTAGTTCATATGTATTTCAATACATGTTTAAGGTGGCCAACTGCGTCAAATTAATCCCTCTCTGGCCAGGCTCTACTCTACTCTGAAAAATGCAAATGCTCTAGTGGATATAGTGCCATTATAGGGCAGAAAGGCAAAAGATGTAGAAGAGCTACAGGTGCAGGTCTGGTTTCTGTCCGGGACAATGCAATACAAACCTACCTTGTACAGATTCATCCCAATCACACCCCCTTCCATTAGTACAGATCCCCAGTAACAACCAGTACAGACACCCCAGTACACCTCCAGAAAAAAGACAACCCTCAGTAAAGACATCTTGGTGCGGACCCTCTCCAGTAAGGACTCCCGCAGTGCAGTCCCCCCCAGTGCAGTCACCCTCAGTACAGATTCCCCATTGCAGAAAAGCCAAGAGGAGCCCCCCTCAGTTTAAACCTTCCCAGTGCAGATTCACCCTGTACAGTCCACATCAGTACAGACCCCTCCTGAAAACAGACCCTTCCATAGACACACCCAGTACGGAACCCCTGCACTAATGACCCACCCAGAAAACACAACCCTCAGTACACAAACCATTATTGCACACACGTTTGTTGTGTTGGTGATGCTCTGGTCAAAAAGGTTCTGCTGTCTGTCACCCGTAAATGGGTATACCTCCTTCCCCGTTTTACAGTCGAGACTGCGCACACAGACGGGACAGCAGTGCAGAGTTCATACTCTTCCAGTCCCCTAGAAGGATCGGCCTCAAGCGGAGATCTGCCTAGGTGAAAGATCAGCCGCGAAGGATGCAACCTCTAGGGGGTGCTGAAACAGTATAGAAACTCATGTATGACTTTCACATCAAAGATCAAAAATGCATACTATTTTTGAAACAACGTGCTCTGCAAAGTATGGTAGTGTGCTTCAATGCAGTTAACTATGGACATGCCCCTATGCAGACATTCCAAGGATAGACACTTCCAGTAGAGAATCGCCTTGTACAGGCCACCCCAACTACAGACGCCTCCAATGGAAAAGACCCCCCAGTAACCACCAGTACAAACACCCCGTAGCACAGACACCCCAGTACACCCCCGGAAGTATTGACACTCCTCAGTGAAGACATCCGAGAGCAGACCGCCTTCAGTAAAGACTAGAAATTCTGAATCAATCCTCTGCCCACTGCTTTACACCCTTTCTAGCAAACTTTCCACAAAAGGAATTTTTAGTTCATATGTATTTCAATACATGTTTAAGGTGGCCAACTGCGTCAAATTAATCCCTCTCTGGCCAGGCTCTACTCTACTCTGAAAAATGCAAATGCTCTAGTGGATATAGTGCCATTATAGGGCAGAAAGGCAAAAGATGTAGAAGAGCTAGAGGTGCAGGTCTGGTTTCTGTCCGGGACAATGCATCACAAACCTACCTTGTACAGATTCATCCCAATCACACCCCCTTCCATTAGTACAGATCCCCAGTAACAACCAGTACAGACACCCCAGTACACCTCCAGAAAAAAGACAACCCTCAGTAAAGACATCTTGGTGCGGACCCTCTCCAGTAAGGACTCCCGCAGTGCAGTCCCCCCCAGTGCAGTCACCCTCAGTACAGATTCCCCATTGCAGAAAAGCCAAGAGGAGCCCCCCTCAGTTTAAACCTTCCCAGTGCAGATTCACCCTGTACAGTCCACATCAGTACAGACCCCTCCTGAAAACAGACCCTTCCATAGACACACCCAGTACGGAACCCCTGCACTAATGACCCACCCAGAAAACACAACCCTCAGTACACAAACCATTATTGCACACACGTTTGTTGTGTTGGTGATGCTCTGGTCAAAAAGGTTCTGCTGTCTGTCACCCGTAAATGGGTATACCTCCTTCCCCGTTTTACAGTCGAGACTGCGCACACAGACGGGACAGCAGTGCAGAGTTCATACTCTTCCAGTCCCATAGAAGGATCGGCCTCAAGTGGAGATCTGCCTAGGTGAAAGATCAGCCGCGAAGGATGCAACCTCTAGGGGGTGCTGAAACAGTATAGAAACTCATGTATGACTTTCACATCAAAGATCAAAAATGCATACAATTTTTGAAACAACGTGCTCTGCAAAGTATGGTAGTGTGCTTCAATGCAGTTAACTATGGACATGCCCCTATGCAGACATTCCAAGGATAGACACTTCCAGTAGAGAATCGCCTTGTACAGGCCACCCCAACTACAGACGCCTCCAATGGAAAAGACCCCCCAGTAACCACCAGTACAAACACCCCTCAGCACAGACACCCCAGTACACCCCCGGAAGTATTGACACTCCTCAGTGAAGACATCCGAGAGCAGACCGCCTTCAGTAAAGACTAGAAATTCTGAATCAATCCTCTGCCCACTGCTTTACACCCTTTCTAGCAAACTTTCCACAAAAGGAATTTTTAGTTCATATGTATTTCAATACATGTTTAAGGTGGCCAACTGCGTCAAATTAATCCCTCTCTGGCCAGGCTCTACTCTACTCTGAAAAATGCAAATGCTCTAGTGGATATAGTGCCATTATAGGGCAGAAAGGCAAAAGATGTAGAAGAGCTAGAGGTGCAGGTCTGGTTTCTGTCCGGGACAATGCATCACAAACCTACCTTGTAGAGATTCATCCCAATCACACCCCCTTCCATTAGTACAGATCCCCAGTAACAACCAGTACAGACACCCCAGTACACCTCCAGAAAAAAGACAACCCTCAGTAAAGACATCTTGGTGCGGACCCTCTCCAGTAAGGACTCCCGCAGTGCAGTCCCCCCCAGTGCAGTCACCCTCAGTACAGATTCCCCATTGCAGAAAAGCCAAGAGGAGCCCCCCTCAGTTTAAACCTTCCCAGTGCAGATTCACCCTGTACAGTCCACATCAGTACAGACCCCTCCTGAAAACAGACCCTTCCATAGACACACCCAGTACGGAACCCCTGCACTAATGACCCACCCAGAAAACACAACCCTCAGTACACAAACCATTATTGCACACACGTTTGTTGTGTTGGTGATGCTCTGGTCAAAAAGGTTCTGCTGTCTGTCACCCGTAAATGGGTATACCTCCTTCCCCGTTTTACAGTCGAGACTGCGCACACAGACGGGACAGCAGTGCAGAGTTCATACTCTTCCAGTCCCATAGAAGGATCGGCCTCAAGCGGAGATCTGCCTAGGTGAAAGATCAGCCGCGAAGGATGCAACCTCTAGGGGGTGCTGAAACAGTATAGAAACTCATGTATGACTTTCACATCAAAGATCAAAAATGCATACTATTTTTGAAACAACGTGCTCTGCAAAGTATGGTAGTGTGCTTCAATGCAGTTAACTATGGACATGCCCCTATGCAGACATTCCAAGGATAGACACTTCCAGTAGAGAATCGCCTTGTACAGGCCACCCCAACTACAGACGCCTCCAATGGAAAAGACCCCCCAGTAACCACCAGTACAAACACCCCTCAGCACAGACACCCCAGTACACCCCCGGAAGTATTGACACTCCTCAGTGAAGACATCCGAGAGCAGACCGCCTTCAGTAAAGACTAGAAATTCTGAATCAATCCTCTGCCCACTGCTTTACACCCTTTCTAGCAAACTTTCCACAAAAGGAATTTTTAGTTCATATGTATTTCAATACATGTTTAAGGTGGCCAACTGCGTCAAATTAATCCCTCTCTGGCCAGGCTCTACTCTACTCTGAAAAATGCAAATGCTCTAGTGGATATAGTGCCATTATAGGGCAGAAAGGCAAAAGATGTTGAAGAGCTAGAGGTGCAGGTCTGGTTTCTGTCCGGGACAATGCAATACAAACCTACCTTGTACAGATTCATCCCAATCACACCCCCTTCCATTAGTACAGATCCCCAGTAACAACGAGTACAGACACCCCAGTACACCTCCAGAAAAAAGACAACCCTCAGTAAAGACATCTTGGTGCGGACCCTCTCCAGTAAGGACTCCCGCAGTGCAGTCCCCCCCAGTGCAGTCACCCTCAGTACAGATTCCCCATTGCAGAAAAGCCAAGAGGAGCCCCCCTCAGTTTAAACCTTCCCAGTGCAGATTCACCCTGTACAGTCCACATCAGTACAGACCCCTCCTGAAAACAGACCCTTCCATAGACACACCCAGTACGGAACCCCTGCACTAATGACCCACCCAGAAAACACAACCCTCAGTACACAAACCATTATTGCACACACGTTTGTTGTGTTGGTGATGCTCTGGTCAAAAAGGTTCTGCTGTCTGTCACCCGTAAATGGGTATACCTCCTTCCCCGTTTTACAGTCGAGACTGCGCACACAGACGGGACAGCAGTGCAGAGTTCATACTCTTCCAGTCCCCTAGAAGGATCGGCCTCAAGCGGAGATCTGCCTAGGTGAAAGATCAGCCGCGAAGGATGCAACCTCTAGGGGGTGCTGAAACAGTATAGAAACTCATGTATGACTTTCACATCAAAGATCAAAAATGCATACTATTTTTGAAACAACGTGCTCTGCAAAGTATGGTAGTGTGCTTCAATGCAGTTAACTATGGACATGCCCCTATGCAGACATTCCAAGGATAGACACTTCCAGTAGAGAATCGCCTTGTACAGGCCACCCCAACTACAGACGCCTCCAATGGAAAAGACCCCCCAGTAACCACCAGTACAAACACCCCGTAGCACAGACACCCCAGTACACCCCCGGAAGTATTGACACTCCTCAGTGAAGACATCCGAGAGCAGACCGCCTTCAGTAAAGACTAGAAATTCTGAATCAATCCTCTGCCCACTGCTTTACACCCTTTCTAGCAAACTTTCCACAAAAGGAATTTTTAGTTCATATGTATTTCAATACATGTTTAAGGTGGCCAACTGCGTCAAATTAATCCCTCTCTGGCCAGGCTCTACTCTACTCTGAAAAATGCAAATGCTCTAGTGGATATAGTGCCATTATAGGGCAGAAAGGCAAAAGATGTAGAAGAGCTAGAGGTGCAGGTCTGGTTTCTGTCCGGGACAATGCATCACAAACCTACCTTGTACAGATTCATCCCAATCACACCCCCTTCCATTAGTACAGATCCCCAGTAACAACCAGTACAGACACCCCAGTACACCTCCAGAAAAAAGACAACCCTCAGTAAAGACATCTTGGTGCGGACCCTCTCCAGTAAGGACTCCCGCAGTGCAGTCCCCCCCAGTGCAGTCACCCTCAGTACAGATTCCCCATTGCAGAAAAGCCAAGAGGAGCCCCCCTCAGTTTAAACCTTCCCAGTGCAGACTCACCCTGTACAGTCCACATCAGTACAGACCCCTCCTGAAAACAGACCCTTCCATAGACACACCCAGTACGGAACCCCTGCACTAATGACCCACCCAGAAAACACAACCCTCAGTACACAAACCATTATTGCACACACGTTTGTTGTGTTGGTGATGCTCTGGTCAAAAAGGTTCTGCTGTCTGTCACCCGTAAATGGGTATACCTCCTTCCCCGTTTTACAGTCGAGACTGCGCACACAGACGGGACAGCAGTGCAGAGTTCATACTCTTCCAGTCCCATAGAAGGATCGGCCTCAAGCGGAGATCTGCCTAGGTGAAAGATCAGCCGCGAAGGATGCAACCTCTAGGGGGTGCTGAAACAGTATAGAAACTCATGTATGACTTTCACATCAAAGATCAAAAATGCATACAATTTTTGAAACAACGTGCTCTGCAAAGTATGGTAGTGTGCTTCAATGCAGTTAACTATGGACATGCCCCTATGCAGACATTCCAAGGATAGACACTTCCAGTAGAGAATCGCCTTGTACAGGCCACCCCAACTACAGACGCCTCCAATGGAAAAGACCCCCCAGTAACCACCAGTACAAACACCCCTCAGCACAGACACCCCAGTACACCCCCGGAAGTATTGACACTCCTCAGTGAAGACATCCGAGAGCAGACCGCCTTCAGTAAAGACTAGAAATTCTGAATCAATCCTCTGCCCACTGCTTTACACCCTTTCTAGCAAACTTTCCACAAAAGGAATTTTTAGTTCATATGTATTTCAATACATGTTTAAGGTGGCCAACTGCGTCAAATTAATCCCTCTCTGGCCAGGCTCTACTCTACTCTGAAAAATGCAAATGCTCTAGTGGATATAGTGCCATTATAGGGCAGAAAGGCAAAAGATGTAGAAGAGCTACAGGTGCAGGTCTGGTTTCTGTCCGGGACAATGCAATACAAACCTACCTTGTACAGATTCATCCCAATCACACCCCCTTCCATTAGTACAGATCCCCAGTAACAACCAGTACAGACACCCCAGTACACCTCCAGAAAAAGACAACCCTCAATAAAGACATCTTGGTGCGGACCCTCTCCAGTAAGGACTCCCGCAGTGCAGTCCCCCCCAGTGCAGTCACCCTCAGTACAGATTCCCCATTGCAGAAAAGACAAGAGGAGCCCCCCTCAGTTTAAACCTTCCCAGTGCAGATTCACCCTGTACAGTCCACATCAGTACAGACCCCTCCTGAAAACAGACCCTTCCATAGGCACACCCAGTACGGAACCCCTGCACTAATGACCCACCCAGAAAACACAACCCTCAGTACACAAACCATTATTGCACACACGTTTGTTGTGTTGGTGATGCTCTGGTCAAAAAGGTTCTGCTGTCTGTCACCCGTAAATGGGTATACCTCCTTCCCCGTTTTACAGTCGAGACTGCGCACACAGACGGGACAGCAGTGCAGAGTTCATACTCTTCCAGTCCCATAGAAGGATCGGCCTCAAGCGGAGATCTGCCTAGGTGAAAGATCAGCCGCGAAGGATGCAACCTCTAGGGGGTGCTGAAACAGTATAGAAACTCATGTATGACTTTCACATCAAAGATCAAAAATGCATACTATTTTTGAAACAACGTGCTCTGCAAAGTATGGTAGTGTGCTTCAATGCAGTTAACTATGGACATGCCCCTATGCAGACATTCCAAGGATAGACACTTCCAGTAGAGAATCGCCTTGTACAGGCCACCCCAACTACAGATGCCTCCAATGGAAAAGACCCCCCAGTAACCACCAGTACAAACACCCCTCAGCACAGACACCCCAGTACACCCCCGGAAGTATTGACACTCCTCAGTGAAGACATCCGAGAGCAGACCGCCTTCAGTAAAGACTAGAAATTCTGAATCAATCCTCTGCCCACTGCTTTACACCCTTTCTAGCAAACTTTCCACAAAAGGAATTTTTAGTTCATATGTATTTCAATACATGTTTAAGGTGGCCAACTGCGTCCAATTAATCCCTCTCTGGCCAGGCTCTACTCTACTCTGAAAAATGCAAATGCTCCAGTGGATATAGTGCCATTATAGGGCAGAAAGACAAAAGATGTAGAAGAGCTACATGTGCAGGTCTGGTTTCTGTCCGGGACAATGCAATACAAACCTACCTTGTACAGATTCATCCCAATCACACCCCCTTCCATTAGTACAGATCCCCAGTAACAACCAGTACAGACACCCCAGTACACCTCCAGAAAAAAGACAACCCTCAGTAAAGACATCTTGGTGCGGACCCTCTCCAGTAAGGACTCCCGCAGTGCAGTCCCCCCCAGTGCAGTCACCCTCAGTACAGATTCCCCATTGCAGAAAAGCCAAGAGGAGCCCCCCTCAGTTTAAACCTTCCCAGTGCAGATTCACCCTGTACAGTCCACATCAGTACAGACCCCTCCTGAAAACAGACCCTTCCATAGACACACCCAGTACGGAACCCCTGCACTAATGACCCACCCAGAAAACACAACCCTCAGTACACAAACCATTATTGCACACACGTTTGTTGTGTTGGTGATGCTCTGGTCAAAAAGGTTCTGCTGTCTGTCACCCGTAAATGGGTATACCTCCTTCCCCGTTTTACAGTCGAGACTGCGCACACAGACGGGACAGCAGTGCAGAGTTCATACTCTTCCAGTCCCCTAGAAGGATCGGCCTCAAGCGGAGATCTGCCTAGGTGAAAGATCAGCCGCGAAGGATGCAACCTCTAGGGGGTGCTGAAACAGTATAGAAACTCATGTATGACTTTCACATCAAAGATCAAAAATGCATACTATTTTTGAAACAATGTGCTCTGCAAAGTATGGTAGTGTGCTTCAATGCAGTTAACTATGGACATGCCCCTATGCAGACATTCCAAGGATAGACACTTCCAGTAGAGGATCGCCTTGTACAGGCCACCCCAACTACAGACGCCTCCAATGGAAAAGACCCCCCAGTAACCACCAGTACAAACACCCCTCAGCACAGACACCCCAGTACACCCCCGGAAGTATTGACACTCCTCAGTGAAGACATCCGAGAGCAGACCGCCTTCAGTAAAGACTAGAAATTCTGAATCAATCCTCTGCCCACTGCTTTACACCCTTTCTAGCAAACTTTCCACAAAAGGAATTTTTAGTTCATATGTATTTCAATACATGTTTAAGGTGGCCAACTGCGTCAAATTAATCCCTCTCTGGCCAGGCTCTACTCTACTCTGAAAAATGCAAATGCTCTAGTGGATATAGTGCCATTATAGGGCAGAAAGGCAAAAGATGTAGAAGAGCTACAGGTGCAGGTCTGGTTTCTGTCTGGGACAATGCAATACAAACCTACCTTGTACAGATTCATCCCAATCACACCCCCTTCCATTAGTACAGATCCCCAGTAACAACCAGTACAGACACTCCAGTACACCTCCAGAAAAAAGACAACCCTCAGTAAAGACATTTTGGTGCGGACCCTCTCCAGTAAGGACTCCCGCAGTGCAGTCCCCCCCAGTGCAGTCACCCTCAGTACAGATTCCCCATTGCAGAAAAGACAAGAGGAGCCCCCCTCAGTTTAAACCTTCCCAGTGCAGATTCACCCTGTACAGTCCACATCAGTACAGACCCCTCCTGAAAACAGACCCTTCCATAGACACACCCAGTACGGAATCCCTGCACTAATGACCCACCCAGAAAACACAACCCTCAGTACACAAACCATTATTGCACACACGTTTGTTGTGTTGGTGATGCTCTGGTCAAAAAGGTTCTGCTGTCTGTCACCCCTAAATGGGTATACCTCCTTCCCCGTTTTACAGTCGAGACTGCGCACACAGACGGGACAGCAGTGCAGAGTTCATACTCTTCCAGTCCCCTAGAAGGATCGGCCTCAAGCGGAGATCTGCCTAGGTGAAAGATCAGCCGCGAAGGATGCAACCTCTAGGGGGTGCTGAAACAGTATAGAAACTCATGTATGACTTTCACATTAAAGATCAAAAATGCATACTATTTTTGAAACAACGTGCTCTGCAAAGTATGGTAGTGTGCTTCAATGCAGTTAACTATGGACATGCCCCTATGCAGACATTCCAAGGATAGACACTTCCAGTAGAGAATCGCCTTGTACAGGCCACCCCAACTACAGACGCCTCCAATGGAAAAGACCCCCCAGTAACCACCAGTACAAACACCCCTCAGCACAGACACCCCAGTACACCCCCGGAAGTATTGACACTCCTCAGTAAAGACATCCGAGAGCAGACCGCCTTCAGTAAAGACTAGAAATTCTGAATCAATCCTCTGCCCACTGCTTTACACCCTTTCTAGAAAACTTTCCACAAAAGGAATTTTTAGTTCATATGTATTTCAATACATGTTTAAGGTGGCCAACTGCGTCAAATTAATCCCTCTCTGGCCAGGCTCTACTCTACTCTGAAAAATGCAAATGCTCTAGTGGATATAGTGCCATTATAGGGCAGAAAGGCAAAAGATGTAGAAGAGCTAGAGGTGCAGGTCTGGTTTCTGTCCGGGACAATGCATCACAAACCTACCTTGTACAGATTCATCCCAATCACACCCCCTTCCATTAGTACAGATCCCCAGTAACAACCAGTACAGACACCCCAGTACACCTCCAGAAAAAATACAACCCTCAGTAAAGACATCTTGGTGCAGACCCTCTCCAGTAAGGACTCCCGCAGTGCAGTCCCCCCCAGTGCAGTCACCCTCAGTACAGATTCCCCATTGCAGAAAAGCCAAGAGGAGCCCCCCTCAGTTTAAACCTTCCCAGTGCAGATTCACCCTGTACAGTCCACATCAGTACAGACCCCTCCTGAAAACAGACCCTTCCATAGACACACCCAGTACGGAACCCCTGCACTAATGACCCACCCAGAAAACACAACCCTCAGTACACAAACCATTATTGCACACACGTTTGTTGTGTTGGTGATGCTCTGGTCAAAAAGGTTCTGCTGTCTGTCACCCGTAAATGGGTATACCTCCTTCCCCGTTTTACAGTCGAGACTGCGCACACAGACGGGACAGCAGTGCAGAGTTCATACTCTTCCAGTCCCATAGAAGGATCGGCCTCAAGCGGAGATCTGCCTAGGTGAAAGATCAGCCGCGAAGGATGCAACCTCTAGGGGGTGCTGAAACAGTATAGAAACTCATGTATGACTTTCACATTAAAGATCAAAAATGCATACTATTTTTGAAACAACGTGCTCTGCAAAGTATGGTAGTGTGCTTCAATGCAGTTAACTATGGACATGCCCCTATGCAGACATTCCAAGGATAGACACTTCCAGTAGAGAATCGCCTTGTACAGGCCACCCCAACTACAGACGCCTCCAATGGAAAAGACCCCCCCAGTAACCACCAGTACAAACACCCCTCAGCACAGACACCCCAGTACACCCCCGGAAGTATTGACACTCCTCAGTGAAGACATCCGAGAGCAGACCGCCTTCAGTAAAGACTAGAAATTCTGAATCAATCCTCTGCCCACTGCTTTACACCCTTTCTAGCAAACTTTCCACAAAAGGAATTTTTAGTTCATATGTATTTCAATACATGTTTAAGGTGGCCAACTGCGTCAAATTAATCCCTCTCTGGCCAGGCTCTACTCTACTCTGAAAAATGCAAATGCTCTAGTGGATATAGTGCCATTATAGGGCAGAAAGGCAAAAGATGTAGAAGAGCTACAGGTGCAGGTCTGGTTTCTGTCCGGGACAATGCAATACAAACCTACCTTGTACAGATTCATCCCAATCACACCCCCTTCCATTAGTACAGATCCCCAGTAACAACCAGTACAGACACCCCAGTACACCTCCAGAAAAAAGACAACCCTCAGTAAAGACATCTTGGTGCGGACCCTCTCCAGTAAGGACTCCCGCAGTGCAGTCCCCCCCAGTGCAGTCACCCTCAGTACAGATTCCCCATTGCAGAAAAGACAAGAGGAGCCCCCCTCAGTTTAAACCTTCCCAGTGCAGATTCACCCTGTACAGTCCACATCAGTACAGACCCCTCCTGAAAACAGACCCTTCCATAGACACACCCAGTACGGAACCCCTGCACTAATGACCCACCCAGAAAACACAACCCTCAGTACACAAACAATTATTGCACACACGTTTGTTGTGTTGGTGATGCTCTGGTCAAAAAGGTTCTGCTGTCTGTCACCCGTAAATGGGTATACCTCCTTCCCCGTTTTACAGTCGAGACTGCGCACACAGACGGGACAGCAGTGCAGAGTTCATACTCTTCCAGTCCCATAGAAGGATCGGCCTCAAGCGGAGATCTGCCTAGGTGAAAGATCAGCCGCGAAGGATGCAACCTCTAGGGGGTGCTGAAACAGTATAGAAACTCATGTATGACTTTCACATTAAAGATCAAAAATGCATACTATTTTTGAAACAACGTGCTCTGCAAAGTATGGTAGTGTGCTTCAATGCAGTTAACTATGGACATGCCCCTATGCAGACATTCCAAGGAAAGACACTTCCAGTAGAGAATCGCCTTGTACAGGCCACCCCAACTACAGACGCCTCCAATGGAAAAGACCCCCCAGTAACCACCAGTACAAACACCCCTCAGCACAGACACCCCAGTACACCCCCGGAAGTATTGACACTCCTCAGTGAAGACATCCGAGAGCAGACCGCCTTCAGTAAAGACTAGAAATTCTGAATCAATCCTCTGCCCACTGCTTTACACCCTTTCTAGCAAACTTTCCACAAAAGGAATTTTTAGTTCATATGTATTTCAATACATGTTTAAGGTGGCCAACTGCGTCAAATTAATCCCTCTCTGGCCAGGCTCTACTCTACTCTGAAAAATGCAAATGCTCTAGTGGATATAGTGCCATTATAGGGCAGAAAGGCAAAAGATGTAGAAGAGCTACAGGTGCAGGTCTGGTTTCTGTCCGGGACAATGCAATACAAATCTACCTTGTACAGATTCATCCCAATCACACCCCCTTCCATTAGTACAGATCCCCAGTAACAACCAGTACAGACACCCCAGTACACCTCCAGAAAAAAGACAACCCTCAGTAAAGACATCTTGGTGCGGACCCTCTCCAGTAAGGACTCCCGCAGTGCAGTCCCCCCCAGTGCAGTCACCCTCAGTACAGATTCCCCATTGCAGAAAAGACAAGAGGAGCCCCCCTCAGTTTAAACCTTCCCAGTGCAGATTCACCCTGTACAGTCCACATCAGTACAGACCCCTCCTGAAAACAGACCCTTCCATAGACACACCCAGTACGGAACCCCTGCACTAATGACCCACCCAGAAAACACAACCCTCAGTACACAAACCATTATTGCACACACGTTTGTTGTGTTGGTGATGCTCTGGTCAAAAAGGTTCTGCTGTCTGTCACCCGTAAATGGGTATACCTCCTTCCCCGTTTTACAGTCGAGACTGCGCACACAGACGGGACAGCAGTGCAGAGTTCATACTCTTCCAGTCCCATAGAAGGATCGGCCTCAAGCGGAGATCTGCCTAGGTGAAAGATCAGCCGCGAAGGATGCAACCTCTAGGGGGTGCTGAAACAGTATAGAAACTCATGTATGACTTTCACATCAAAGATCAAAAATGCATACAATTTTTTAAACAACGTGCTCTGCAAAGTATGGTAGTGTGCTTCAATGCAGTTAACTATGGACATGCCCCTATGCAGACATTCCAAGGATAGACACTTCCAGTAGAGAATCGCCTTGTACAGGCCACCCCAACTACAGACGCCTCCAATGGAAAAGACCCCCCAGTAACCACCAGTACAAACACCCCTCAGCACAGACACCCCAGTACACCCCCGGAAGTATTGACACTCCTCAGTGAAGACATCCGAGAGCAGACCGCCTTCAGTAAAGACTAGAAATTCTGAATCAATCCTCTGCCCACTGCTTTACACCCTTTCTAGCAAACTTTCCACAAAAGGAATTTTTAGTTCATATGTATTTCAATACATGTTTAAGGTGGCCAACTGCGTCCAATTAATCCCTCTCTGGCCAGGCTCTACTCTACTCTGAAAAATGCAAATGCTCCAGTGGATATAGTGCCATTATAGGGCAGAAAGACAAAAGATGTAGAAGAGCTACAGGTGCTGGTCTGGTTTCTGTCCGGGACAATGCAATACAAACCTACCTTGTACAGATTCATCCCAATCACACCCCCTTCCATTAGTACAGATCCCCAGTAACAACCAGTACAGACACCCCAGTACACCTCCAGAAAAAAGACAACCCTCAGTAAAGACATCTTGGTGCGGACCCTCTCCAGTAAGGACTCCCGCAGTGCAGTCCCCCCCAGTGCAGTCACCCTCAGTACAGATTCCCCATTGCAGAAAAGCCAAGAGGAGCCCCCTCAGTTTAAACCTTCCCAGTGCAGATTCACCCTGTACAGTCCACATCAGTACAGACCCCTCCTGAAAACAGACCCTTCCATAGACACACCCAGTACGGAACCCCTGCACTAATGACCCACCCAGAAAACACAACCCTCAGTACACAAACCATTATTGCACACACGTTTGTTGTGTTGGTGATGCTCTGGTCAAAAAGGTTCTGCTGTCTGTCACCCGTAAATGGGTATACCTCCTTCCCCGTTTTACAGTCGAGACTGCGCACACAGACGGGACAGCAGTGCAGAGTTCATACTCTTCCAGTCCCCTAGAAGGATCGGCCTCAAGCGGAGATCTGCCTAGGTGAAAGATCAGCCGCGAAGGATGCAACCTCTAGGGGGTGCTGAAACAGTATAGAAACTCATGTATGACTTTCACATCAAAGATCAAAAATGCATACTATTTTTGAAACAACGTGCTCTGCAAAGTATGGTAGTGTGCTTCAATGCAGTTAACTATGGACATGCCCCTATGCAGACATTCCAAGGATAGACACTTCCAGTAGAGAATCGCCTTGTACAGGCCACCCCAACTACAGACGCCTCCAATGGAAAAGACCCCCCAGTAACCACCAGTACAAACACCCCTCAGCACAGACACCCCAGTACACCCCCGGAAGTATTGACACTCCTCAGTGAAGACATCCGAGAGCAGACCGCCTTCAGTAAAGACTAGAAATTCTGAATCAATCCTCTGCCCACTGCTTTACACCCTTTCTAGCAAACTTTCCACAAAAGGAATTTTTAGTTCATATGTATTTCAATACATGTTTAAGGTGGCCAACTGCGTCAAATTAATCCCTCTCTGGCCAGGCTCTACTCTACTCTGAAAAATGCAAATGCTCTAGTGGATATAGTGCCATTATAGGGCAGAAAGGCAAAAGATGTAGAAGAGCTACAGGTGCAGGTCTGGTTTCTGTCCGGGACAATGCATCACAAACCTACCTTGTACAGATTCATCCCAATCACACCCCCTTCCATTAGTACAGATCCCCAGTAACAACCAGTACAGACACCCCAGTACACCTCCAGAAAAAAGACAACCCTCAGTAAAGACATCTTGGTGCGGACCCTCTCCAGTAAGGACTCCCGCAGTGCAGTCCCCCCCAGTGCAGTCACCCTCAGTACAGATTCCCCATTGCAGAAAAGACAAGAGGAGCCCCCCTCAGTTTAAACCTTCCCAGTGCAGATTCACCCTGTACAGTCCACATCAGTACAGACCCCTCCTGAAAACAGACCCTTCCATAGACACACCCAGTACGGAACCCCTGCACTAATGACCCACCCAGAAAACACAACCCTCAGTACACAAACCATTATTGCACACACGTTTGTTGTGTTGGTGATGCTCTGGTCAAAAAGGTTCTGCTGTCTGTCACCCGTAAATGGGTATACCTCCTTCCCCGTTTTACAGTCGAGACTGCGCACACAGACGGGACAGCAGTGCAGAGTTCATACTCTTCCAGTCCCATAGAAGGATCGGCCTCAAGCGGAGATCTGCCTAGGTGAAAGATCAGCCACGAAGGATGCAACCTCTAGGGGGTGCTGAAACAGTATAGAAACTCATGTATGACTTTCACATCAAAGATCAAAAATGCATACAATTTTTTAAACAACGTGCTCTGCAAAGTATGGTAGTGTGCTTCAATGCAGTTAACTATGGACATGCCCCTATGCAGACATTCCAAGGATAGACACTTCCAGTAGAGAATCGCCTTGTACAGGCCACCCCAACTACAGACGCCTCCAATGGAAAAGACCCCCCAGTAACCACCAGTACAAACACCCCTCAGCACAGACACCCCAGTACACCCCCGGAAGTATTGACACTCCTCAGTGAAGACATCCGAGAGCAGACCGCCTTCAGTAAAGACTAGAAATTCTGAATCAATCCTCTGCCCACTGCTTTACACCCTTTCTAGCAAACTTTCCACAAAAGGAATTTTTAGTTCATATGTATTTCAATACATGTTTAAGGTGGCCAACTGCGTCCAATTAATCCCTCTCTGGCCAGGCTCTACTCTACTCTGAAAAATGCAAATGCTCCAGTGGATATAGTGCCATTATAGGGCAGAAAGACAAAAGATGTAGAAGAGCTACAGGTGCTGGTCTGGTTTCTGTCCGGGACAATGCAATACAAACCTACCTTGTACAGATTCATCCCAATCACACCCCCTTCCATTAGTACAGATCCCCAGTAACAACCAGTACAGACACCCCAGTACACCTCCAGAAAAAAGACAACCCTCAGTAAAGACATCTTGGTGCGGACCCTCTCCAGTAAGGACTCCCGCAGTGCAGTCCCCCCCAGTGCAGTCACCCTCAGTACAGATTCCCCATTGCAGAAAAGCCAAGAGGAGCCCCCTCAGTTTAAACCTTCCCAGTGCAGATTCACCCTGTACAGTCCACATCAGTACAGACCCCTCCTGAAAACAGACCCTTCCATAGACACACCCAGTACGGAACCCCTGCACTAATGACCCACCCAGAAAACACAACCCTCAGTACACAAACCATTATTGCACACACGTTTGTTGTGTTGGTGATGCTCTGGTCAAAAAGGTTCTGCTGTCTGTCACCCGTAAATGGGTATACCTCCTTCCCCGTTTTACAGTCGAGACTGCGCACACAGACGGGACAGCAGTGCAGAGTTCATACTCTTCCAGTCCCCTAGAAGGATCGGCCTCAAGCGGAGATCTGCCTAGGTGAAAGATCAGCCGCGAAGGATGCAACCTCTAGGGGGTGCTGAAACAGTATAGAAACTCATGTATGACTTTCACATCAAAGATCAAAAATGCATACTATTTTTGAAACAACGTGCTCTGCAAAGTATGGTAGTGTGCTTCAATGCAGTTAACTATGGACATGCCCCTATGCAGACATTCCAAGGATAGACACTTCCAGTAGAGAATCGCCTTGTACAGGCCACCCCAACTACAGACGCCTCCAATGGAAAAGACCCCCCAGTAACCACCAGTACAAACACCCCTCAGCACAGACACCCCAGTACACCCCCGGAAGTATTGACACTCCTCAGTGAAGACATCCGAGAGCAGACCGCCTTCAGTAAAGACTAGAAATTCTGAATCAATCCTCTGCCCACTGCTTTACACCCTTTCTAGCAAACTTTCCACAAAAGGAATTTTTAGTTCATATGTATTTCAATACATGTTTAAGGTGGCCAACTGCGTCAAATTAATCCCTCTCTGGCCAGGCTCTACTCTACTCTGAAAAATGCAAATGCTCTAGTGGATATAGTGCCATTATAGGGCAGAAAGGCAAAAGATGTAGAAGAGCTACAGGTGCAGGTCTGGTTTCTGTCCGGGACAATGCATCACAAACCTACCTTGTACAGATTCATCCCAATCACACCCCCTTCCATTAGTACAGATCCCCAGTAACAACCAGTACAGACACCCCAGTACACCTCCAGAAAAAAGACAACCCTCAGTAAAGACATCTTGGTGCGGACCCTCTCCAGTAAGGACTCCCGCAGTGCAGTCCCCCCCAGTGCAGTCACCCTCAGTACAGATTCCCCATTGCAGAAAAGCCAAGAGGAGCCCCCCTCAGTTTAAACCTTCCCAGTGCAGATTCACCCTGTACAGTCCACATCAGTACAGACCCCTCCTGAAAACAGACCCTTCCATAGACACACCCAGTACGGAACCCCTGCACTAATGACCCACCCAGAAAACACAACCCTCAGTACACAAACCATTATTGCACACACGTTTGTTGTGTTGGTGATGCTCTGGTCAAAAAGGTTCTGCTGTCTGTCACCCGTAAATGGGTATACCTCCTTCCCCGTTTTACAGTCGAGACTGCGCACACAGACGGGACAGCAGTGCAGAGTTCATACTCTTCCAGTCCCATAGAAGGATCGGCCTCAAGCGGAGATCTGCCTGGGTGAAAGATCAGCCGCGAAGGATGCAACCTCTAGGGGGTGCTGAAACAGTATAGAAACTCATGTATGACTTTCACATCAAAGATCAAAAATGCATACAATTTTTGAAACAACGTGCTCTGCAAAGTATGGTAGTGTGCTTCAATGCAGTTAACTATGGACATGCCCCTATGCAGACATTCCAAGGATAGACACTTCCAGTAGAGAATCGCCTTGTACAGGCCACCCCAACTACAGACGCCTCCAATGGAAAAGACCCCCCAGTAACCACCAGTACAAACACCCCTCAGCACAGACACCCCAGTACACCCCCGGAAGTATTGACACTCCTCAGTGAAGACATCCGAGAGCAGACCGCCTTCAGTAAAGACTAGAAATTCTGAATCAATCCTCTGCCCACTGCTTTACACCCTTTCTAGCAAACTTTCCACAAAAGGAATTTTTAGTTCATATGTATTTCAATACATGTTTAAGGTGGCCAACTGCATCAAATTAATCCCTCTCTGGCCAGGCTCTACTCTACTCTGAAAAATGCAAATGCTCTAGTGGATATAGTGCCATTATAGGGCAGAAAGGCAAAAGATGTAGAAGAGCTACAGGTGCAGGTCTGGTTTCTGTCCGGGACAATGCAATACAAACCTACCTTGTACAGATTCATCCCAATCACACCCCCTTCCATTAGTACAGATCCCCAGTAACAACCAGTACAGACACCCCAGTACACCTCCAGAAAAAAGACAACCCTCAGTAAAGACATCTTGGTGCGGACCCTCTCCAGTAAGGACTCCCGCAGTGCAGTCCCCCCCAGTGCAGTCAGCCTCAGTACAGATTCCCCATTGCAGAAAAGCCAAGAGGAGCCCCCCTCAGTTTAAACCTTCCCAGTGCAGATTCACCCTGTACAGTCCACATCAGTAAAGCCCCCTACTGAAAACAGACCCTTCCATAGACACACCCAGTACAGAACCCCTGCACTAATGACCCACCCAGAAAACACAACCCTCAGTACACAAACCATTATTGCACACACGTTTGTTGTGTTGGTGATGCTCTGGTCAAAAAGGTTCTGCTGTCTGTCACCCGTAAATGGGTATACCTCCTTCCCCGTTTTACAGTCGAGACTGCGCACACAGACGGGACAGCAGTGCAGAGTTCATACTCTTCCAGTCCCCTAGAAGGATCGGCCTCAAGCGGAGATCTGCCTAGGTGAAAGATCAGCCGCGAAGGATGCAACCTCTAGGGGGTGCTGAAACAGTATAGAAACTCATGTATGACTTTCACATCAAAGATCAAAAATGCATACTATTTTTGAAACAACGTGCTCTGCAAAGTATGGTAGTGTGCTTCAATGCAGTTAACTATGGACATGCCCCTATGCAGACATTCCAAGGATAGACACTTCCAGTAGAGAATCGCCTTGTACAGGCCACCCCAACTACAGACGCCTCCAATGGAAAAGACCCCCCAGTAACCACCAGTACAAACACCCCTCAGCACAGACACCCCAGTACACCCCCAGAAGTATTGACACTCCTCAGTGAAGACATCCGAGAGCAGACCGCCTTCAGTAAAGACTAGAAATTCTGAATCAATCCTCTGCCCACTGCTTTACACCCTTTCTAGCAAACTTTCCACAAAAGGAATTTTTAGTTCATATGTATTTCAATACATGTTTAAGGTGGCCAACTGCGTCAAATTAATCCCTCTCTGGCCAGGCACTACTCTACTCTGAAAAATGCAAATGCTCTAGTGGATATAGTGCCATTATAGGGCAGAAAGGCAAAAGATGTAGAAGAGCTACAGGTGCAGGTCTGGTTTCTGTCCGGGACAATGCAATACAAACCTACCTTGTACAGATTCATCCCAATCACACCCCCTTCCATTAGTACAGATCCCCAGTAACATCCAGTACAGACACCCCAGTACACCTCCAGAAAAAAGACAACCCTCAGTAAAGACATCTTGGTGCGGACCCTCTCCAGTAAGGACTCCCGCAGTGCAGTCCCCCCCAGTGCAGTCACCCTCAGTACAGATTCCCCATTGCAGAAAAGCCAAGAGGAGCCCCCCTCAGTTTAAACCTTCCCAGTGCAGATTCACCCTGTACAGTCCACATCAGTACAGACCCCTCCTGAAAACAGACCCTTCCATAGACACACCCAGTACGGAACCCCTGCACTAATGACCCACCCAGAAAACACAACCCTCAGTACACAAACCATTATTGCACACACGTTTGTTGTGTTGGTGATGCTCTGGTCAAAAAGGTTCTGCTGTCTGTCACCCGTAAATGGGTATACCTCCTTCCCCGTTTTACAGTCGAGACTGCGCACACAGACGGGACAGCAGTGCAGAGTTCATACTCTTCCAGTCCCCTAGAAGGATCGGCCTCAAGCGGAGATCTGCCTAGGTGAAAGATCAGCCGCGAAGGATGCAACCTCTAGGGGGTGCTGAAACAGTATAGAAACTCATGTATGACTTTCACATCAAAGATCAAAAATGCATACTATTTTTGAAACAACGTGCTCTGCAAAGTATGGTAGTGTGCTTCAATGCAGTTAACTATGGACATGCCCCTATGCAGACATTCCAAGGATAGACACTTCCAGTAGAGAATCGCCTTGTACAGGCCACCCCAACTACAGACGCCTCCAATGGAAAAGACCCCCCAGTAACCACCAGTACAAACACCCCTCAGCACAGACACCCCAGTACACCCCCGGAAGTATTGACACTCCTCAGTGAAGACATCCGAGAGCAGACCGCCTTCAGTAAAGACTAGAAATTCTGAATCAATCCTCTGCCCACTGCTTTACACCCTTTCTAGCAAACTTTCCACAAAAGGAATTTTTTGTTCATATGTATTTCAATACATGTTTAAGGTGGCCAACTGCGTCCAATTAATCCCTCTCTGGCCAGGCTCTACTCTACTCTGAAAAATGCAAATGCTCTAGTGGATATAGTGCCATTATAGGGCAGAAAGGCAAAAGATGTAGAAGAGCTACAGGTGCAGGTCTGGTTTCTGTCCGGGACAATGCAATACAAACCTACCTTGTACAGATTCATCCCAATCACACCCCCTTCCATTAGTACAGATCCCCAGTAACAACCAGTACAGACACCCCAGTACACCTCCAGAAAAAAGACAACCCTCAGTAAAGACATCTTGGTGCGGACCCTCTCCAGTAAGGACTCCCGCAGTGCAGTCCCCCCCCAGTGCAGTCACCCTCAGTACAGATTCCCCATTGTAGAAAAGCCAAGAGGAGCCCCCCTCAGTTTAAACCTTCCCAGTGCAGATTCACCCTGTACAGTCCACATCAGTACAGACCCCTCCTGAAAACAGACCCTTCCATAGACACACCCAGTACGGAACCCCTGCACTAATGACCCACCCAGAAAACACAACCCTCAGTACACAAACCATTATTGCACACACGTTTGTTGTGTTGGTGATGCTCTGGTCAAAAAGGTTCTGCTGTCTGTCACCCGTAAATGGGTATACCTCCTTCCCCGTTTTACAGTCGAGACTGCGCACACAGACGGGACAGCAGTGCAGAGTTCATACTCTTCCAGTCCCCTAGAAGGATCGGCCTCAAGCGGAGATCTGCCTAGGTGAAAGATCAGCCGCGAAGGATGCAACCTCTAGGGGGTGCTGAAACAGTATAGAAACTCATGTATGACTTTCACATCAAAGATCAAAAATGCATACTATTTTTGAAACAACGTGCTCTGCAAAGTATGGTAGTGTGCTTCAATGCAGTTAACTATGGACATGCCCCTATGCAGACATTCCAAGGATAGACACTTCCAGTAGAGAATCGCCTTGTACAGGCCACCCCAACTACAGACGCCTCCAATGGAAAAGACCCCCCAGTAACCACCAGTACAAACACCCCTCAGCACAGACACCCCAGTACACCCCCGGAAGTATTGACACTCCTCAGTGAAGACATCCGAGAGCAGACCGCCTTCAGTAAAGACTAGAAATTCTGAATCAATCCTCTGCCCACTGCTTTACACCCTTTCTAGCAAACTTTCCACAAAAGGAATTTTTAGTTCATATGTATTTCAATACATGTTTAAGGTGGCCAACTGCGTCAAATTAATCCCTCTCTGGCCAGGCTCTACTCTACTCTGAAAAATGCAAATGCTCTAGTGGATATAGTGCCAGTATAGGGCAGAAAGGCAAAAGATGTAGAAGAGCTATAGGTGCAGGTCTGGTTTCTGTCCGGGACAATGCAATACAAACCTGCCTTGTACAGATTCATCCCAATCACACCCCCTTCCATTAGTACAGATCCCCAGTAACAACCAGTACAGACACCCCAGTACACCTCCAGAAAAAAGACAACCCTCAGTAAAGACATCTTGGTGCGGACCCTCTCCAGTAAGGACTCCCGCAGTGCAGTCCCCCCAAGTGCAGTCACCCTCAGTACAGATTCCCCATTGCAGAAAAGCCAAGAGGAGCCCCCCTCAGTTTAAACCTTCCCAGTGCAGATTCACCCTGTACAGTCCACATCAGTACAGACCCCTCCTGAAAACAGACCCTTCCATAGACACACCCAGTACGGAACCCCTGCACTAATGACCCACCCAGAAAACACAACCCTCAGTACACAAACCATTATTGCACACACGTTTGTTGTGTTGGTGATGCTCTGGTCAAAAAGGTTCTGCTGTCTGTCACCCGTAAATGGGTATACCTCCTTCCCCGTTTTACAGTCGAGACTGCGCACACAGACGGGACAGCAGTGCAGAGTTCATACTCTTCCAGTCCCCTAGAACAGTGTTTTTCAACCTTTTTTGTGCAAAGGCACACTTTTTTCATGAAAAAAATCACGAGGCACACCACCATTAGAAAATGTTAAAAAAATTTACCTCTGTGCCTATATTGACTATATATAAAGTAATTCTCTTGAATAGGAATCAAACACAAAGAAATTATTTTATAATTACTTTATTATGAAATAATAAAGTATTTTATAATTGGACCCGGGGGCCGGACCAAGAGTAGATGAATGATGTGTATGTGTCATCCATAGTAAGTATAGTAATATTCCCCCATAGTAAGCATAGTAATTAATCCCCCATATAGTAATTCATCCCCCATAGTAATTAATCCCCCATATAGTAATTCATCCCCCATAGTAATTCATCCTCCATATAGTAATTCATCCCCCATAGTAATTCATCCCCCATAGTAATTAATCCCCCATATAGTAATTCATCCCCCATAGTAATTCATCCCCCATAGTAATTAATCCCCCATATAGTAATTCATCCCCCATAGTAATTAATCCCCCATATAGTAATTCATCCCCCATATAGTAATTCATCCCCCATAGTAATTCATCCCCCATATAGTAATTCATCCCCCATAGTGTAATTCATCCCCCATAGTGTAATTCATCCCCCATAGTAATTCATCCCCCATAGTAATTCATCCCCCATATAGTAATTCATCCCCCATATAGTAATTCATCCTCCATATAGTAATTCATCCCCCATAGTAATTCATCCCCCATATAGTAATTCATCCCCCATAGCAATTCATCCCCCGTATAGTATTTCATCCCTCGTATAGTATTTCATCCCCCGTATAGTATTTCATCCCCCGTATAGTATTTCATCCCCCATATAGTATTTCATCCCCCATATAGTATTTCATCCCTCATATAGTATTTCATCCCCCATATAGTAATTCATCCCTCATATAGTATTTCATCCCTCATATAGTATTTCATCCCCCCATATAGTATTTCATCCCTCATATAGTATTTCATCCCCCCATATAGTATTTCATCCCTCATATAGTATTTCATCCCTCATATAGTAATTCATCCCTCATATAGTATTTCATCCCCCCATATAGTAATTCATCCCTCATATAGTATTTCATCCCCCCATATAGTATTTCATCCCCCCATATAGTATTTCATCCCTCATATAGTAATTCATCCCTCATATAGTATTTCATCCCCCCATATAGTATTTCATCCCCCCATATAGTATTTCATCCCCCCATATAGTATTTCATCCCTCATATAGTAATTCATCCCTCATATAGTATTTCATCCCTCATATAGTATTTCATCCCTCATATAGTATTTCATCCCCCATATAGTATTTCATCCCCCCATATAGTATTTCATCCCCTCATATAGTATTTCATCCCTCATATAGTATTTCATCCCCCCATATAGTATTTCATCCCTCATACAGTAATTCATCCCTCATATAGTAATTCATCCCCCATATAGTATTTCATCCCTCATATAGTATTTCATCCCCCCATATAGTATTTCATCCCTCATATAGTAATTCATCCCCCCATATAGTATTTCATCCCCCCATATAGTATTTCATCCCCCCATATAGTATTTCATCCCTCATATAGTAATTCATCCCTGATATAGTAATTCATCCCCCATATAGTATTTCATCCCCCCATATAGTATTTCATCCCTCATAAAGTAATTCATCCCTCATATAGTATTTCATCCCCCACAGTACTATTCCCCCCCCCCCCCTTCTAGTAAGCCAAGTCCCCCGTGTCAATTCACTTACCTTTTGCGTTCCTCTCGCTGTCTTCCCGCGCCGTTCGGGTCTTCAGGGCGGACTGTGAGAGGAGCCTAGCTCCCCTCCCCTCACGTTCGGCACGCTGCCCCGCCTACACACATCCTGACAGCCACATCCGCAAGCCGGATTAAAAGGTCCGCGCGGACTTTTGGGGCTGCCAACCGAGAGGAGGCAGGGGAGCGGCCGACCGAGAGGAGGGAGGGGAGCAGGCGCCCGGCACACAGAAGAGCCGCATTAGACTGGGTAAAGAGCCGCATGTGGCTCGCGAGCCGCGGCTTGCCGACCACTGAATCATTAGATTCTAATGATTGGTCTATTTGTGAGCCGAAGCCACATGTTACAGATGAAATTGGAATTTTTCCCACGGCACACCAGACAATATCTCACGGCACACTAGTGTGCCGCGGCACAGTGGTTGAAAAACGCTGCCCTAGAAGGATCGGCCTCAAGCGGAGATCTGCCTAGGTGAAAGATCAGCCACGAAGGATGCAACCTCTAGGGGGTGCTGAAACAGTATAGAAACTCATGTATGACTTTCACATCAAAGATCAAAAATGCATACTATTTTTGAAACAACGTGCTCTGTAAAGTATAGTAGTGTGCTTCAATGCAGTTAACTATGGACATGCCCCTATGCAGACATTCCAAGGATAGACATTTCCAGTAGAGAATCGCCTTGTACAGGCCACCCCAACTACAGACGACTCCAATGGAAAAGACCCCCCAGTAACCACCAGTACAAACACCCCTCAGCACAGACACCCCAGTACACCCCCGGAAGTATTGACACTCCTCAGTGAAGACATCCGAGAGCAGACCGCCTTCAGTAAAGACTAGAAATTCTGAATCAATCCTCTGCCCACTGCTTTACACCCTTTCTAGCAAACTTTCCACAAAAGGAATTTTTAGTTCATATGTATTTCAATACATGTTTAAGGTGGCCAACTGCGTCAAATTAATCCCTCTCTGGCCAGGCTCTACTCTACTCTGAAAAATGCAAATGCTCTAGTGGATATAGTGCCATTATAGGGCAGAAAGGCAAAAGATGTAGAAGAGCTACAGGTGCAGGTCTGGTTTCTGTCCGGGACAATGCATCACAAACCTACCTTGTACAGATTCATCCCAATCACACCCCCTTCCATTAGTACAGATCCCCAGTAACAACCAGTACAGACACCCCAGTACACCTCCAGAAAAAAGACAACCCTCAGTAAAGACATCTTGGTGCGGACCCTCTCCAGTAAGGACTCCCGCAGTGCAGTCCCCCCCAGTGCAGTCACCCTCAGTACAGATTCCCCATTGCAGAAAAGACAAGAGGAGCCCCCCTCAGTTTAAACCTTCCCAGTGCAGATTCACCCTGTACAGTCCACATCAGTACAGACCCTTCCATAGACACACCCAGTACGGAACCCCTGCACTAATGACCCACCCAGAAAACACAACCCTCAGTACACAAACCATTATTGCACACACGTTTGTTGTGTTGGTGATGCTCTGGTCAAAAAGGTTCTGCTGTCTGTCACCCGTAAATGGGTATACCTCCTTCCCCGTTTTACAGTCGAGACTGCGCACACAGACGGGACAGCAGTGCAGAGTTCATACTCTTCCAGTCCCCTAGAAGGATCGGCCTCAAGCGGAGATCTGCCTAGGTGAAAGATCAGCCGCGAAGGATGCAACCTCTAGGGGGTGCTGAAACAGTATAGAAACTCATGTATGACTTTCACATCAAAGATCAAAAATGCATACTATTTTTGAAACAACGTGCTCTGCAAAGTATGGTAGTGTGCTTCAATGCAGTTAACTATGGACATGCCCCTATGCAGACATTCCAAGGATAGACACTTCCAGTAGAGAATCGCCTTGTACAGGCCACCCCAACTACAGACGCCTCCAATGGAAAAGACCCCCCAGTAACCACCAGTACAAACACCCCTCAGCACAGACACCCCAGTACACCCCCGGAAGTATTGACACTCCTCAGTGAAGACATCCGAGAGCAGACCGCCTTCAGTAAAGACTAGAAATTCTGAATCAATCCTCTGCCCACTGCTTTACACCCTTTCTAGCAAACTTTCCACAAAAGGAATTTTTAGTTCATATGTATTTCAATACATGTTTAAGGTGGCCAACTGCGTCAAATTAATCCCTCTCTGGCCAGGCTCTACTCTACTCTGAAAAATGCAAATGCTCTAGTGGATATAGTGCCAGTATAGGGCAGAAAGGCAAAAGATGTAGAAGAGCTACAGGTGCAGGTCTGGTTTCTGTCCGGGACAATGCAATACAAACCTACCTTGTACAGATTCATCCCAATCACACCCCCTTCCATTAGTACAGATCCCCAGTAACAACCAGTACAGACACCCCAGTACACCTCCAGAAAAAGACAACCCTCAATAAAGACATCTTGGTGCGGACCCTCTCCAGTAAGGACTCCCGCAGTGCAGTCCCCCCCAGTGCAGTCACCCTCAGTACAGATTCCCCATTGCAGAAAAGACAAGAGGAGCCCCCCTCAGTTTAAACCTTCCCAGTGCAGATTCACCCTGTACAGTCCACATCAGTACAGACCCCTCCTGAAAACAGACCCTTCCATAGACACACCCAGTACGGAACCCCTGCACTAATGACCCACCCAGAAAACACAACCCTCAGTACACAAACCATTATTGCACACACGTTTGTTGTGTTGGTGATGCTCTGGTCAAAAAGGTTCTGCTGTCTGTCACCCGTAAATGGGTATACCTCCTTCCCCGTTTTACAGTCGAGACTGCGCACACAGACGGGACAGCAGTGCAGAGTTCATACTCTTCCAGTCCCCTAGAAGGATCGGCCTCAAGCGGAGATCTGCCTAGGTGAAAGATCAGCCGCGAAGGATGCAACCTCTAGGGGGTGCTGAAACAGTATAGAAACTCATGTATGACTTTCACATCAAAGATCAAAAATGCATACTATTTTTGAAACAACGTGCTCTGCAAAGTATGGTAGTGTGCTTCAATGCAGTTAACTATGGACATGCCCCTATGCAGACATTCCAAGGATAGACACTTCCAGTAGAGGATCGCCTTGTACAGGCCACCCCAACTACAGACGCCTCCAATGGAAAAGACCCCCCAGTAACCACCAGTACAAACACCCCTCAGCACAGACACCCCAGTACACCCCCGGAAGTATTGACACTCCTCAGTGAAGACATCCGAGAGCAGACCGCCTTCAGTAAAGACTAGAAATTCTGAATCAATCCTCTGCCCACTGCTTTACACCCTTTCTAGCAAACTTTCCACAAAAGGAATTTTTAGTTCATATGTATTTCAATACATGTTTAAGGTGGCCAACTGCGTCAAATTAATCCCTCTCTGGCCAGGCTCTACTCTACTCTGAAAAATGCAAATGCTCTAGTGGATATAGTGCCATTATAGGGCAGAAAGGCAAAAGATGTAGAAGAGCTACAGGTGCAGGTCTGGTTTCTGTCTGGGACAATGCAATACAAACCTACCTTGTACAGATTCATCCCAATCACACCCCCTTCCATTAGTACAGATCCCCAGTAACAACCAGTACAGACACTCCAGTACACCTCCAGAAAAAAGACAACCCTCAGTAAAGACATTTTGGTGCGGACCCTCTCCAGTAAGGACTCCCGCAGTGCAGTCCCCCCCAGTGCAGTCACCCTCAGTACAGATTCCCCATTGCAGAAAAGACAAGAGGAGCCCCCCTCAGTTTAAACCTTCCCAGTGCAGATTCACCCTGTACAGTCCACATCAGTACAGACCCCTCCTGAAAACAGACCCTTCCATAGACACACCCAGTACGGAATCCCTGCACTAATGACCCACCCAGAAAACACAACCCTCAGTACACAAACCATTATTGCACACACGTTTGTTGTGTTGGTGATGCTCTGGTCAAAAAGGTTCTGCTGTCTGTCACCCCTAAATGGGTATACCTCCTTCCCCGTTTTACAGTCGAGACTGCGCACACAGACGGGACAGCAGTGCAGAGTTCATACTCTTCCAGTCCCCTAGAAGGATCGGCCTCAAGCGGAGATCTGCCTAGGTGAAAGATCAGCCGCGAAGGATGCAACCTCTAGGGGGTGCTGAAACAGTATAGAAACTCATGTATGACTTTCACATTAAAGATCAAAAATGCATACTATTTTTGAAACAACGTGCTCTGCAAAGTATGGTAGTGTGCTTCAATGCAGTTAACTATGGACATGCCCCTATGCAGACATTCCAAGGATAGACACTTCCAGTAGAGAATCGCCTTGTACAGGCCACCCCAACTACAGACGCCTCCAATGGAAAAGACCCCCCAGTAACCACCAGTACAAACACCCCTCAGCACAGACACCCCAGTACACCCCCGGAAGTATTGACACTCCTCAGTAAAGACATCCGAGAGCAGACCGCCTTCAGTAAAGACTAGAAATTCTGAATCAATCCTCTGCCCACTGCTTTACACCCTTTCTAGAAAACTTTCCACAAAAGGAATTTTTAGTTCATATGTATTTCAATACATGTTTAAGGTGGCCAACTGCGTCAAATTAATCCCTCTCTGGCCAGGCTCTACTCTACTCTGAAAAATGCAAATGCTCTAGTGGATATAGTGCCATTATAGGGCAGAAAGGCAAAAGATGTAGAAGAGCTAGAGGTGCAGGTCTGGTTTCTGTCCGGGACAATGCATCACAAACCTACCTTGTACAGATTCATCCCAATCACACCCCCTTCCATTAGTACAGATCCCCAGTAACAACCAGTACAGACACCCCAGTACACCTCCAGAAAAAATACAACCCTCAGTAAAGACATCTTGGTGCAGACCCTCTCCAGTAAGGACTCCCGCAGTGCAGTCCCCCCCAGTGCAGTCACCCTCAGTACAGATTCCCCATTGCAGAAAAGCCAAGAGGAGCCCCCCTCAGTTTAAACCTTCCCAGTGCAGATTCACCCTGTACAGTCCACATCAGTACAGACCCCTCCTGAAAACAGACCCTTCCATAGACACACCCAGTACGGAACCCCTGCACTAATGACCCACCCAGAAAACACAACCCTCAGTACACAAACCATTATTGCACACACGTTTGTTGTGTTGGTGATGCTCTGGTCAAAAAGGTTCTGCTGTCTGTCACCCGTAAATGGGTATACCTCCTTCCCCGTTTTACAGTCGAGACTGCGCACACAGACGGGACAGCAGTGCAGAGTTCATACTCTTCCAGTCCCATAGAAGGATCGGCCTCAAGCGGAGATCTGCCTAGGTGAAAGATCAGCCGCGAAGGATGCAACCTCTAGGGGGTGCTGAAACAGTATAGAAACTCATGTATGACTTTCACATTAAAGATCAAAAATGCATACTATTTTTGAAACAACGTGCTCTGCAAAGTATGGTAGTGTGCTTCAATGCAGTTAACTATGGACATGCCCCTATGCAGACATTCCAAGGATAGACACTTCCAGTAGAGAATCGCCTTGTACAGGCCACCCCAACTACAGACGCCTCCAATGGAAAAGACCCCCCCAGTAACCACCAGTACAAACACCCCTCAGCACAGACACCCCAGTACACCCCCGGAAGTATTGACACTCCTCAGTGAAGACATCCGAGAGCAGACCGCCTTCAGTAAAGACTAGAAATTCTGAATCAATCCTCTGCCCACTGCTTTACACCCTTTCTAGCAAACTTTCCACAAAAGGAATTTTTAGTTCATATGTATTTCAATACATGTTTAAGGTGGCCAACTGCGTCAAATTAATCCCTCTCTGGCCAGGCTCTACTCTACTCTGAAAAATGCAAATGCTCTAGTGGATATAGTGCCATTATAGGGCAGAAAGGCAAAAGATGTAGAAGAGCTACAGGTGCAGGTCTGGTTTCTGTCCGGGACAATGCAATACAAACCTACCTTGTACAGATTCATCCCAATCACACCCCCTTCCATTAGTACAGATCCCCAGTAACAACCAGTACAGACACCCCAGTACACCTCCAGAAAAAAGACAACCCTCAGTAAAGACATCTTGGTGCGGACCCTCTCCAGTAAGGACTCCCGCAGTGCAGTCCCCCCCAGTGCAGTCACCCTCAGTACAGATTCCCCATTGCAGAAAAGACAAGAGGAGCCCCCCTCAGTTTAAACCTTCCCAGTGCAGATTCACCCTGTACAGTCCACATCAGTACAGACCCCTCCTGAAAACAGACCCTTCCATAGACACACCCAGTACGGAACCCCTGCACTAATGACCCACCCAGAAAACACAACCCTCAGTACACAAACAATTATTGCACACACGTTTGTTGTGTTGGTGATGCTCTGGTCAAAAAGGTTCTGCTGTCTGTCACCCGTAAATGGGTATACCTCCTTCCCCGTTTTACAGTCGAGACTGCGCACACAGACGGGACAGCAGTGCAGAGTTCATACTCTTCCAGTCCCATAGAAGGATCGGCCTCAAGCGGAGATCTGCCTAGGTGAAAGATCAGCCGCGAAGGATGCAACCTCTAGGGGGTGCTGAAACAGTATAGAAACTCATGTATGACTTTCACATTAAAGATCAAAAATGCATACTATTTTTGAAACAACGTGCTCTGCAAAGTATGGTAGTGTGCTTCAATGCAGTTAACTATGGACATGCCCCTATGCAGACATTCCAAGGAAAGACACTTCCAGTAGAGAATCGCCTTGTACAGGCCACCCCAACTACAGACGCCTCCAATGGAAAAGACCCCCCAGTAACCACCAGTACAAACACCCCTCAGCACAGACACCCCAGTACACCCCCGGAAGTATTGACACTCCTCAGTGAAGACATCCGAGAGCAGACCGCCTTCAGTAAAGACTAGAAATTCTGAATCAATCCTCTGCCCACTGCTTTACACCCTTTCTAGCAAACTTTCCACAAAAGGAATTTTTAGTTCATATGTATTTCAATACATGTTTAAGGTGGCCAACTGCGTCAAATTAATCCCTCTCTGGCCAGGCTCTACTCTACTCTGAAAAATGCAAATGCTCTAGTGGATATAGTGCCATTATAGGGCAGAAAGGCAAAAGATGTAGAAGAGCTACAGGTGCAGGTCTGGTTTCTGTCCGGGACAATGCAATACAAATCTACCTTGTACAGATTCATCCCAATCACACCCCCTTCCATTAGTACAGATCCCCAGTAACAACCAGTACAGACACCCCAGTACACCTCCAGAAAAAAGACAACCCTCAGTAAAGACATCTTGGTGCGGACCCTCTCCAGTAAGGACTCCCGCAGTGCAGTCCCCCCCAGTGCAGTCACCCTCAGTACAGATTCCCCATTGCAGAAAAGACAAGAGGAGCCCCCCTCAGTTTAAACCTTCCCAGTGCAGATTCACCCTGTACAGTCCACATCAGTACAGACCCCTCCTGAAAACAGACCCTTCCATAGACACACCCAGTACGGAACCCCTGCACTAATGACCCACCCAGAAAACACAACCCTCAGTACACAAACCATTATTGCACACACGTTTGTTGTGTTGGTGATGCTCTGGTCAAAAAGGTTCTGCTGTCTGTCACCCGTAAATGGGTATACCTCCTTCCCCGTTTTACAGTCGAGACTGCGCACACAGACGGGACAGCAGTGCAGAGTTCATACTCTTCCAGTCCCATAGAAGGATCGGCCTCAAGCGGAGATCTGCCTAGGTGAAAGATCAGCCGCGAAGGATGCAACCTCTAGGGGGTGCTGAAACAGTATAGAAACTCATGTATGACTTTCACATCAAAGATCAAAAATGCATACAATTTTTTAAACAACGTGCTCTGCAAAGTATGGTAGTGTGCTTCAATGCAGTTAACTATGGACATGCCCCTATGCAGACATTCCAAGGATAGACACTTCCAGTAGAGAATCGCCTTGTACAGGCCACCCCAACTACAGACGCCTCCAATGGAAAAGACCCCCCAGTAACCACCAGTACAAACACCCCTCAGCACAGACACCCCAGTACACCCCCGGAAGTATTGACACTCCTCAGTGAAGACATCCGAGAGCAGACCGCCTTCAGTAAAGACTAGAAATTCTGAATCAATCCTCTGCCCACTGCTTTACACCCTTTCTAGCAAACTTTCCACAAAAGGAATTTTTAGTTCATATGTATTTCAATACATGTTTAAGGTGGCCAACTGCGTCCAATTAATCCCTCTCTGGCCAGGCTCTACTCTACTCTGAAAAATGCAAATGCTCCAGTGGATATAGTGCCATTATAGGGCAGAAAGACAAAAGATGTAGAAGAGCTACAGGTGCTGGTCTGGTTTCTGTCCGGGACAATGCAATACAAACCTACCTTGTACAGATTCATCCCAATCACACCCCCTTCCATTAGTACAGATCCCCAGTAACAACCAGTACAGACACCCCAGTACACCTCCAGAAAAAAGACAACCCTCAGTAAAGACATCTTGGTGCGGACCCTCTCCAGTAAGGACTCCCGCAGTGCAGTCCCCCCCAGTGCAGTCACCCTCAGTACAGATTCCCCATTGCAGAAAAGCCAAGAGGAGCCCCCTCAGTTTAAACCTTCCCAGTGCAGATTCACCCTGTACAGTCCACATCAGTACAGACCCCTCCTGAAAACAGACCCTTCCATAGACACACCCAGTACGGAACCCCTGCACTAATGACCCACCCAGAAAACACAACCCTCAGTACACAAACCATTATTGCACACACGTTTGTTGTGTTGGTGATGCTCTGGTCAAAAAGGTTCTGCTGTCTGTCACCCGTAAATGGGTATACCTCCTTCCCCGTTTTACAGTCGAGACTGCGCACACAGACGGGACAGCAGTGCAGAGTTCATACTCTTCCAGTCCCCTAGAAGGATCGGCCTCAAGCGGAGATCTGCCTAGGTGAAAGATCAGCCGCGAAGGATGCAACCTCTAGGGGGTGCTGAAACAGTATAGAAACTCATGTATGACTTTCACATCAAAGATCAAAAATGCATACTATTTTTGAAACAACGTGCTCTGCAAAGTATGGTAGTGTGCTTCAATGCAGTTAACTATGGACATGCCCCTATGCAGACATTCCAAGGATAGACACTTCCAGTAGAGAATCGCCTTGTACAGGCCACCCCAACTACAGACGCCTCCAATGGAAAAGACCCCCCAGTAACCACCAGTACAAACACCCCTCAGCACAGACACCCCAGTACACCCCCGGAAGTATTGACACTCCTCAGTGAAGACATCCGAGAGCAGACCGCCTTCAGTAAAGACTAGAAATTCTGAATCAATCCTCTGCCCACTGCTTTACACCCTTTCTAGCAAACTTTCCACAAAAGGAATTTTTAGTTCATATGTATTTCAATACATGTTTAAGGTGGCCAACTGCGTCAAATTAATCCCTCTCTGGCCAGGCTCTACTCTACTCTGAAAAATGCAAATGCTCTAGTGGATATAGTGCCATTATAGGGCAGAAAGGCAAAAGATGTAGAAGAGCTACAGGTGCAGGTCTGGTTTCTGTCCGGGACAATGCATCACAAACCTACCTTGTACAGATTCATCCCAATCACACCCCCTTCCATTAGTACAGATCCCCAGTAACAACCAGTACAGACACCCCAGTACACCTCCAGAAAAAAGACAACCCTCAGTAAAGACATCTTGGTGCGGACCCTCTCCAGTAAGGACTCCCGCAGTGCAGTCCCCCCCAGTGCAGTCACCCTCAGTACAGATTCCCCATTGCAGAAAAGACAAGAGGAGCCCCCCTCAGTTTAAACCTTCCCAGTGCAGATTCACCCTGTACAGTCCACATCAGTACAGACCCCTCCTGAAAACAGACCCTTCCATAGACACACCCAGTACGGAACCCCTGCACTAATGACCCACCCAGAAAACACAACCCTCAGTACACAAACCATTATTGCACACACGTTTGTTGTGTTGGTGATGCTCTGGTCAAAAAGGTTCTGCTGTCTGTCACCCGTAAATGGGTATACCTCCTTCCCCGTTTTACAGTCGAGACTGCGCACACAGACGGGACAGCAGTGCAGAGTTCATACTCTTCCAGTCCCATAGAAGGATCGGCCTCAAGCGGAGATCTGCCTAGGTGAAAGATCAGCCACGAAGGATGCAACCTCTAGGGGGTGCTGAAACAGTATAGAAACTCATGTATGACTTTCACATCAAAGATCAAAAATGCATACAATTTTTTAAACAACGTGCTCTGCAAAGTATGGTAGTGTGCTTCAATGCAGTTAACTATGGACATGCCCCTATGCAGACATTCCAAGGATAGACACTTCCAGTAGAGAATCGCCTTGTACAGGCCACCCCAACTACAGACGCCTCCAATGGAAAAGACCCCCCAGTAACCACCAGTACAAACACCCCTCAGCACAGACACCCCAGTACACCCCCGGAAGTATTGACACTCCTCAGTGAAGACATCCGAGAGCAGACCGCCTTCAGTAAAGACTAGAAATTCTGAATCAATCCTCTGCCCACTGCTTTACACCCTTTCTAGCAAACTTTCCACAAAAGGAATTTTTAGTTCATATGTATTTCAATACATGTTTAAGGTGGCCAACTGCGTCCAATTAATCCCTCTCTGGCCAGGCTCTACTCTACTCTGAAAAATGCAAATGCTCCAGTGGATATAGTGCCATTATAGGGCAGAAAGACAAAAGATGTAGAAGAGCTACAGGTGCTGGTCTGGTTTCTGTCCGGGACAATGCAATACAAACCTACCTTGTACAGATTCATCCCAATCACACCCCCTTCCATTAGTACAGATCCCCAGTAACAACCAGTACAGACACCCCAGTACACCTCCAGAAAAAAGACAACCCTCAGTAAAGACATCTTGGTGCGGACCCTCTCCAGTAAGGACTCCCGCAGTGCAGTCCCCCCCAGTGCAGTCACCCTCAGTACAGATTCCCCATTGCAGAAAAGCCAAGAGGAGCCCCCTCAGTTTAAACCTTCCCAGTGCAGATTCACCCTGTACAGTCCACATCAGTACAGACCCCTCCTGAAAACAGACCCTTCCATAGACACACCCAGTACGGAACCCCTGCACTAATGACCCACCCAGAAAACACAACCCTCAGTACACAAACCATTATTGCACACACGTTTGTTGTGTTGGTGATGCTCTGGTCAAAAAGGTTCTGCTGTCTGTCACCCGTAAATGGGTATACCTCCTTCCCCGTTTTACAGTCGAGACTGCGCACACAGACGGGACAGCAGTGCAGAGTTCATACTCTTCCAGTCCCCTAGAAGGATCGGCCTCAAGCGGAGATCTGCCTAGGTGAAAGATCAGCCGCGAAGGATGCAACCTCTAGGGGGTGCTGAAACAGTATAGAAACTCATGTATGACTTTCACATCAAAGATCAAAAATGCATACTATTTTTGAAACAACGTGCTCTGCAAAGTATGGTAGTGTGCTTCAATGCAGTTAACTATGGACATGCCCCTATGCAGACATTCCAAGGATAGACACTTCCAGTAGAGAATCGCCTTGTACAGGCCACCCCAACTACAGACGCCTCCAATGGAAAAGACCCCCCAGTAACCACCAGTACAAACACCCCTCAGCACAGACACCCCAGTACACCCCCGGAAGTATTGACACTCCTCAGTGAAGACATCCGAGAGCAGACCGCCTTCAGTAAAGACTAGAAATTCTGAATCAATCCTCTGCCCACTGCTTTACACCCTTTCTAGCAAACTTTCCACAAAAGGAATTTTTAGTTCATATGTATTTCAATACATGTTTAAGGTGGCCAACTGCGTCAAATTAATCCCTCTCTGGCCAGGCTCTACTCTACTCTGAAAAATGCAAATGCTCTAGTGGATATAGTGCCATTATAGGGCAGAAAGGCAAAAGATGTAGAAGAGCTACAGGTGCAGGTCTGGTTTCTGTCCGGGACAATGCATCACAAACCTACCTTGTACAGATTCATCCCAATCACACCCCCTTCCATTAGTACAGATCCCCAGTAACAACCAGTACAGACACCCCAGTACACCTCCAGAAAAAAGACAACCCTCAGTAAAGACATCTTGGTGCGGACCCTCTCCAGTAAGGACTCCCGCAGTGCAGTCCCCCCCAGTGCAGTCACCCTCAGTACAGATTCCCCATTGCAGAAAAGCCAAGAGGAGCCCCCCTCAGTTTAAACCTTCCCAGTGCAGATTCACCCTGTACAGTCCACATCAGTACAGACCCCTCCTGAAAACAGACCCTTCCATAGACACACCCAGTACGGAACCCCTGCACTAATGACCCACCCAGAAAACACAACCCTCAGTACACAAACCATTATTGCACACACGTTTGTTGTGTTGGTGATGCTCTGGTCAAAAAGGTTCTGCTGTCTGTCACCCGTAAATGGGTATACCTCCTTCCCCGTTTTACAGTCGAGACTGCGCACACAGACGGGACAGCAGTGCAGAGTTCATACTCTTCCAGTCCCATAGAAGGATCGGCCTCAAGCGGAGATCTGCCTGGGTGAAAGATCAGCCGCGAAGGATGCAACCTCTAGGGGGTGCTGAAACAGTATAGAAACTCATGTATGACTTTCACATCAAAGATCAAAAATGCATACAATTTTTGAAACAACGTGCTCTGCAAAGTATGGTAGTGTGCTTCAATGCAGTTAACTATGGACATGCCCCTATGCAGACATTCCAAGGATAGACACTTCCAGTAGAGAATCGCCTTGTACAGGCCACCCCAACTACAGACGCCTCCAATGGAAAAGACCCCCCAGTAACCACCAGTACAAACACCCCTCAGCACAGACACCCCAGTACACCCCCGGAAGTATTGACACTCCTCAGTGAAGACATCCGAGAGCAGACCGCCTTCAGTAAAGACTAGAAATTCTGAATCAATCCTCTGCCCACTGCTTTACACCCTTTCTAGCAAACTTTCCACAAAAGGAATTTTTTGTTCATATGTATTTCAATACATGTTTAAGGTGGCCAACTGCGTCCAATTAATCCCTCTCTGGCCAGGCTCTACTCTACTCTGAAAAATGCAAATGCTCTAGTGGATATAGTGCCATTATAGGGCAGAAAGGCAAAAGATGTAGAAGAGCTACAGGTGCAGGTCTGGTTTCTGTCCGGGACAATGCAATACAAACCTACCTTGTACAGATTCATCCCAATCACACCCCCTTCCATTAGTACAGATCCCCAGTAACAACCAGTACAGACACCCCAGTACACCTCCAGAAAAAAGACAACCCTCAGTAAAGACATCTTGGTGCGGACCCTCTCCAGTAAGGACTCCCGCAGTGCAGTCCCCCCCCAGTGCAGTCACCCTCAGTACAGATTCCCCATTGTAGAAAAGCCAAGAGGAGCCCCCCTCAGTTTAAACCTTCCCAGTGCAGATTCACCCTGTACAGTCCACATCAGTACAGACCCCTCCTGAAAACAGACCCTTCCATAGACACACCCAGTACGGAACCCCTGCACTAATGACCCACCCAGAAAACACAACCCTCAGTACACAAACCATTATTGCACACACGTTTGTTGTGTTGGTGATGCTCTGGTCAAAAAGGTTCTGCTGTCTGTCACCCGTAAATGGGTATACCTCCTTCCCCGTTTTACAGTCGAGACTGCGCACACAGACGGGACAGCAGTGCAGAGTTCATACTCTTCCAGTCCCCTAGAAGGATCGGCCTCAAGCGGAGATCTGCCTAGGTGAAAGATCAGCCGCGAAGGATGCAACCTCTAGGGGGTGCTGAAACAGTATAGAAACTCATGTATGACTTTCACATCAAAGATCAAAAATGCATACTATTTTTGAAACAATGTGCTCTGCAAAGTATGGTAGTGTGCTTCAATGCAGTTAACTATGGACATGCCCCTATGCAGACATTCCAAGGATAGACATTTCCAGTAGAGAATCGCCTTGTACAGGCCACCCCAACTACAGACGCCTCCAATGGAAAAGACCCCCCAGTAACCACCAGTACAAACACCCCTCAGCACAGACACCCCAGTACACCCCCGGACGTATTGACACTCCTCAGTGAAGACATCCGAGAGCAGACCGCCTTCAGTAAAGACTAGAAATTCTGAATCAATCCTCTGCCCACTGCTTTACACCCTTTCTAGCAAACTTTCCACAAAAGGAATTTTTAGTTCATATGTATTTCAATACATGTTTAAGGTGGCCAACTGCGTCAAATTAATCCCTCTCTGGCCAGGCTCTACTCTACTCTGAAAAATGCAAATGCTCTAGTGGATATAGTGCCATTATAGGGCAGAAAGGCAAAAGATGTAGAAGAGCTACAGGTGCAGGTCTGGTTTCTGTCCGGGACAATGCAATACAAACCTACCTTGTACAGATTCATCCCAATCACACCCCCTTCCATTAGTAAAGATCCCCAGTAACAACCAGTACAGACACCCCAGTAAACCTCCAGAAAAAAGACAACCCTCAGTAAAGACATCTTGGTGCGGACCCTCTCCAGTAAGGACTCCCGCAGTGCAGTCCCCCCCAGTGCAGTCACCCTCAGTACAGATTCCCCATTGCAGAAAAGCCAAGAGGAGCCCCCCTCAGTTTAAACCTTCCCAGTGCAGATTCACCCTGTACAGTCCACATCAGTACAGACCCCTCCTGAAAACAGACCCTTCCATAGACACACCCAGTACGGAACCCCTGCACTAATGACCCACCCAGAAAACACAACCCTCAGTACACAAACCATTATTGCACACACGTTTGTTGTGTTGGTGATGCACTGGTCAAAAAGGTTCTGCTGTCTGTCACCCGTAAATGGGTATACCTCCTTCCCCGTTTTACAGTCGAGACTGCGCACACAGACGGGACAGCAGTGCAGAGTTCATACTCTTCCAGTCCCCTAGAAGGATCGGCCTCAAGCGGAGATCTGCCTAGGTGAAAGATCAGCCGCGAAGGATGCAACCTCTAGGGGGTGCTGAAACAGTATAGAAACTCATGTATGACTTTCACATCAAAGATCAAAAATGCATACTATTATTGAAACAACGTGCTCTGCAAAGTATGGTAGTGTGCTTCAATGCAGTTAACTATGGACATGCCCCTATGCAGACATTCCAAGGATAGACACTTCCAGTAGAGAATCGCCTTGTACAGGCCACCCCAACTACAGACGCCTCCAATGGAAAAGACCCCCCAGTAACCACCAGTACAAACACCCCTCAGCACAGACACCCCAGTACACCCCCGGAAGTATTGACACTCCTCAGTGAAGACATCCGAGAGCAGACCGCCTTCAGTAAAGACTAGAAATTCTGAATCAATCCTCTGCCCACTGCTTTACACCCTTTCTAGCAAACTTTCCACAAAAGGAATTTTTAGTTCATATGTATTTCAATACATGTTTAAGGTGGCCAACTGCGTCAAATTAATCCCTCTCTGGCCAGGCTCTACTCTACTCTGAAAAATGCAAATGCTCTAGTGGATATAGTGCCATTATAGGGCAGAAAGGCAAAAGATGTAGAAGAGCTAGAGGTGCAGGTCTGGTTTCTGTCCGGGACAATGCATCACAAACCTACCTTGTAGAGATTCATCCCAATCACACCCCCTTCCATTAGTACAGATCCCCAGTAACAACCAGTACAGACACCCCAGTACACCTCCAGAAAAAAGACAACCCTCAGTAAAGACATCTTGGTGCGGACCCTCTCCAGTAAGGACTCCCGCAGTGCAGTCCCCCCCAGTGCAGTCACCCTCAGTACAGACTCCCCATTGCAGAAAAGCCAAGAGGAGCCCCCCTCAGTTTAAACCTTCCCAGTGCAGATTCACCCTGTACAGTCCACATCAGTACAGACCCCTCCTGAAAACAGACCCTTCCATAGACACACCCAGTACGGAACCCCTGCACTAATGACCCACCCAGAAAACACAACCCTCAGTACACAAACCATTATTGCACACACGTTTGTTGTGTTGGTGATGCTCTGGTCAAAAAGGTTCTGCTGTCTGTCACCCGTAAATGGGTATACCTCCTTCCCCGTTTTACAGTCGAGACTGCGCACACAGACGGGACAGCAGTGCAGAGTTCATACTCTTCCAGTCCCCTAGAAGGATCGGCCTCAAGCGGAGATCTGCCTAGGTGAAAGATCAGCCGCGAAGGATGCAACCTCTAGGGGGTGCTGAAACAGTATAGAAACTCATGTATGACTTTCACATCAAAGATCAAAAATGCATACTATTTTTGAAACAACGTGCTCTGCAAAGTATGGTAGTGTGCTTCAATGCAGTTAACTATGGACATGCCCCTATGCAGACATTCCAAGGATAGACACTTCCAGTAGAGAATCGCCTTGTACAGGCCACCCCAACTACAGACGCCTCCAATGGAAAAGACCCCCCAGTAACCACCAGTACAAACACCCCTCAGCACAGACACCCCAGTACACCCCCGGAAGTATTGACACTCCTCAGTGAAGACATCCGAGAGCAGACCGCCTTCAGTAAAGACTAGAAATTCTGAATCAATCCTCTGCCCACTGCTTTACACCCTTTCTAGCAAACTTTCCACAAAAGGAATTTTTAGTTCATATGTATTTCAATACATGTTTAAGGTGGCCAACTGCGTCAAATTAATCCCTCTCTGGCCAGGCTCTACTCTACTCTGAAAAATGCAAATGCTCTAGTGGATATAGTGCCAGTATAGGGCAGAAAGGCAAAAGATGTAGAAGAGCTATAGGTGCAGGTCTGGTTTCTGTCCGGGACAATGCAATACAAACCTGCCTTGTACAGATTCATCCCAATCACACCCCCTTCCATTAGTACAGATCCCCAGTAACAACCAGTACAGACACCCCAGTACACCTCCAGAAAAAAGACAACCCTCAGTAAAGACATCTTGGTGCGGACCCTCTCCAGTAAGGACTCCCGCAGTGCAGTCCCCCCAAGTGCAGTCACCCTCAGTACAGATTCCCCATTGCAGAAAAGCCAAGAGGAGCCCCCCTCAGTTTAAACCTTCCCAGTGCAGATTCACCCTGTACAGTCCACATCAGTACAGACCCCTCCTGAAAACAGACCCTTCCATAGACACACCCAGTACGGAACCCCTGCACTAATGACCCACCCAGAAAACACAACCCTCAGTACACAAACCATTATTGCACACACGTTTGTTGTGTTGGTGATGCTCTGGTCAAAAAGGTTCTGCTGTCTGTCACCCGTAAATGGGTATACCTCCTTCCCCGTTTTACAGTCGAGACTGCGCACACAGACGGGACAGCAGTGCAGAGTTCATACTCTTCCAGTCCCCTAGAACAGTGTTTTTCAACCTTTTTTGTGCAAAGGCACACTTTTTTCATGAAAAAAATCACGAGGCACACCACCATTAGAAAATGTTAAAAAAATTTACCTCTGTGCCTATATTGACTATATATAAAGTAATTCTCTTGAATAGGAATCAAACACAAAGAAATTATTTTATAATTACTTTATTATGAAATAATAAAGTATTTTATAATTGGACCCGGGGGCCGGACCAAGAGTAGATGAATGATGTGTATGTGTCATCCATAGTAAGTATAGTAATATTCCCCCATAGTAAGCATAGTAATTAATCCCCCATATAGTAATTCATCCCCCATAGTAATTAATCCCCCATATAGTAATTCATCCCCCATAGTAATTCATCCTCCATATAGTAATTCATCCCCCATAGTAATTCATCCCCCATAGTAATTAATCCCCCATATAGTAATTCATCCCCCATAGTAATTCATCCCCCATAGTAATTAATCCCCCATATAGTAATTCATCCCCCATAGTAATTAATCCCCCATATAGTAATTCATCCCCCATATAGTAATTCATCCCCCATAGTAATTCATCCCCCATATAGTAATTCATCCCCCATAGTGTAATTCATCCCCCATAGTGTAATTCATCCCCCATAGTAATTCATCCCCCATAGTAATTCATCCCCCATATAGTAATTCATCCCCCATATAGTAATTCATCCTCCATATAGTAATTCATCCCCCATAGTAATTCATCCCCCATATAGTAATTCATCCCCCATAGCAATTCATCCCCCGTATAGTATTTCATCCCTCGTATAGTATTTCATCCCCCGTATAGTATTTCATCCCCCGTATAGTATTTCATCCCCCATATAGTATTTCATCCCCCATATAGTATTTCATCCCTCATATAGTATTTCATCCCCCATATAGTAATTCATCCCTCATATAGTATTTCATCCCTCATATAGTATTTCATCCCCCCATATAGTATTTCATCCCTCATATAGTATTTCATCCCCCCATATAGTATTTCATCCCTCATATAGTATTTCATCCCTCATATAGTAATTCATCCCTCATATAGTATTTCATCCCCCCATATAGTAATTCATCCCTCATATAGTATTTCATCCCCCCATATAGTATTTCATCCCCCCATATAGTATTTCATCCCTCATATAGTAATTCATCCCTCATATAGTATTTCATCCCCCCATATAGTATTTCATCCCCCCATATAGTATTTCATCCCCCCATATAGTATTTCATCCCTCATATAGTAATTCATCCCTCATATAGTATTTCATCCCTCATATAGTATTTCATCCCTCATATAGTATTTCATCCCCCATATAGTATTTCATCCCCCCATATAGTATTTCATCCCCTCATATAGTATTTCATCCCTCATATAGTATTTCATCCCCCCATATAGTATTTCATCCCTCATACAGTAATTCATCCCTCATATAGTAATTCATCCCCCATATAGTATTTCATCCCTCATATAGTATTTCATCCCCCCATATAGTATTTCATCCCTCATATAGTAATTCATCCCCCCATATAGTATTTCATCCCCCCATATAGTATTTCATCCCCCCATATAGTATTTCATCCCTCATATAGTAATTCATCCCTGATATAGTAATTCATCCCCCATATAGTATTTCATCCCCCCATATAGTATTTCATCCCTCATAAAGTAATTCATCCCTCATATAGTATTTCATCCCCCACAGTACTATTCCCCCCCCCCCCCTTCTAGTAAGCCAAGTCCCCCGTGTCAATTCACTTACCTTTTGCGTTCCTCTCGCTGTCTTCCCGCGCCGTTCGGGTCTTCAGGGCGGACTGTGAGAGGAGCCTAGCTCCCCTCCCCTCACGTTCGGCACGCTGCCCCGCCTACACACATCCTGACAGCCACATCCGCAAGCCGGATTAAAAGGTCCGCGCGGACTTTTGGGGCTGCCAACCGAGAGGAGGCAGGGGAGCGGCCGACCGAGAGGAGGGAGGGGAGCAGGCGCCCGGCACACAGAAGAGCCGCATTAGACTGGGTAAAGAGCCGCATGTGGCTCGCGAGCCGCGGCTTGCCGACCACTGAATCATTAGATTCTAATGATTGGTCTATTTGTGAGCCGAAGCCACATGTTACAGATGAAATTGGAATTTTTCCCACGGCACACCAGACAATATCTCACGGCACACTAGTGTGCCGCGGCACAGTGGTTGAAAAACGCTGCCCTAGAAGGATCGGCCTCAAGCGGAGATCTGCCTAGGTGAAAGATCAGCCACGAAGGATGCAACCTCTAGGGGGTGCTGAAACAGTATAGAAACTCATGTATGACTTTCACATCAAAGATCAAAAATGCATACTATTTTTGAAACAACGTGCTCTGTAAAGTATAGTAGTGTGCTTCAATGCAGTTAACTATGGACATGCCCCTATGCAGACATTCCAAGGATAGACATTTCCAGTAGAGAATCGCCTTGTACAGGCCACCCCAACTACAGACGACTCCAATGGAAAAGACCCCCCAGTAACCACCAGTACAAACACCCCTCAGCACAGACACCCCAGTACACCCCCGGAAGTATTGACACTCCTCAGTGAAGACATCCGAGAGCAGACCGCCTTCAGTAAAGACTAGAAATTCTGAATCAATCCTCTGCCCACTGCTTTACACCCTTTCTAGCAAAACTTTCCACAAAAGGAATTTTTAGTTCATATGTATTTCAATACATGTTTAAGGTGGCCAACTGCGTCAAATTAATCCCTCTCTGGCCAGGCTCTACTCTACTCTGAAAAATGCAAATGCTCTAGTGGATATAGTGCCATTATAGGGCAGAAAGGCAAAAGATGTAGAAGAGCTACAGGTGCAGGTCTGGTTTCTGTCCGGGACAATGCATCACAAACCTACCTTGTACAGATTCATCCCAATCACACCCCCTTCCATTAGTACAGATCCCCAGTAACAACCAGTACAGACACCCCAGTACACCTCCAGAAAAAAGACAACCCTCAGTAAAGACATCTTGGTGCGGACCCTCTCCAGTAAGGACTCCCGCAGTGCAGTCCCCCCCAGTGCAGTCACCCTCAGTACAGATTCCCCATTGCAGAAAAGACAAGAGGAGCCCCCCTCAGTTTAAACCTTCCCAGTGCAGATTCACCCTGTACAGTCCACATCAGTACAGACCCTTCCATAGACACACCCAGTACGGAACCCCTGCACTAATGACCCACCCAGAAAACACAACCCTCAGTACACAAACCATTATTGCACACACGTTTGTTGTGTTGGTGATGCTCTGGTCAAAAAGGTTCTGCTGTCTGTCACCCGTAAATGGGTATACCTCCTTCCCCGTTTTACAGTCGAGACTGCGCACACAGACGGGACAGCAGTGCAGAGTTCATACTCTTCCAGTCCCCTAGAAGGATCGGCCTCAAGCGGAGATCTGCCTAGGTGAAAGATCAGCCGCGAAGGATGCAACCTCTAGGGGGTGCTGAAACAGTATAGAAACTCATGTATGACTTTCACATCAAAGATCAAAAATGCATACTATTTTTGAAACAACGTGCTCTGCAAAGTATGGTAGTGTGCTTCAATGCAGTTAACTATGGACATGCCCCTATGCAGACATTCCAAGGATAGACACTTCCAGTAGAGAATCGCCTTGTACAGGCCACCCCAACTACAGACGCCTCCAATGGAAAAGACCCCCCAGTAACCACCAGTACAAACACCCCTCAGCACAGACACCCCAGTACACCCCCGGAAGTATTGACACTCCTCAGTGAAGACATCCGAGAGCAGACCGCCTTCAGTAAAGACTAGAAATTCTGAATCAATCCTCTGCCCACTGCTTTACACCCTTTCTAGCAAACTTTCCACAAAAGGAATTTTTAGTTCATATGTATTTCAATACATGTTTAAGGTGGCCAACTGCGTCAAATTAATCCCTCTCTGGCCAGGCTCTACTCTACTCTGAAAAATGCAAATGCTCTAGTGGATATAGTGCCAGTATAGGGCAGAAAGGCAAAAGATGTAGAAGAGCTACAGGTGCAGGTCTGGTTTCTGTCCGGGACAATGCAATACAAACCTACCTTGTACAGATTCATCCCAATCACACCCCCTTCCATTAGTACAGATCCCCAGTAACAACCAGTACAGACACCCCAGTACACCTCCAGAAAAAGACAACCCTCAATAAAGACATCTTGGTGCGGACCCTCTCCAGTAAGGACTCCCGCAGTGCAGTCCCCCCCCAGTGCAGTCACCCTCAGTACAGATTCCCCATTGCAGAAAAGACAAGAGGAGCCCCCCTCAGTTTAAACCTTCCCAGTGCAGATTCACCCTGTACAGTCCACATCAGTACAGACCCCTCCTGAAAACAGACCCTTCCATAGACACACCCAGTACGGAACCCCTGCACTAATGACCCACCCAGAAAACACAACCCTCAGTACACAAACCATTATTGCACACACGTTTGTTGTGTTGGTGATGCTCTGGTCAAAAAGGTTCTGCTGTCTGTCACCCGTAAATGGGTATACCTCCTTCCCCGTTTTACAGTCGAGACTGCGCACACAGACGGGACAGCAGTGCAGAGTTCATACTCTTCCAGTCCCCTAGAAGGATCGGCCTCAAGCGGAGATCTGCCTAGGTGAAAGATCAGCCGCGAAGGATGCAACCTCTAGGGGGTGCTGAAACAGTATAGAAACTCATGTATGACTTTCACATCAAAGATCAAAAATGCATACTATTTTTGAAACAACGTGCTCTGCAAAGTATGGTAGTGTGCTTCAATGCAGTTAACTATGGACATGCCCCTATGCAGACATTCCAAGGATAGACACTTCCAGTAGAGAATCGCCTTGTACAGGCCACCCCAACTACAGACGCCTCCAATGGAAAAGACCCCCCAGTAACCACCAGTACAAACACCCCTCAGCACAGACACCCCAGTACACCCCCGGAAGTATTGACACTCCTCAGTGAAGACATCCGAGAGCAGACCGCCTTCAGTAAAGACTAGAAATTCTGAATCAATCCTCTGCCCACTGCTTTACACCCTTTCTAGCAAACTTTCCACAAAAGGAATTTTTAGTTCATATGTATTTCAATACATGTTTAAGGTGGCCAACTGCGTCAAATTAATCCCTCTCTGGCCAGGCTCTACTCTACTCTGAAAACTGCAAATGCTCTAGTGGATATAGTGCCAGTATAGGGCAGAAAGGCAAAAGATGTAGAAGAGCTATAGGTGCAGGTCTGGTTCCTGTCCGGGACAATGCAATACAAACCTGCCTTGTACAGATTCATCCCAATCACACCCCCTTCCATTAGTACAGATCCCCAGTAACAACCAGTACAGACACCCCAGTACACCTCCAGAAAAAAGACAACCCTCAGTAAAGACATCTTGGTGCGGACCCTCTCCAGTAAGGACTCCCGCAGTGCAGTCCCCCCAAGTGCAGTCACCCTCAGTACAGATTCCCCATTGCAGAAAAGCCAAGAGGAGCCCCCCTCAGTTTAAACCTTCCCAGTGCAGATTCACCCTGTACAGTCCACATCAGTACAGACCCCTCCTGAAAACAGACCCTTCCATAGACACACCCAGTACGGAACCCCTGCACTAATGACCCACCCAGAAAACACAACCCTCAGTACACAAACCATTATTGCACACACGTTTGTTGTGTTGGTGATGCTCTGGTCAAAAAGGTTCTGCTGTCTGTCACCCGTAAATGGGTATACCTCCTTCCCCGTTTTACAGTCGAGACTGCGCACACAGACGGGACAGCAGTGCAGAGTTCATACTCTTCCAGTCCCCAAGAAGGATCGGCCTCAAGCGGAGATCTGCCTAGGTGAAAGATCAGCCGCGAAGGATGCAACCTCTAGGGGGTGCTGAAACAGTATAGAAACTCATGTATGACTTTCACATCAAAGATCAAAAATGCATACTATTTTTGAAACAACGTGCTCTGCAAAGTATGGTAGTGTGCTTCAATGCAGTTAACTATGGACATGCCCCTATGCAGACATTCCAAGGATAGACACTTCCAGTTGTCATGGAAATTTTGTATTGTTGGTCGAACTTTAAATGTGTCATGTATTCGTGTTATTCATATGTCTCTCGTGTGGCTTAATTAAAGCTCTGAAGGCTGCAATTGGGCCATGCGCATGTACAATGTATGTATTACAGTACTCAGCTTGGTAATGGATGAGATGGCAGATCTGCGCTTATAGACCGGCGTGTATACCACCACGGCATTCCATGCGAATGCTGCTGTCAGTAGACCGTGGGCCTGTATCCACATATCAGCAGCATGGTACCACATGGGCTTCATAACGCAATGCGCAAGCGGTGTGAACTCCGTGTGTAGGCTTATGCATATCTTACAACCCATTACCAACTTGAAACTGTATCTTGGATGGATGTGTTTTAATAAAGATCGTATCGGGCCCATCCAGGTACAGACTGATATTTTTAGGGAGTGCTTGTGCAGAGAATTTTACATACCAATAGAAGCTAGTAGGACAGGAAATATGACCTCAGATGGCTCATAGGGGGGAAGGGGAGGAAGTCTGCTGACCTCAGAAGGTTCATGGGGGAGGACCAGTGATAGATAATAGCAAAGGCTATGCTCCAATTGGAATGTATATCCTCTGTATAGGCAATCCCCATTGTATTGTTCGGTGGGAGGGATTGACTTTATTCATGTGGGGGGCATGTGTGTATTCTTAATAAAAACAGAGAGCTGAGCCTAAAGCCGGCCCTTATGTGGATTGCAACCAGCCTTAGAGTGTCGTGTGATCATTCTAGGGTAACGGAGCTCCATCACCCACAAATTCAACAGAACCAAAGTATTTGGATGGGCAGGAATCGTGTAGTTTGGCTGCAGTCGTGGTAAGCGAGATTCGCACAGCTTTATGGGGGATTTCTGCACATCCAACTGCGAGTACTCACGGTAAGGAGAAATTCGTTAAAGCGAATTTCCAAGACAGTTTGGCGAGCCTGGTGGATACTAACGCGTATTCTTGCGTAGCTAACCTAGAACGAGGGGGGAATGGCCATCATGAACTAGCAAAAAGTATGCCGGCACATTTCAGGTCTCTCTGCCATTAAGAGGATCGCTTTTTGCGTGTTCGTGTGGCTGATTTCGCTCTCTGTTAGCTAACAAGAAATACCGCTTAACAAGGACCTCGTTTTTTGTCCTAAACTCTTGATTTGTGGGTGAAAAGACGAGGGTTTGTCTCTGCTGAGAGCAGCAGGGGGGGTGGGTTTGGTTGGCTGGATTTGGTCAAGTTTAAAAATCTTCCAACCAAAAATTAAACGGGTATATGTTTTAGCGGGTAAAAGTTGTTGCATAGTGTTAGGTAAGTATTTGTGGGCTGTAGGTACTGTGGTGATTGCTCTACCCCCCTCCACGTGAGGTAATTATTACAGTGCTGAAAGGCTTAGGTTAATTGTTAACTGTTGTAAGATCTGTGTGTATGTAATCTGTACAATGTTTTGTGGTACTACTGCTCCCAGCAAGCATGCAGCAGGGGGTCCTTTCTGTTACATGTGCATGTTAGTGTGATATGTTGGTGTTTTATGTCCGTTCTGTGATTGTGCCCAAATTGTGTTGTATGTGTGCTTCATATTGTTGTGTAATTGTCCAGTGTATGTTCTGTCTAAAAGTCTGTTTTATGTAAGAGGCAATTTTGAGGCTAGAGTCTGCCGTGTGCTCCTCTGTGGGGGGTCATTCTAGTATCTGCCATGTGCTCCTCTGTGGGGGGTCATTCTAGTATCTGCCATGTGCTCCTCTGTGGGGGGTCATTTTCTTGACTAAACCACATGGACTCCTTTTGTTTGGTGGCCATTTTGTTGGCTACCAAATGTGCAGTAATCTCTATGCAATGTGCATGAAGTTTCCTATATGCATTTGACCCATATTGTGTTTTTTAATCCAAATTTTTTACAGTTTCATTTGTTTGCTTTTAGCTTTAAATTTGCGTATTGCCAGCCAATTTAAAGTGTATTAAGCGAGTTTTCCCTTCACGTGTTCCACATTTAATGAGCGCGGTGAAGTCTGGGTTTTTGCACATAGATTTCTTGTATAGTGATTATGTTTTTCTTGTGTTTTTCCTGTTAAAAGTAGTTCCTTATTGTAAAGCGGGTTTGTTTTAAGCTGCTGTGTCGCGTGTTTCACGCCCAGCAGACTTTTTGTGTAAACGGTTCAAGGTGGTTGCAGTAAAGATTGCGTGTGTAACGTGGATCGTTTAGCGGTGCTGATAGGAGTGATTTTTGCGTCAGCAACAAGGTTACTTTTGGCGCAGTTTTTCGGTTTACCTCTGTGTAATTGTTTTACTGTGAAACGTCCCGTGTTTTTCATAAGGATCCACTTTGTCCTTTTTAACAGTTTTTTAGGTTGAAAAAGGGTTTTTCTGTGTGTATTAGAGAAGTTTTTTTCTTTACACAAATTTCCTAAAGGTCAGTTAGCAGGTTTCTGCCCAACCAGTGACCCCTAAGTAACATCCAAGAACCCCTCTTTTTGTTTTGACTTGTGTTAGCTACTGTGTGCAGGGAGAGAAAAGCCACTTTCATCATTGTGCGGTGTGGCCTGCCAAACACAGTGGGTGATGAGAACCACATAAATTACGCTGTGCGAGTGGGCGGTCCAGGGAAGTCCTGGTTACCACAAACACTTCGGGTGGTCAGGATCACACAAATTGCGCTGTGGGAGTGGGAGGTGTGCTCTCAGTCTGACCGCCACTTGATGCGCTTCGGGTGATCGATAAGTATCACATAAATTACGCTGTGCTGGGAAAGTGGTGGAATCAGGCCTCTCGGTAGGATCCCACCGAGTGCTCCAGGGGGTAAACAGGTACCCGGACGCGGGATATATACCAGTGACTAGTCACGATGGGCAGTAGTCAGTCCATGAAGAGAGAGGGGGAACCAGCCCTCTTCAGGGTAAGGACAGCTGCACAACTGATGAAGGTGAGTTTGGGGGGGAAGTCTACAGAACCCCTCAAAAGGTGGAATAAATGGTCGAAGGGTACCAGATGGGAAATTCCCCGGGAAGGTACATTTGACGCATGGAGGTGGGAAAAATTCATCTCTGAATTTGGACCACGGATGCAGGCGTCAGAACTAGAGATCGCACAGCTATGGCTTCACAGGTCAATCCGATTAGGGAAGCAAGGCATACATAAACTGGTGTCTGTCCGGAAGAACCAGGTGATGTATACCTGGCCTCCAGAGGGAATAAAACAGGAGGATCCAGTGTCAGAGGTGGAAGAAGCTCTTTCAGGGCTGACTCTACTAAGGCAGGCAGGATCAGGGTCTGCTGGGGTCCCCCAACAACCAACAGTGGCTGAGATAAGTATAACTGCACCTGTCTCTTCTGTTAGTGACGTCACTCTTGACATACCTTCTGTGTCTTCTGTCTCTATGCCTCAGCCTCTGCCTCTACCTCTCCCTTCTTCCTGCTTCACCCCAGCTCCTTCTGTTTCCAACTATGAAGCCTACTCAACAACCGATTTGCAGACTATCTGTGAATCAAGGGGAATAGACACCCGGTTAAAAAACAGGGCGGATTGCATCAAAGCGCTACGAACCACTGATCAGACCCCTGCCCCCCAGCTATACCCTGATCTGAGGGACCTCAAACCTGAAGGTGCAGTAAGCGAGGTGGTTAATCTAAGCCCACCGATGATGCTGGGTCAGCCCTTGCACTCTTCCCGGACCGAGGCCTATCCAGTCAGGGTGCAGCAATTTGAAGGTCCTCCCAATGCACGGGGGGAACGGACTTTAGGGGAACGGGTAGTTTGGCATTTCCCCTTCACCCCGGCAGAGATCCGCACTATTCTGGCTGAGCTCCCGGACTATCGAGTCAATCCGAGAGGATTTGCTCGAATGTTTGGACAAAACCAGTTCAGCTATGGTATGAGCGGGTCAGATTGTGCACAGATCCTACGGGCAAAGGTGGGCATGGAAGTGGCCAGTACAGTGATTGCAGGGTGCTCTATAACCACGCATGAGGAGATGACTTCAGGGGGCAAAGAGTTCTGTACACAGCTAAAGGCAAAGCTTCCAGAAATGTATGGTGCTACCTCTACTACGGACATGATGAAGCTCACCCAGGGTCCTAATGAGGAAAGCGCCTGCTTCTGGCGCCGTCTCAAGCAGACGGCACTGGATGCAGATCTGGAAGTTGGACCTGATGCTCCAACTGAAGGGGTAAAGGTGACCGCGACGCACATTCTGTTGCGGGCCAAATTTTTGGAAGGCATCGATACTAAAATTCGGGAAAGGCTGGTTCTGGCCCGACCCGAATATAATGAGATGTCTATCCCTGCTATCCTTTCCACTCTTGCGGCAATAGAGAGGGAAATGGATAGAAGAAAACAAGACAAGGCCAAAGTTCTTATGTCCCAGACCCCACACGAAAAACCAAGGGATCTGGGTCACAGGAAGGATAGGCCCCCACCCAGGTGCTTCCAGTGCCACCAAACGGGGCACATGAGGAGGAGCTGTCCCCAATTACCTAAAGGTCGGTGGCAGTTCATTCCTGATGAGTCCTCCGCCCCTATGACCACCATGGTAAGTAACTCCTATGAATTCTCATAGGAAGTTGACAAATCGGTGTCGGCCCAGATCCATCTTTTTCTAGAGGAATTAAAATATCCCCTCCCTTGCCTCACTGACACCGGTGCAGCAAGAACGGTCCTGCAAAAACAGGACATCCAAGGCAAGGTACCCCTCTCAGGGGAAAACCCTCCTAACCCCTACTAACCTCACTATCAAACGATGCACTATTCTTAACCCAGCTTCTCTTCTTCCTGTGTCGGAAGATGAGAAGGGGGGGGAGGACAGCAATGACAGTGCTGAATTTTGCAACACGACTAACAATACTAACACCTCTTCTGCTAACATGTCTTCTTTGTCCACTACTAATCTCTCTTCCAAAGGACACGACTGCATTTCTTTGGTGGAACTGGAGTCAGCGGCGACACACCCCATATCACCCCGAGAGTAGCGGTAAGGTTGAACGTCTTCCGATACCCAAAAACCTTGGCCTGAGTGTCTCCCCATTGCCCTCTATTCCATCCGGAATGCCCCTCAGCAACCACATGGGCTGTCACCCTACGAGGTGTTGTTTGGGGGACCTCCCAAAACAGGGTTGTACTTTCCTCAACAGTTGTTGTCTTTGCATTCACAGCTTACAGGTTATGTGCAATCTCTGCAACGGGAGCTGCAGAAGATACACCATCGGGTTCGCGAATCGCTCCCCGATCCAAATACAATAACAGGTGTTCTTTCTATTGAGCCAGGTGATTGGGTCGTCCTAAAGAAACATCAAAGAACCGGACTCGAGCCACGGTTCACCGGACCATACCAAGTCCAGCTGACGACACCTACCTCACTCAAGCTCGAGGGACGAGACAACTGGGTGCACGCAAGCCACTGCAAGAAGCTTCTCAGCTACACCAGAGAATGAGGGGTGTCATTTTCCTTTTTCTTTTTGTTTGTATGTCTTACATGTGTGTGAACGGAGGAAAAGATGGCAGATACCCCAACCTTTTATTTAAAATGCACCTACGTTTAGCCAGAACCGCCAACAAAACCAACTGTTGGGTATGCTCTAAGCCCCCACCCAGTCATCACATGTCCGCAATGGCCGCTGTTCATGCCCTATATGACATCCGCGTCGGCATGAAAAAGCAAGGGACCCCTGGTCAGCCCCCACGTAGACATTTATCGGTAGAACTTAATGACACATTTTTAGCAGGTAACATCAGTTTCAGCACCAATATTAGCTCTAGCTCCTGTAGGGCCCTCGTCAGTCCATTATGGGTAACTGGGCAGCTAGGCAGCCCTCAGGTGTGCTTTAACATCAGCTTTGGCACAGGTAACAAGTTTGTTGGGACTACCACCTGCGAGGGAGGTATAACTGTCAATCTGACTAACCAGACTTCCTTTCTGAGTAACCACACTGACCGACCAGACCACGTGTGTTGGAAGGACGGATGTGATGTGCAGACTGAGGGAGCAATCCCCCAGTCTGTGCAACTGTTGCTCAGTGCCAGAGGCCGAACGAGGAACTCCTCCTGCTCTGCTCTGACAGGTCCATACTATTTTCTGTGTGGTTCGGCAGCCTATAGAACATTCCCCCAGAACGCGAAAGGTTCGTGTGCCCTCATAAAGCTAGTCCCCGCATCCTATGTAGTGATGGACCATGAAGAGTTGATGGTCCACAAGAAGGTAAGGATGGCAGGGAGAGTTCGCAGGGAACTGTTCTCTGAGGGCGACCAGGCATGGGCTTGGTTCCCCTCATGGACAGGATGGGGAATAGAACTTATGAAGCGCCTGAACAATTTTTCTGTCATCGTGGATAGTATGTTTAACGAGACCGTAGAGGCTGTCAGAGAAATTGCCCAAGAACAACGGCAGATGGGAATTTTAGTGCTTCAGGAGAAGATGGCCCTTGATTACCTTTTAGCCGCCAAAGGGGGGTTCTGTGAGTTCATCGGAGAGGATTGTTGTACTTGGATAGAAGACACCGATGACAAGGTCCAGGCCCATATGGACAAAGTTAGTGAACTACAGGGAAAAGCTAGAGCTATAGCTAGTGAGGGTTGGAATCCGTTCAAGGGTTTGGGAGGATTGGGAGATTTCCTGTTCTCCATCGGATCTTGGTTGAAGGAAGTGGGAGTGTATATCCTGATGCTTCTCTTTTTCATCTGCCTTTTATATGCCGCGGTGAGATGTTCCTGTTGCCTCATCGACCGTGTAAACCAAGCTCGGGCAGACGACCACATCTCCATGCCCGCTCCTGGGATCCCACTCCAACCACTGATCGGAGGAAGACCTCACCAACCATCCACCTTCTCTACAGATTACGTCCTGGCTTCCCTCTAATTTATCTCTCTGAAGACCACATTCTCCAAGACCTTCAAGCAAGCTTCAAGCCTCATCATGGTTTGTGTCTGCGATTTGGAAAACTGTCTGGGTCGAGACCAGCCTTGTGTGGCCCCGTCTGCAGGGGCAATTTGAGAATCTGTTGCTGGATCTCCCCAGACCACCGTGGGATCACAAGCTTTATTCATACCACAAGTCTGTTTGTGGTTTTTGCAAGAGCCTTCCTGTAGTGAAGGTTCCAACGCTCTTGAGGATCATCGCTTCAATCAAGCCTGTTTGCGTCGAGTCTGCGTCGGGTCTTGTTGTTTCAGGTACCCCATGGAGCTTTATTCTCAGGGACAACTACAGGAACTCTTTGAAGTTTGAGACTACACCCATCAAGCTGAAGAAGATCAAGAAGGGACACGAGGAGAATATGATAAAACAGGAGGGAATGTCATGGAAATTTTGTATTGTTGGTCGAACTTTAAATGTGTCATGTATTCGTGTTATTCATATGTCTCTCGTGTGGCTTAATTAAAGCTCTGAAGGCTGCAATTGGGCCATGCGCATGTACAATGTATGTATTACAGTACTCAGCTTGGTAATGGATGAGATGGCAGATCTGCGCTTATAGACCGGCGTGTATACCACCACGGCATTCCATGCGAATGCTGCTGTCAGTAGACCGTGGGCCTGTATCCACATATCAGCAGCATGGTACCACATGGGCTTCATAACGCAATGCGCAAGCGGTGTGAACTCCGTGTGTAGGCTTATGCATATCTTACAACCCATTACCAACTTGAAACTGTATCTTGGATGGATGTGTTTTAATAAAGATCGTATCGGGCCCATCCAGGTACAGACTGATATTTTTAGGGAGTGCTTGTGCAGAGAATTTTACATACCAATAGAAGCTAGTAGGACAGGAAATATGACCTCAGATGGCTCATAGGGGGGAAGGGGAGGAAGTCTGCTGACCTCAGAAGGTTCATGGGGGAGGACCAGTGATAGATAATAGCAAAGGCTATGCTCCAATTGGAATGTATATCCTCTGTATAGGCAATCCCCATTGTATTGTTCGGTGGGAGGGATTGACTTTATTCATGTGGGGGGCATGTGTGTATTCTTAATATAAACAGAGAGCTGAGCCTAAAGCCGGCCCTTATGTGGATTGCAACCAGCCTTAGAGTGTCGTGTGATCATTCTAGGGTAACGGAGCTCCATCACCCACAAATTCAACAGAACCAAAGTATTTGGATGGGCAGGAATCGTGTAGTTTGGCTGCAGTCGTGGTAAGCGAGATTCGCACAGCTTTATGGGGGATTTCTGCACATCCAACTGCGAGTACTCACGGTAAGGAGAAATTCGTTAAAGCGAATTTCCAAGACACAGTAGAGAATCGCCTTGTACAGGCCACCCCAACTACAGACGCCTCCAATGGAAAAGACCCCCCAGTAACCACCAGTACAAACACCCCTCAGCACAGACACCCCAGTACACCCCCGGAAGTATTGACACTCCTCAGTGAAGACATCCGAGAGCAGACCGCCTTCAGTAAAGACTAGAAATTCTGAATCAATCCTCTGCCCACTGCTTTACACCCTTTCTAGCAAACTTTCCACAAAAGGAATTTTTAGTTCATATGTATTTCAATACATGTTTAAGGTGGCCAACTGCGTCAAATTAATCCCTCTCTGGCCAGGCTCTACTCTACTCTGAAAAATGCAAATGCTCTAGTGGATATAGTGCCAGTATAGGGCAGAAAGGCAAAAGATGTAGAAGAGCTATAGGTGCAGGTCTGGTTTCTGTCCGGGACAATGCAATACAAACCTGCCTTGTACAGATTCATCCCAATCACACCCCCTTCCATTAGTACAGATCCCCAGTAACAACCAGTACAGACACCCCAGTACACCTCCAGAAAAAAGACAACCCTCAGTAAAGACATCTTGGTGCGGACCCTCTCCAGTAAGGACTCCCGCAGTGCAGTCCCCCCAAGTGCAGTCACCCTCAGAACAGATTCCCCATTGCAGAAAAGCCAAGAGGAGCCCCCCTCAGTTTAAACCTTCCCAGTGCAGATTCACCCTGTACAGTCCACATCAGTACAGACCCCTCCTGAAAACAGACCCTTCCATAGACACACCCAGTACGGAACCCCTGCACTAATGACCCACCCAGAAAACACAACCCTCAGTACACAAACCATTATTGCACACACGTTTGTTGTGTTGGTGATGCTCTGGTCAAAAAGGTTCTGCTGTCTGTCACTCGTAAATGGGTATACCTCCTTCCCCGTTTTACAGTCGAGACTGCGCACACAGACGGGACAGCAGTGCAGAGTTCATACTCTTCCAGTCCCATAGAAGGATCGGCCTCAAGCGGAGATCTGCCTAGGTGAAAGATCAGCCACGAAGGATGCAACCTCTAGGGGGTGCTGAAACAGTATAGAAACTCATGTATGACTTTCACATCAAAGATCAAAAATGCATACTATTTTTGAAACAACGTGCTCTGTAAAGTATAGTAGTGTGCTTCAATGCAGTTAACTATGGACATGCCCCTATGCAGACATTCCAAGGATAGACATTTCCAGTAGAGAATCGCCTTGTACAGGCCACCCCAACTACAGACGACTCCAATGGAAAAGACCCCCCAGTAACCACCAGTACAAACACCCCTCAGCACAGACACCCCAGTACACCCCCGGAAGTATTGACACTCCTCAGTGAAGACATCCGAGAGCAGACCGCCTTCAGTAAAGACTAGAAATTCTGAATCAATCCTCTGCCCACTGCTTTACACCCTTTCTAGCAAACTTTCCACAAAAGGAATTTTTAGTTCATATGTATTTCAATACATGTTTAAGGTGGCCAACTGCGTCAAATTAATCCCTCTCTGGCCAGGCTCTACTCTACTCTGAAAAATGCAAATGCTCTAGTGGATATAGTGCCATTATAGGGCAGAAAGGCAAAAGATGTAGAAGAGCTAGAGGTGCAGGTCTGGTTTCTGTCCGGGACAATGCATCACAAACCTACCTTGTAGAGATTCATCCCAATCACACCCCCTTCCATTAGTACAGATCCCCAGTAACAACCAGTACAGACACCCCAGTACACCTCCAGAAAAAAGACAACCCTCAGTAAAGACATCTTGGTGCGGACCCTCTCCAGTAAGGACTCCCGCAGTGCAGTCCCCCCCAGTGCAGTCACCCTCAGTACAGATTCCCCATTGCAGAAAAGACAAGAGGAGCCCCCCTCAGTTTAAACCTTCCCAGTGCAGATTCACCCTGTACAGTCCACATCAGTACAGACCCCTCCTGAAAACAGACCCTTCCATAGACACACCCAGTACGGAACCCCTGCACTAATGACCCACCCAGAAAACACAACCCTCAGTACACAAACCATTATTGCACACACGTTTGTTGTGTTGGTGATGCTCTGGTCAAAAAGGTTCTGCTGTCTGTCACCCGTAAATGGGTATACCTCCTTCCCCGTTTTACAGTCGAGACTGCGCACACAGACGGGACAGCAGTGCAGAGTTCATACTCTTCCAGTCCCCTAGAAGGATCGGCCTCAAGCGGAGATCTGCCTAGGTGAAAGATCAGCCGCGAAGGATGCAACCTCTAGGGGGTGCTGAAACAGTATAGAAACTCATGTATGACTTTCACATCAAAGATCAAAAATGCATACTATTTTTGAAACAACGTGCTCTGCAAAGTATGGTAGTGTGCTTCAATGCAGTTAACTATGGACATGCCCCTATGCAGACATTCCAAGGATAGACACTTCCAGTAGAGAAACGCCTTGTACAGGCCACCCCAACTACAGACGCCTCCAATGGAAAAGACCCCCCAGTAACCACCAGTACAAACACCCCTCAGCACAGACACCCCAGTACACCCCCGGAAGTATTGACACTCCTCAGTGAAGACATCCGAGAGCAGACCGCCTTCAGTAAAGACTAGAAATTCTGAATCAATCCTCTGCCCACTGCTTTACACCCTTTCTAGCAAACTTTCCACAAAAGGAATTTTTAGTTCATATGTATTTCAATACATGTTTAAGGTGGCCAACTGCGTCAAATTAATCCCTCTCTGGCCAGGCACTACTCTACTCTGAAAAATGCAAATGCTCTAGTGGATATAGTGCCATTATAGGGCAGAAAGGCAAAAGATGTAGAAGAGCTACAGGTGCAGGTCTGGTTTCTGTCCGGGACAATGCAATACAAACCTACCTTGTACAGATTCATCCCAATCACACCCCCTTCCATTAGTACAGATCCCCAGTAACAACCAGTACAGACACCCCAGTACACCTCCAGAAAAAAGACAACCCTCAGTAAAGACATCTTGGTGCGGACCCTCTCCAGTAAGGACTCCCGCAGTGCAGTCCCCCCCAGTGCAGTCACCCTCAGTACAGATTCCCCATTCCAGAAAAGCCAAGAGGAGCCCCCCTCAGTTTAAACCTTCCCAGTGCAGATTCACCCTGTACAGTCCACATCAGTACAGACCCCTCCTGAAAACAGACCCTTCCATAGACACACCCAGTACGGAACCCCTGCACTAATGACCCACCCAGAAAACACAACCCTCAGTACACAAACCATTATTGCACACACGTTTGTTGTGTTGGTGATGCTCTGGTCAAAAAGGTTCTGCTGTCTGTCACCCGTAAATGGGTATACCTCCTTCCCCGTTTTACAGTCGAGACTGCGCACACAGACGGGACAGCAGTGCAGAGTTCATACTCTTCCAGTCCCCTAGAAGGATCGGCCTCAAGCGGAGATCTGCCTAGGTGAAAGATCAGCCGCGAAGGATGCAACCTCTAGGGGGTGCTGAAACAGTATAGAAACTCATGTATGACTTTCACATCAAAGATCAAAAATGCATACTATTTTTGAAACAACGTGCTCTGCAAAGTATGGTAGTGTGCTTCAATGCAGTTAACTATGGACATGCCCCTATGCAGACATTCCAAGGATAGACACTTCCAGTAGAGAATCGCCTTGTACAGGCCACCCCAACTACAGACGCCTCCAATGGAAAAGACCCCCCAGTAACCACCAGTACAAACACCCCTCAGCACAGACACCCCAGTACACCCCCGGAAGTATTGACACTCCTCAGTGAAGACATCCGAGAGCAGACCGCCTTCAGTAAAGACTAGAAATTCTGAATCAATCCTCTGCCCACTGCTTTACACCCTTTCTAGCAAACTTTCCACAAAAGGAATTTTTAGTTCATATGTATTTCAATACATGTTTAAGGTGGCCAACTGCGTCCAATTAATCCCTCTCTGGCCAGGCTCTACTCTACTCTGAAAAATGCAAATGCTCTAGTGGATATAGTGCCATTATAGGGCAGAAAGGCAAAAGATGTAGAAGAGCTACAGGTGCAGGTCTGGTTTCTGTCCGGGACAATGCAATACAAACCTACCTTGTACAGATTCATCCCAATCACACCCCCTTCCATTATTACAGATCCCCAGTAACAACCAGTACAGACACCCCAGTACACCTCCAGAAAAAAGACAACCCTCAGTAAAGACATCTTGGCGCGGACCCTCTCCAGTAAGGACTCCCGCAGTGCAGTCCCCCCCCAGTGCAGTCACCCTCAGTACAGATTCCCCATTGTAGAAAAGCCAAGAGGAGCCCCCCTCAGTTTAAACCTTCCCAGTGCAGATTCACCCTGTACAGTCCACATCAGTACAGACCCCTCCTGAAAACAGACCCTTCCATAGACACACCCAGTACGGAACCCCTGCACTAATGACCCACCCAGAAAACACAACCCTCAGTACACAAACCATTATTGCACACACGTTTGTTGTGTTGGTGATGCTCTGGTCAAAAAGGTTCTGCTGTCTGTCACCCGTAAATGGGTATACCTCCTTCCCCGTTTTACAGTCGAGACTGCGCACACAGACGGGACAGCAGTGCAGAGTTCATACTCTTCCAGTCCCCTAGAAGGATCGGCCTCAAGCGGAGATCTGCCTAGGTGAAAGATCAGCCGCGAAGGATGCAACCTCTAGGGGGTGCTGAAACAGTATAGAAACTCATGTATGACTTTCACATCAAAGATCAAAAATGCATACTATTTTTGAAACAATGTGCTCTGCAAAGTATGGTAGTGTGCTTCAATGCAGTTAACTATGGACATGCCCCTATGCAGACATTCCAAGGATAGACATTTCCAGTAGAGAATCGCCTTGTACAGGCCACCCCAACTACAGACGCCTCCAATGGAAAAGACCCCCCAGTAACCACCAGTACAAACACCCCTCAGCACAGACACCCCAGTACACCCCCGGACGTATTGACACTCCTCAGTGAAGACATCCGAGAGCAGACCGCCTTCAGTAAAGACTAGAAATTCTGAATCAATCCTCTGCCCACTGCTTTACACCCTTTCTAGCAAACTTTCCACAAAAGGAATTTTTAGTTCATATGTATTTCAATACATGTTTAAGGTGGCCAACTGCGTCAAATTAATCCCTCTCTGGCCAGGTTCTACTCTACTCTGAAAAATGCAAATGCTCTAGTGGATATAGTGCCATTATAGGGCAGAAAGGCAAAAGATGTAGAAGAGCTAGAGGTGCAGGTCTGGTTTCTGTCCGGGACAATGCAATACAAACCTACCTTGTACAGATTCATCCCAATCACACCCCCTTCCATTAGTACAGATCCCCAGTAACAACCAGTACAGACACCCCAGTACACCTCCAGAAAAAAGACAACCCTCAGTAAAGACATCTTGGTGCGGACCCTCTCCAGTAAGGACTCCCGCAGTGCAGTCCCCCCCAGTGCAGTCACCCTCAGTACAGATTCCCCATTGCAGAAAAGCCAAGAGGAGCCCCCCTCAGTTTAAACCTTCCCAGTGCAGATTCACCCTGTACAGTCCACATCAGTACAGACCCCTCCTGAAAACAGACCCTTCCATAGACACACCCAGTACGGAACCCCTGCACTAATGACCCACCCAGAAAACACAACCCTCAGTACACAAACCATTATTGCACACACGTTTGTTGTGTTGGTGATGCTCTGGTCAAAAAGGTTCTGCTGTCTGTCACCCGTAAATGGGTATACCTCCTTCCCCGTTTTACAGTCGAGACTGCGCACACAGACGGGACAGCAGTGCAGAGTTCATACTCTTCCAGTCCCCTAGAAGGATCGGCCTCAAGCGGAGATCTGCCTAGGTGAAAGATCAGCCGCGAAGGATGCAACCTCTAGGGGGTGCTGAAACAGTATAGAAACTCATGTATGACTTTCACATCAAAGATCAAAAATGCATACTATTTTTGAAACAACGTGCTCTGCAAAGTATGGTAGTGTGCTTCAATGCAGTTAACTATGGACATGCCCCTATGCAGACATTCCAAGGATAGACACTTCCAGTAGAGAATCGCCTTGTACAGGCCACCCCAACTACAGACGCCTCCAATGGAAAAGACCCCCCAGTAACCACCAGTACAAACACCCCTTAGCACAGACACCCCAGTACACCCCTGGAAGTATTGACACTCCTCAGTGAAGACATCCGAGAGCAGACCGCCTTCAGTAAAGACTAGAAATTCTGAATCAATCCTCTGCCCACTGCTTTACACCCTTTCTAGCAAACTTTCCACAAAAGGAATTTTTAGTTCATATGTATTTCAATACATGTTTAAGGTGGCCAACTGCGTCCAATTAATCCCTCTCTGGCCAGGCTCTACTCTACTCTGAAAAATGCAAATGCTCTAGTGGATATAGTGCCAGTATAGGGCAGAAAGGCAAAAGATGTAGAAGAGCTATAGGTGCAGGTCTGGTTTCTGTCCGGGACAATGCAATACAAACCTGCCTTGTACAGATTCATCCCAATCACACCCCCTTCCATTAGTACAGATCCCCAGTAACAACCAGTACAGACACCCCAGTACACCTCCAGAAAAAAGACAACCCTCAGTAAAGACATCTTGGTGCGGACCCTCTCCAGTAAGGACTCCCGCAGTGCAGTCCCCCCAAGTGCAGTCACCCTCAGTACAGATTCCCCATTGCAGAAAAGCCAAGAGGAGCCCCCCTCAGTTTAAACCTTCCCAGTGCAGATTCACCCTGTACAGTCCACATCAGTACAGACCCCTCCTGAAAACAGACCCTTCCATAGACACACCCAGTACGGAACCCCTGCACTAATGACCCACCCAGAAAACACAACCCTCAGTACACAAACCATTATTGCACACACGTTTGTTGTGTTGGTGATGCTCTGGTCAAAAACGTTCTGCTGTCTGTCACCCGTAAATGGGTATACCTCCTTCCCCGTTTTACAGTCGAGACTGCGCACACAGACGGGACAGCAGTGCAGAGTTCATACTCTTCCAGTCCCCTAGAAGGATCGGCCTCAAGCGGAGATCTGCCTAGGTGAAAGATCAGCCGCGAAGGATGCAACCTCTAGGGGGTGCTGAAACAGTATAGAAACTCATGTATGACTTTCACATCAAAGATCAAAAATGCATACTATTTTTGAAACAACGTGCTCTGCAAAGTATGGTAGTGTGCTTCAATGCAGTTAACTATGGACATGCCCCTATGCAGACATTCCAAGGATAGACACTTCCAGTAGAGAATCGCCTTGTACAGGCCACCCCAACTACAGACGCCTCCAATGGAAAAGACCCCCCAGTAACCACCAGTACAAACACCCCTCAGCACAGACACCCCAGTACACCCCCAGAAGTATTGACACTCCTCAGTGAAGACATCCGAGAGCAGACCGCCTTCAGTAAAGACTAGAAATTCTGAATCAATCCTCTGCCCACTGCTTTACACCCTTTCTAGCAAACTTTCCACAAAAGGAATTTTTAGTTCATATGTATTTCAATACATGTTTAAGGTGGCCAACTGCGTCAAATTAATCCCTCTCTGGCCAGGCACTACTCTACTCTGAAAAATGCAAATGCTCTAGTGGATATAGTGCCATTATAGGGCAGAAAGGCAAAAGATGTAGAAGAGCTACAGGTGCAGGTCTGGTTTCTGTCCAGGACAATGCAATACAAACCTACCTTGTACAGATTCATCCCAATCACACCCCCTTCCATTAGTACAGATCCCCAGTAACATCCAGTACAGACACCCCAGTACACCTCCAGAAAAAAGACAACCCTCAGTAAAGACATCTTGGTGCGGACCCTCTCCAGTAAGGACTCCCGCAGTGCAGTCCCCCCCAGTGCAGTCACCCTCAGTACAGATTCCCCATTGCAGAAAAGCCAAGAGGAGCCCCCCTCAGTTTAAACCTTCCCAGTGCAGATTCACCCTGTACAGTCCACATCAGTACAGACTCCTCCTGAAAACAGACCCTTCCATAGACACACCCAGTACGGAACCCCTGCACTAATGACCCACCCAGAAAACACAACCCTCAGTACACAAACCATTATTGCACACACGTTTGTTGTGTTGGTGATGCTCTGGTCAAAAAGGTTCTGCTGTCTGTCACCCGTAAATGGGTATACCTCCTTCCCCGTTTTACAGTCGAGACTGCGCACACAGACGGGACAGCAGTGCAGAGTTCATACTCTTCCAGTCCCCTAGAAGGATCGGCCTCAAGCGGAGATCTGCCTAGGTGAAAGATCAGCCACGAAGGATGCAACCTCTAGGGGGTGCTGAAACAGTATAGAAACTCATGTATGACTTTCACATCAAAGATCAAAAATGCATACTATTTTTGAAACAACGTGCTCTGCAAAGTATGGTAGTGTGCTTCAATGCAGTTAACTATGGACATGCCCCTATGCAGACATTCCAAGGATAGACACTTCCAGTAGAGAATCGCCTTGTACAGGCCACCCCAACTACAGACGCCTCCAATGGAAAAGACCCCCCAGTAACCACCAGTACAAACACCCCTCAGCACAGACACCCCAGTACACCCCCGGAAGTATTGACACTCCTCAGTGAAGACATCCGAGAGCAGACCGCCTTCAGTAAAGACTAGAAATTCTGAATCAATCCTCTGCCCACTGCTTTACACCCTTTCTAGCAAACTTTCCACAAAAGGAATTTTTAGTTCATATGTATTTCAATACATGTTTAAGGTGGCCAACTGCGTCCAATTAATCCCTCTCTGGCCAGGCTCTACTCTACTCTGAAAAATGCAAATGCTCTAGTGGATATAGTGCCATTATAGGGCAGAAAGGCAAAAGATGTAGAAGAGCTACAGGTGCAGGTCTGGTTTCTGTCCGGGACAATGCAATACAAACCTACCTTGTACAGATTCATCCCAATCACACCCCCTTCCATTAGTACAGATCCCCAGTAACAACCAGTACAGACACCCCAGTACACCTCCAGAAAAAAGACAACCCTCAGTAAAGACATCTTGGTGCGGACCCTCTCCAGTAAGGACTCCCGCAGTGCAGTCCCCCCCCAGTGCAGTCACCCTCAGTACAGATTCCCCATTGTAGAAAAGCCAAGAGGAGCCCCCCTCAGTTTAAACCTTCCCAGTGCAGATTCACCCTGTACAGTCCACATCAGTACAGACCCCTCCTGAAAACAGACCCTTCCATAGACACACCCAGTACGGAACCCCTGCACTAATGACCCACCCAGAAAACACAACCCTCAGTACACAAACCATTATTGCACACACGTTTGTTGTGTTGGTGATGCTCTGGTCAAAAAGGTTCTGCTGTCTGTCACCCGTAAATGGGTATACCTCCTTCCCCGTTTTACAGTCGAGACTGCGCACACAGACGGGACAGCAGTGCAGAGTTCATACTCTTCCAGTCCCCTAGAAGGATCGGCCTCAAGCGGAGATCTGCCTAGGTGAAAGATCAGCCGCGAAGGATGCAACCTCTAGGGGGTGCTGAAACAGTATAGAAACTCATGTATGACTTTCACATCAAAGATCAAAAATGCATACTATTTTTGAAACAATGTGCTCTGCAAAGTATGGTAGTGTGCTTCAATGCAGTTAACTATGGACATGCCCCTATGCAGACATTCCAAGGATAGACATTTCCAGTAGAGAATCGCCTTGTACAGGCCACCCCAACTACAGACGCCTCCAATGGAAAAGACCCCCCAGTAACCACCAGTACAAACACCCCTCAGCACAGACACCCCAGTACACCCCCGGACGTATTGACACTCCTCAGTGAAGACATCCGAGAGCAGACCGCCTTCAGTAAAGACTAGAAATTCTGAATCAATCCTCTGCCCACTGCTTTACACCCTTTCTAGCAAACTTTCCACAAAAGGAATTTTTAGTTCATATGTATTTCAATACATGTTTAAGGTGGCCAACTGCGTCAAATTAATCCCTCTCTGGCCAGGCTCTACTCTACTCTGAAAAATGCAAATGCTCTAGTGGATATAGTGCCATTATAGGGCAGAAAGGCAAAAGATGTAGAAGAGCTAGAGGTGCAGGTCTGGTTTCTGTCCGGGACAATGCAATACAAACCTACCTTGTACAGATTCATCCCAATCACACCCCCTTCCATTAGTACAGATCCCCAGTAACAACCAGTACAGACACCCCAGTAAACCTCCAGAAAAAAGACAACCCTCAGTAAAGACATCTTGGTGCGGACCCTCTCCAGTAAGGACTCCCGCAGTGCAGTCCCCCCCAGTGCAGTCACCCTCAGTACAGATTCCCCATTGCAGAAAAGCCAAGAGGAGCCCCCCTCAGTTTAAACCTTCCCAGTGCAGATTCACCCTGTACAGTCCACATCAGTACAGACCCCTCCTGAAAACAGACCCTTCCATAGACACACCCAGTACGGAACCCCTGCACTAATGACCCACCCAGAAAACACAACCCTCAGTACACAAACCATTATTGCACACACGTTTGTTGTGTTGGTGATGCACTGGTCAAAAAGGTTCTGCTGTCTGTCACCCGTAAATGGGTATACCTCCTTCCCCGTTTTACAGTCGAGACTGCGCACACAGACGGGACAGCAGTGCAGAGTTCATACTCTTCCAGTCCCCTAGAAGGATCGGCCTCAAGCGGAGATCTGCCTAGGTGAAAGATCAGCCGCGAAGGATGCAACCTCTAGGGGGTGCTGAAACAGTATAGAAACTCATGTATGACTTTCACATCAAAGATCAAAAATGCATACTATTATTGAAACAACGTGCTCTGCAAAGTATGGTAGTGTGCTTCAATGCAGTTAACTATGGACATGCCCCTATGCAGACATTCCAAGGATAGACACTTCCAGTAGAGAATCGCCTTGTACAGGCCACCCCAACTACAGACGCCTCCAATGGAAAAGACCCCCCAGTAACCACCAGTACAAACACCCCTCAGCACAGACACCCCAGTACACCCCCGGAAGTATTGACACTCCTCAGTGAAGACATCCGAGAGCAGACCGCCTTCAGTAAAGACTAGAAATTCTGAATCAATCCTCTGCCCACTGCTTTACACCCTTTCTAGCAAACTTTCCACAAAAGGAATTTTTAGTTCATATGTATTTCAATACATGTTTAAGGTGGCCAACTGCGTCAAATTAATCCCTCTCTGGCCAGGCTCTACTCTACTCTGAAAAATGCAAATGCTCTAGTGGATATAGTGCCATTATAGGGCAGAAAGGCAAAAGATGTAGAAGAGCTAGAGGTGCAGGTCTGGTTTCTGTCCGGGACAATGCATCACAAACCTACCTTGTAGAGATTCATCCCAATCACACCCCCTTCCATTAGTACAGATCCCCAGTAACAACCAGTACAGACACCCCAGTACACCTCCAGAAAAAAGACAACCCTCAGTAAAGACATCTTGGTGCGGACCCTCTCCAGTAAGGACTCCCGCAGTGCAGTCCCCCCCAGTGCAGTCACCCTCAGTACAGATTCCCCATTGCAGAAAAGCCAAGAGGAGCCCCCCTCAGTTTAAACCTTCCCAGTGCAGATTCACCCTGTACAGTCCACATCAGTACAGACCCCTCCTGAAAACAGACCCTTCCATAGACACACCCAGTACGGAACCCCTGCACTAATGACCCACCCAGAAAACACAACCCTCAGTACACAAACCATTATTGCACACACGTTTGTTGTGTTGGTGATGCTCTGGTCAAAAAGGTTCTGCTGTCTGTCACCCGTAAATGGGTATACCTCCTTCCCCGTTTTACAGTCGAGACTGCGCACACAGACGGGACAGCAGTGCAGAGTTCATACTCTTCCAGTCCCCTAGAAGGATCGGCCTCAAGCGGAGATCTGCCTAGGTGAAAGATCAGCCGCGAAGGATGCAACCTCTAGGGGGTGCTGAAACAGTATAGAAACTCATGTATGACTTTCACATCAAAGATCAAAAATGCATACTATTTTTGAAACAACGTGCTCTGCAAAGTATGGTAGTGTGCTTCAATGCAGTTAACTATGGACATGCCCCTATGCAGACATTCCAAGGATAGACACTTCCAGTAGAGAATCGCCTTGTACAGGCCACCCCAACTACAGACGCCTCCAATGGAAAAGACCCCCCAGTAACCACCAGTGCAAACACCCCTCAGCACAGACACCCCAGTACACCCCCGGAAGTATTGACACTCCTCAGTGAAGACATCCGAGAGCAGACCGCCTTCAGTAAAGACTAGAAATTCTGAATCAATCCTCTGCCCACTGCTTTACACCCTTTCTAGCAAACTTTCCACAAAAGGAATTTTTAGTTCATATGTATATCAATACATGTTTAAGGTGGCCAACTGCGTCCAATTAATCCCTCTCTGGCCAGGCTCTACTCTACTCTGAAAAATGCAAATGCTCTAGTGGATATAGTGCCATTATAGGGCAGAAAGGCAAAAGATGTAGAAGAGCTACAGGTGCAGGTCTGGTTTCTGTCCGGGACAATGCAATACAAACCTACCTTGTACAGATTCATCCCAATCACACCCCCTTCCATTAGTACAGATCCCCAGTAACAACCAGTACAGACACCCCAGTACACCTCCAGAAAAAAGACAACCCTCAGTAAAGACATCTTGGTGCGGACCCTCTCCAGTAAGGACTCCCGCAGTGCAGTCCCCCCCAGTGCAGTCACCCTCAGTACAGATTCCCCATTGCAGAAAAGCCAAGAGGAGCCCCCCTCAGTTTAAACCTTCCCAGTGCAGATTCACCCTGTACAGTCCACATCAGTACAGACCCCTCCTGAAAACAGACCCTTCCATAGACACACCCAGTACGGAACCCCTGCACTAATGACCCACCCAGAAAACACAACCCTCAGTACACAAACCATTATTGCACACACGTTTGTTGTGTTGGTGATGCTCTGGTCAAAAAGGTTCTGCTGTCTGTCACCCGTAAATGGGTATACCTCCTTCCCCGTTTTACAGTCGAGACTGCGCACACAGACGGGACAGCAGTGCAGAGTTCATACTCTTCCAGTCCCCTAGAAGGATCGGCCTCAAGCGGAGATCTGCCTAGGTGAAAGATCAGCCGCGAAGGATGCAACCTCTAGGGGGTGCTGAAACAGTATAGAAACTCATGTATGACTTTCACATCAAAGATCAAAAATGCATACTATTTTTGAAACAACGTGCTCTGCAAAGTATGGTAGTGTGCTTCAATGCAGTTAACTATGGACATGCCCCTATGCAGACATTCCAAGGATAGACACTTCCAGTAGAGAATCGCCTTGTACAGGCCACCCCAACTACAGACGCCTCCAATGGAAAAGACCCCCCAGTAACCACCAGTGCAAACACCCCTCAGCACAGACACCCCAGTACACCCCCGGAAGTATTGACACTCCTCAGTGAAGACATCCGAGAGCAGACCGCCTTCAGTAAAGACTAGAAATTCTGAATCAATCCTCTGCCCACTGCTTTACACCCTTTCTAGCAAACTTTCCACAAAAGGAATTTTTAGTTCATATGTATTTCAATACATGTTTAAGGTGGCCAACTGCGTCCAATTAATCCCTCTCTGGCCAGGCTCTACTCTACTCTGAAAAATGCAAATGCTCTAGTGGATATAGTGCCATTATAGGGCAGAAAGGCAAAAGATGTAGAAGAGCTACAGGTGCAGGTCTGGTTTCTGTCCGGGACAATGCAATACAAACCTACCTTGTACAGATTCATCCCAATCACACCCCCTTCCATTAGTACAGATCCCCAGTAACAACCAGTACAGACACCCCAGTACACCTCCAGAAAAAAGACAACCCTCAGTAAAGACATCTTGGTGCAGACCCTCTCCAGTAAGGACTCCCGCAGTGCAGTCCCCCTCAGTGCAGTCACCCTCAGTACAGATTCCCCATTGCAGAAAAGCCAAGAGGAGCCCCCCTCAGTTTAAACCTTCCCAGTGCAGATTCACCCTGTACAGTCCACATCAGTACAGACCCCTCCTGAAAACAGACCCTTCCATAGACACACCCAGTACGGAACCCCTGCACTAATGACCCACCCAGAAAACACAACCCTCAGTACACAAACCATTATTGCACACACGTTTGTTGTGTTGGTGATGCTCTGGTCAAAAAGGTTCTGCTGTCTGTCACCCGTAAATGGGTATACCTCCTTCCCCGTTTTACAGTCGAGACTGCGCACACAGACGGGACAGCAGTGCAGAGTTCATACTCTTCCAGTCCCCTAGAAGGATCGGCCTCAAGCGGAGATCTGCCTAGGTGAAAGATCAGCCGCGAAGGATGCAACCTCTAGGGGGTGCTGAAACAGTATAGAAACTCATGTATGACTTTCACATCAAAGATCAAAAATGCATACTATTTTTGAAACAACGTGCTCTGCAAAGTATGGTAGTGTGCTTCAATGCAGTTAACTATGGACATGCCCCTATGCAGACATTCCAAGGATAGACACTTCCAGTAGAGAATCGCCTTGTACAGGCCACCCCAACTACAGACGCCTCCAATGGAAAAGACCCCCCAGTAACCACCAGTACAAACACCCCTCAGCACAGACACCCCAGTACACCCCCGGAAGTATTGACACTCCTCAGTGAAGACATCCGAGAGCAGACCGCCTTCAGTAAAGACTAGAAATTCTGAATCAATCCTCTGCCCACTGCTTTACACCCTTTCTAGCAAACTTTCCACAAAAGGAATTTTTAGTTCATATGTATTTCAATACATGTTTAAGGTGGCCAACTGCGTCCAATTAATCCCTCTCTGGCCAGGCTCTACTCTACTCTGAAAAATGCAAATGCTCTAGTGGATATAGTGCCAGTATAGGGCAGAAAGGCAAAAGATGTAGAAGAGCTATAGGTGCAGGTCTGGTTTCTGTCCGGGACAATGCAATACAAACCTGCCTTGTACAGATTCATCCCAATCACACCCCCTTCCATTAGTACAGATCCCCAGTAACAACCAGTACAGACACCCCAGTACACCTCCAGAAAAAAGACAACCCTCAGTAAAGACATCTTGGTGCGGACCCTCTCCAGTAAGGACTCCCGCAGTGCAGTCCCCCCAAGTGCAGTCACCCTCAGTACAGATTCCCCATTGCAGAAAAGCCAAGAGGAGCCCCCCTCAGTTTAAACCTTCCCAGTGCAGATTCACCCTGTACAGTCCACATCAGTACAGACCCCTCCTGAAAACAGACCCTTCCATAGACACACCCAGTACGGAACCCCTGCACTAATGACCCACCCAGAAAACACAACCCTCAGTACACAAACCATTATTGCACACACGTTTGTTGTGTTGGTGATGCTCTGGTCAAAAAGGTTCTGCTGTCTGTCACCCGTAAATGGGTATACCTCCTTCCCCGTTTTACAGTCGAGACTGCGCACACAGACGGGACAGCAGTGCAGAGTTCATACTCTTCCAGTCCCCTAGAAGGATCGGCCTCAAGCGGAGATCTGCCTAGGTGAAAGATCAGCCGCGAAGGATGCAACCTCTAGGGGGTGCTGAAACAGTATAGAAACTCATGTATGACTTTCACATCAAAGATCAAAAATGCATACTATTTTTGAAACAACGTGCTCTGCAAAGTATGGTAGTGTGCTTCAATGCAGTTAACTATGGACATGCCCCTATGCAGACATTCCAAGGATAGACACTTCCAGTAGAGAATCGCCTTGTACAGGCCACCCCAACTACAGACGCCTCCAATGGAAAAGACCCCTCAGTAACCACCAGTGCAAACACCCCTCAGCACAGACACCCCAGTACACCCCCGGAAGTATTGACACTCCTCAGTGAAGACATCCGAGAGCAGACCGCCTTCAGTAAAGACTAGAAATTCTGAATCAATCCTCTGCCCACTGCTTTACACCCTTTCTAGCAAACTTTCCACAAAAGGAATTTTTAGTTCATATGTATTTCAATACATGTTTAAGGTGGCCAACTGCGTCCAATTAATCCCTCTCTGGCCAGGCTCTACTCTACTCTGAAAAATGCAAATGCTCTAGTGGATATAGTGCCATTATAGGGCAGAAAGGCAAAAGATGTAGAAGAGCTACAGGTGCAGGTCTGGTTTCTGTCTGGGACAATGCAATACAAACCTACCTTGTACAGATTCATCCCAATCACACCCCCTTCCATTAGTACAGATCCCCAGTAACAACCAGTACAGACACCCCAGTACACCTCCAGAAAAAAGACAACCCTCAGTAAAGACATCTTGGTGCGGACCCTCTCCAGTAAGGACTCCCGCAGTGCAGTCCCCCCCAGTGCAGTCACCCTCAGTACAGATTCCCCATTGCAGAAAAGCCAAGAGGAGCCCCCCTCAGTTTAAACCTTCCCAGTGCAGATTCACCCTGTACAGTCCACATCAGTAAAGCCCCCTCCTGAAAACAGACCCTTCCATAGACACACCCAGTACGGAACCCCTGCACTAATGACCCACCCAGAAAACACAACCCTCAGTACACAAACCATTATTGCACACACGTTTGTTGTGTTGGTGATGCTCTGGTCAAAAAGGTTCTGCTGTCTGTCACCCGTAAATGGGTATACCTCCTTCCCCGTTTTACAGTCGAGACTGCGCACACAGACGGGACAGCAGTGCAGAGTTCATACTCTTCCAGTCCCCTAGAAGGATCGGCCTCAAGCGGAGATCTGCCTAGGTGAAAGATCAGCCGCGAAGGATGCAACCTCTAGGGGGTGCTGAAACAGTATAGAAACTCATGTATGACTTTCACATCAAAGATCAAAAATGCATACTATTTTTGAAACAACGTGCTCTGCAAAGTATGGTAGTGTGCTTCAATGCAGTTAACTATGGACATGCCCCTATGCAGACATTCCAAGGGTAGACACTTCCAGTAGAGAATCGCCTTGTACAGGCCACCCCAACTACAGACGCCTCCAATGGAAAAGACCCCCCAGTAACCACCAGTACAAACACCCCTCAGCACAGACACCCCAGTACACCCCCGGAAGTATTGACACTCCTCAGTGAAGACATCCGAGAGCAGACCGCCTTCAGTAAAGACTAGAAATTCTGAATCAATCCTCTGCCCACTGCTTTACACCCTTTCTAGCAAACTTTCCACAAAAGGAATTTTTAGTTCATATGTATTTCAATACATGTTTAAGGTGGCCAACTGCGTCAAATTAATCCCTCTCTGGCCAGGCTCTACTCTACTCTGAAAAATGCAAATGCTCTAGTGGATATAGTGCCATTATAGGGCAGAAAGGCAAAAGATGTAGAAGAGCTACAGGTGCAGGTCTGGTTTCTGTCCGGGACAATGCAATACAAACCTACCTTGTACAGATTCATCCCAATCACACCCCCTTCCATTAGTACAGATCCCCAGTAACATCCAGTACAGACACCCCAGTACACCTCCAGAAAAAAGACAACCCTCAGTAAAGACATCTTGGTGCGGACCCTCTCCAGTAAGGACTCCCGCAGTGCAGTCCCCCAAAGTGCAGTCACCCTCAGTACAGATTCCCCATTGCAGAAAAGCCAAGAGGAGCCCCCCTCAGTTTAAACCTTCCCAGTGCAGATTCACCCTGTACAGTCCACATCAGTACAGACCCCTCCTGAAAACAGACCCTTCCATAGACACACCCAGTACGGAACCCCTGCACTAATGACCCACCCAGAAAACACAACCCTCAGTACACAAACCATTATTGCACACACGTTTGTTGTGTTGGTGATGCTCTGGTCAAAAAGGTTCTGCTGTCTGTCACCCGTAAATGGGTATACCTCCTTCCCCGTTTTACAGTCGAGACTGCGCACACAGACGGGACAGCAGTGCAGAGTTCATACTCTTCCAGTCCCCTAGAAGGATCGGCCTCAAGCGGAGATCTGCCTAGGTGAAAGATCAGCCGCGAAGGATGCAACCTCTAGGGGGTGCTGAAACAGTATAGAAACTCATGTATGACTTTCACATCAAAGATCAAAAATGCATACTATTTTTGAAACAACATGCTCTGCAAAGTATGGTAGTGTGCTTCAATGCAGTTAACTATGGACATGCCCCTATGCAGACATTCCAAGGGTAGACACTTCCAGTAGAGAATCGCCTTGTACAGGCCACCCCAACTACAGACGCCTCCAATGGAAAAGACCCCCCAGTAACCACCAGTACAAACACCCCTCAGCACAGACACCCCAGTACACCCCCGGAAGTATTGACACTCCTCAGTGAAGACATCCGAGAGCAGACCGCCTTCAGTAAAGACTAGAAATTCTGAATCAATCCTCTGCCCACTGCTTTACACCCTTTCTAGCAAACTTTCCACAAAAGGAATTTTTAGTTCATATGTATTTCAATACATGTTTAAGGTGGCCAACTGCGTCAAATTAATCCCTCTCTGGCCAGGCTCTACTCTACTCTGAAAAATGCAAATGCTCTAGTGGATATAGTGCCATTATAGGGCAGAAAGGCAAAAGATGTAGAAGAGCTACAGGTGCAGGTCTGGTTTCTGTCCGGGACAATGCAATACAAACCTACCTTGTACAGATTCATCCCAATCACACCCCCTTCCATTAGTACAGATCCCCAGTAACATCCAGTACAGACACCCCAGTACACCTCCAGAAAAAAGACAACCCTCAGTAAAGACATCTTGGTGCGGACCCTCTCCAGTAAGGACTCCCGCAGTGCAGTCCCCCAAAGTGCAGTCACCCTCAGTACAGATTCCCCATTGCAGAAAAGCCAAGAGGAGCCCCCCTCAGTTTAAACCTTCCCAGTGCAGATTCACCCTGTACAGTCCACATCAGTACAGACCCCTCCTGAAAACAGACCCTTCCATAGACACACCCAGTACGGAACCCCTGCACTAATTACCCACCCAGAAAACACAACCCTCAGTACACAAACCATTATTGCACACACGTTTGTTGTGTTGGTGATGCTCTGGTCAAAAAGGTTCTGCTGTCTGTCACCCGTAAATGGGTATACCTCCTTCCCCGTTTTACAGTCGAGACTGCGCACACAGACGGGACAGCAGTGCAGAGTTCATACTCTTCCAGTCCCCTAGAAGGATCGGCCTCAAGCGGAGATCTGCCTAGGTGAAAGATCAGCCGCGAAGGATGCAACCTCTAGGGGGTGCTGAAACAGTATAGAAACTCATGTATGACTTTCACATCAAAGATCAAAAATGCATACTATTTTTGAAACAACGTGCTCTGCAAAGTATGGTAGTGTGCTTCAATGCAGTTAACTATGGACATGCCCCTATGCAGACATTCCAAGGATAGACACTTCCAGTAGAGAATCGCCTTGTACAGGCCACCCCAACTACAGACGCCTCCAATGGAAAAGACCCCCCAGTAACCACCAGTACAAACACCCCTCAGCACAGACACCCCAGTACACCCCCGGAAGTATTGACACTCCTCAGTGAAGACATCCGAGAGCAGACCGCCTTCAGTAAAGACTAGAAATTCTGAATCAATCCTCTGCCCACTGCTTTACACCCTTTCTAGCAAACTTTCCACAAAAGGAATTTTTAGTTCATATGTATTTCAATACATGTTTAAGGTGGCCAACTGCGTCCAATTAATCCCTCTCTGGCCAGGCTCAACTCTACTCTGAAAAATGCAAATGCTCCAGTGGATATAGTGCCATTATAGGGCAGAAAGGCAAAAGATGTAGAAGAGCTACAGGTGCAGGTCTGGTTTCTGTCCGGGACAATGCAATACAAACCTACCTTGTACAGATTCATCCCAATCACACCCCCTTCCATTAGTACAGATCCCCAGTAACAACCAGTACAGACACCCCAGTACACCTCCAGAAAAAAGACAACCCTCAGTAAAGACATCTTGGTGCGGACCCTCTCCAGTAAGGACTCCCGCAGTGCAGTCCCCCCCCAGTGCAGTCACCCTCAGTACAGATTCCCCATTGTAGAAAAGCCAAGAGGAGCCCCCCTCAGTTTAAACCTTCCCAGTGCAGATTCACCCTGTACAGTCCACATCAGTACAGACCCCTCCTGAAAACAAACCCTTCCATAGACACACCCAGTACGGAACCCCTGCACTAATGACCCACCCAGAAAACACAACCCTTAGTACACAAACCATTATTGCACACACGTTTGTTGTGTTGGTGATGCTCTGGTCAAAAAGGTTCTGCTGTCTGTCACCCGTAAATGGGTATACCTCCTTCCCCGTTTTACAGTCGAGACTGCGCACACAGACGGGACAGCAGTGCAGAGTTCATACTCTTCCAGTCCCCTAGAAGGATCGGCCTCAAGCGGAGATCTGCCTAGGTGAAAGATCAGCCGCGAAGGATGCAACCTCTAGGGGGTGCTGAAACAATATAGAAACTCATGTATGACTTTCACATCAAAGATCAAAAATGCATACTATTTTTGAAACAACGTGCTCTGCAAAGTATGGTAGTGTGCTTCAATGCAGTTAACTATGGACATGCCCCTATGCAGACATTCCAAGGATAGACACTTCCAGTAGAGAATCGCCTTGTACAGGCCACCCCAACTACAGACGCCTCCAATGGAAAAGACCCCCCAGTAACCACCAGTACAAACACCCCTCAGCACAGACACCCCAGTACACCCCCGGAAGTATTGACACTCCTCAGTGAAGACATCCGAGAGCAGACCGCCTTCAGTAAAGACTAGAAATTCTGAATCAATCCTCTGCCCACTGCTTTACACCCTTTCTAGCAAACTTTCCACAAAAGGAATTTTTAGTTCATATGTATTTCAATACATGTTTAAGGTGGCCAACTGCGTCAAATTAATCCCTCTCTGGCCAGGCTCTACTCTACTCTGAAAAATGCAAATGCTCTAGTGGATATAGTGCCATTATAGGGCAGAAAGGCAAAAGATGTAGAAGAGTTAGAGGTGCAGGTCTGGTTTCTGTCCGGGACAATGCATCACAAACCTACCTTGTACAGATTCATCCCAATCACACCCCCTTCCATTAGTACAGATCCCCAGTAACAACCAGTACAGACACCCCAGTACACCTCCAGAAAAAAGACAACCCTCAGTAAAGACATCTTGGTGCGGACCCTCTCCAGTAAGGACTCCCGCAGTGCAGTCCCCCCCAGTGCAGTCACCCTCAGTACAGATTCCCCATTGCAGAAAAGCCAAGAGGAGCCCCCCTCAGTTTAAACCTTCCCAGTGCAGATTCACCCTGTACAGTCCACATCAGTACAGACCCTTCCTGAAAACAGACCCTTCCATAGACACACCCAGTACGGAACCCCTGCACTAATGACCCACCCAGAAAACACAACCCTCAGTACACAAACCATTATTGCACACACGTTTGTTGTGTTGGTGATGCTCTGGTCAAAAAGGTTCTGCTGTCTGTCACCCGTAAATGGGTATACCTCCTTCCCCGTTTTACAGTCGAGACTGCGCACACAGACGGGACAGCAGTGCAGAGTTCATACTCTTCCAGTCCCCTAGAAGGATCGGCCTCAAGCGGAGATCTGCCTAGGTGAAAGATCAGCCGCGAAGGATGCAACCTCTAGGGGGTGCTGAAACAGTATAGAAACTCATGTATGACTTTCACATCAAAGATCAAAAATGCATACTATTTTTGAAACAACGTGCTCTGCAAAGTATGGTAGTGTGCTTCAATGCAGTTAACTATGGACATGCCCCTATGCAGACATTCCAAGGATAGACACTTCCAGTAGAGAATCGCCTTGTACAGGCCACCCCAACTACAGATGCCTCCAATGGAAAAGACCCCCCAGTAACCACCAGTACAAACACCCCTCAGCACAGACACCCCAGTACACCCCCGGAAGTATTGACACTCCTCAGTGAAGACATCCGAGAGCAGACCGCCTTCAGTAAAGACTAGAAATTCTGAATCAATCCTCTGCCCACTGCTTTACACCCTTTCTAGCAAACTTTCCACAAAAGGAATTTTTAGTTCATATGTATTTCAATACATATTTAAGGTGGCCAACTGCGTCAAATTAATCCCTCTCTGGCCAGGCTCTACTCTACTCTGAAAAATGCAAATGCTCTAGTGGATATAGTGCCATTATAGGGCAGAAAGGCAAAAGATGTAGAAGAGCTACAGGTGCAGGTCTGGTTTCTGTCCGGGACAATGCAATACAAACCTACCTTGTACAGATTCATCCCAATCACACCCCCTTCCATTAGTACAGATCCCCAGTAACAACCAGTACAGACACCCCAGTACACCTCCAGAAAAAAGACAACCCTCAGTAAAGACATCTTGGTGCGGACCCTCTCCAGTAAGGACTCCCGCAGTGCAGTCCCCCCCAGTGCAGTCACCCTCAGTACAGATTCCCCATTGCAGAAAAGCCAAGAGGAGCCCCCCTCAGTTTAAACCTTCCCAGTGCAGATTCACCCTGTACAGTCCACATCAGTACAGACCCTTCCTGAAAACAGACCCTTCCATAGACACACCCAGTACGGAACCCCTGCACTAATGACCCACCCAGAAAACACAACCCTCAGTACACAAACCATTATTGCACACACGTTTGTTGTGTTGGTGATGCTCTGGTCAAAAAGGTTCTGCTGTCTGTCACCCGTAAATGGGTATACCTCCTTCCCCGTTTTACAGTCGAGACTGCGCACACAGACGGGACAGCAGTGCAGAGTTCATACTCTTCCAGTCCCATAGAAGGATCGGCCTCAAGCGGAGATCTGCCTAGGTGAAAGATCAGCCGCGAAGGATGCAACCTCTAGGGGGTGCTGAAACAGTATAGAAACTGATGTATGACTTTCACATCAAAGATCAAAAATGCATACTATTTTTGAAACAACGTGCTCTGCAAAGTATGGTAGTGTGCTTCAATGCAGTTAACTATGGACATGCCCCTATGCAGATATTCCAAGGATAGACACTTCCAGTAGAGAATCGCCTTGTACAGGCCACCCCAACTACAGACGCCTCCAATGGAAAAGACCCCCCAGTAACCACCAGTACAAACACCCCTCAGCACAGACACCCCAGTACACCCCCGGAAGTATTGACACTGCTCAGTGAAGACATCCGAGAGCAGACCGCCTTCAGTAAAGACTAGAAATTCTGAATCAATCCTCTGCCCACTGCTTTACACCCTTTCTAGCAAACTTTCCACAAAAGGAATTTTTAGTTCATATGTATTTCAATACATGTTTAAGGTGGCCAACTGCGTCAAATTAATCCCTCTCTGGCCAGGCTCTACTCTACTCTGAAAAATGCAAATGCTCTAGTGGATATAGTGTCAGTATAGGGCAGAAAGGCAAAAGATGTAGAAGAGCTACAGGTGCAGGTCTGGTTTCTGTCCGGGACAATGCAATACAAACCTGCCTTGTACAGATTCATCCCAATCACACCCCCTTCCATTAGTACAGATCCCCAGTAACAACCAGTACAGACACCCCAGTACACCTCCAGAAAAAAGACAACCCTCAGTAAAGACATCTTGGTGCGGACCCTCTCCAGTAAGGACTCCCGCAGTGCAGTCCCCCCCAGTGCAGTCACCCTCAGTACAGATTCCCCATTGCAGAAAAGCCAAGAGGAGCCCCCCTCAGTTTAAACCTTCCCAGTGCAGATTCACCCTGTACAGTCCACATCAGTACAGACCCCTCCTGAAAACAGACCCTTCCATAGACACACCCAGTACGGAACCCCTGCACTAATGACCCACCCAGAAAACACAACCCTCAGTACACAAACCATTATTGCACACACGTTTGTTGTGTTGGTGATGCTCTGGTCAAAAAGGTTCTGCTGTCTGTCACCCGTAAATGGGTATACCTCCTTCCCCGTTTTACAGTCGAGACTGCGCACACAGACGGGACAGCAGTGCAGAGTTCATACTCTTCCAGTCCCCTAGAAGGATCGGCCTCAAGCGGAGATCTGCCTAGGTGAAAGATCAGCCGCGAAGGATGCAACCTCTAGGGGGTGCTGAAACAGTATAGAAACTCATGTATGACTTTCACATCAAAGATCAAAAATGCATACTATTTTTGAAACAATGTGCTCTGCAAAGTATGGTAGTGTGCTTCAATGCAGTTAACTATGGACATGCCCCTATGCAGACATTCCAAGGATAGACACTTCCAGTAGAGAATCGCCTTGTACAGGCCACCCCAACTACAGACGCCTCCAATGGAAAAGACCCCCCAGTAACCACCAGTACAAACACCCCTCAGCACAGACACCCCAGTACACCCCCGGAAGTATTGACACTCCTCAGTGAAGACATCCGAGAGCAGACCGCCTTCAGTAAAGACTAGAAATTCTGAATCAATCCTCTGCCCACTGCTTTACACCCTTTCTAGCAAACTTTCCACAAAAGGAATTTTTAGTTCATATGTATTTCAATACATGTTTAAGGTGGCCAACTGCGTCAAATTAATCCCTCTCTGGCCAGGCTCTACTCTACTCTGAAAAATGCAAATGCTCTAGTGGATATAGTGCCATTATAGGGCAGAAAGGCAAAAGATGTAGAAGAGCTAGAGGTGCAGGTCTGGTTTCTGTCCGGGACAATGCAATACAAACCTGCCTTGTACAGATTCATCCCAATCACACCCCCTTCCATTAGTACAGATCCCCAGTAACAACCAGTACAGACACCCCAGTACACCTCCAGAAAAAAGACAACCCTCAGTAAAGACATCTTGGTGCGGACCCTCTCCAGTAAGGACTCCCGCAGTGCAGTCCCCCCCCAGTGCAGTCACCCTCAGTACAGATTCCCCATTGCAGAAAAGCCAAGAGGAGCCCCCCTCAGTTTAAACCTTCCCAGTGCAGATTCACCCTGTACAGTCCACATCAGTACAGACCCCTCCTGAAAACAGACCCTTCCATAGACACACCCAGTACGGAACCCCTGCACTAATGACCCACCCAGAAAACACAACCCTCAGTACACAAACCATTATTGCACACACGTTTGTTGTGTTGGTGATGCTCTGGTCAAAAAGGTTCTGCTGTCTGTCACCCGTAAATGGGTATACCTCCTTCCCCGTTTTACAGTCGAGACTGCGCACACAGACGGGACAGCAGTGCAGAGTTCATACTCTTCCAGTCCCATAGAAGGATCGGCCTCAAGCGGAGATCTGCCTAGGTGAAAGATCAGCCACGAAGGATGCAACCTCTAGGGGGTGCTGAAACAGTATAGAAACTCATGTATGACTTTCACATCAAAGATCAAAAATGCATACTATTTTTGAAACAACGTGCTCTGTAAAGTATAGTAGTGTGCTTCAATGCAGTTAACTATGGACATGCCCCTATGCAGACATTCCAAGGATAGACATTTCCAGTAGAGAATCGCCTTGTACAGGCCACCCCAACTACAGACGACTCCAATGGAAAAGACCCCCAAGTAACCACCAGTACAAACACCCCTCAGCACAGACACCCCAGTACAACCCCGGAAGTATTGACACTCCTCAGTGAAGACATCCGAGAGCAGACCGCCTTCAGTAAAGACTAGAAATTCTGAATCAATCCTCTGCCCACTGCTTTACACCCTTTCTAGCAAACTTTCCACAAAAGGAATTTTTAGTTCATATGTATTTCAATACATGTTTAAGGTGGCCAACTGCGTCAAATTAATCCCTCTCTGGCCAGGCTCTACTCTACTCTGAAAAATGCAAATGCTCTAGTGGATATAGTGCCATTATAGGGCAGAAAGGCAAAAGATGTAGAAGAGCTAGAGGTGCAGGTCTGGTTTCTGTCCGGGACAATGCATCACAAACCTACCTTGTACAGATTCATCCCAATCACACCCCTTTCCATTAGTACAGATCCCCAGTAACAACCAGTACAGACACCCCAGTACACCTCCAGAAAAAAGACAACCCTCAGTAAAGACATCTTGGTGCGGACCCCCTCCAGTAAGGACTCCCGCAGTGCAGTCCCCCCCACTGCAGTCACCCTCAGTACAGATTCCCCATTGCAGAAAAGCCAAGAGGAGCCCCCCTCAGTTTAAACCTTCCCAGTGCAGATTCACCCTGTACAGTCCACATCAGTACAGACCCCTCCTGAAAACAGACCCTTCCATAGACACAACCAGTACGGAACCCCTGCACTAATGACCCACCCAGAAAACACAACCCTCAGTACACAAACCATTATTGCACACACGTTTGTTGTGTTGGTGATGCTCTGGTCAAAAAGGTTCTGCTGTCTGTCACCCGTAAATGGGTATACCTCCTTCCCCGTTTTACAGTCGAGACTGCGCACACAGACGGGACAGCAGTGCAGAGTTCATACTCTTCCAGTCCCATAGAAGGATCGGCCTCAAGCGGAGATCTGCCTAGGTGAAAGATCAGCCGCGAAGGATGCAACCTCTAGGGGGTGCTGAAACAGTATAGAAACTCATGTATGACTTTCACATCAAAGATCAAAAATGCATACTATTTTTGAAACAACGTGCTCTGCAAACTATGGTAGTGTGCTTCAATGCAGTTAACTATGGACATGCCCCTATGCAGACATTCCAAGGATAGACATTTCCAGTAGAGAATCGCCTTGTACAGGCCACCCCAACTACAGACGCCTCCAATGGAAAAGACCCCCCAGTAACCACCAGTACAAACACCCCTCAGCACAGACACCCCAGTACACCCCCGGAAGTATTGACACTCCTCAGTGAAGACATCCGAGAGCAGACTGCCTTCAGTAAAGACTAGAAATTCTGAATCAATCCTCTGCCCACTGCTTTACACCCTTTCTAGCAAACTTTCCACAAAAGGAATTTTTAGTTCATATGTATTTCAATACATGTTTAAGGTGGCCAACTGCGTCCAATTAATCCCTCTCTGGCCAGGCTCTACTCTACTCTGAAAAATGCAAATGCTCTAGTGGATATAGTGCCATTATAGGGCAGAAAGGCAAAAGATGTAGAAGAGCTACAGGTGCAGGTCTGGTTTCTGTCCGGGACAATGCAATACAAACCTACCTTGTACAGATTCATCCCAATCACACCCCCTTCCATTAGTACAGATCCCCAGTAACAACCAGTACAGACACCCCAGTACACCTCCAGAAAAAAGACAACCCTCAGTAAAGACATCTTGGTGCGCACCCTCTCCAGTAAGGACTCCCGCAGTGCAGTCCCCCCCAGTGCAGTCACCCTCAGTACAGATTCCCCATTGCAGAAAAGCCAAGAGGAGCCCCCCTCAGTTTAAACCTTCCCAGTGCAGATTCACCCTGTACAGTCCACATCAGTACAGACCCCTCCTGAAAACAGACCCTTCCATAGACACACCCAGTACGGAACCCCTGCACTAATGACCCACCCAGAAAACACAACCCTCAGTACACAAACCATTATTGCACACACGTTTGTTGTGTTGGTGATGCTCTGGTCAAAAAGGTTCTGCTGTCTGTCACCCGTAAATGGGTATACCTCCTTCCCCGTTTTACAGTCGAGACTGCGCACACAGACGGGACAGCAGTGCAGAGTTCATACTCTTCCAGTCCCCTAGAAGGATCGGCCTCAAGCGGAGATCTGCCTAGGTGAAAGATCAGCCGCGAAGGATGCAACCTCTAGGGGGTGCTGAAACAGTATAGAAACTCATGTATGACTTTCACATCAAAGATCAAAAATGCATACTATTTTTGAAACAACGTGCTCTGCAAAGTATGGTAGTGTGCTTCAATGCAGTTAACTATGGACATGCCCCTATGCAGACATTCCAAGGATAGACACTTCCAGTAGAGAATCGCCTTGTACAGGCCACCCCAACTACAGACGCCTCCAATGGAAAAGACCCCCCAGTAACCACCAGTACAAACACCCCTCAGCACAGACACCCCAGTACACCCCCGGAAGTATTGACACTCCTCAGTGAAGACATCCGAGAGCAGACCGCCTTCAGTAAAGACTAGAAATTCTGAATCAATCCTCTGCCCACTGCTTTACACCCTTTATAGCAAACTTTCCACAAAAGGAATTTTTAGTTCATATGTATTTCAATACATGTTTAAGGTGGCCAACTGCGTCAAATTAATCCCTCTTTGGCCAGGCACTACTCTACTCTGAAAAATGCAAATGCTCTAGTGGATATAGTGCCATTATAGGGCAGAAAGGCAAAAGATGTAGAAGAGCTACAGGTGCAGGTCTGGTTTCTGTCCGGGACAATGCAATACAAACCTACCTTGTACAGATTCATCCCAATCACACCCCCTTCCATTAGTACAGATCCCCAGTAACATCCAGTACAGACACCCCAGTACACCTCCAGAAAAAAGACAACCCTCAGTAAAGACATCTTGGTGCGGACCCTCTCCAGTAAGGACTCCCGCAGTGCAGTCCCCCCCAGTGCAGTCACCCTCAGTACAGATTCCCCATTGCAGAAAAGCCAAGAGGAGCCCCCCTCAGTTTAAACCTTCCCAGTGCAGATTCACCCTGTACAGTCCACATCAGTACAGACCCCTCCTGAAAACAGACCCTTCCATAGACACACCCAGTACGGAACCCCTGCACTAATGACCCACCCTGAAAACACAACCCTCAGTACACAAACCATTATTGCACACACGTTTGTTGTGTTGGTGATGCTCTGGTCAAAAAGGTTCTGCTGTCTGTCACCCGTAAATGGGTATACCTCCTTCCCCGTTTTACAGTCGAGACTGCGCACACAGACGGGACAGCAGTGCAGAGTTCATACTCTTCCAGTCCCCTAGAAGGATCGGCCTCAAGCGGAGATCTGCCTAGGTGAAAGATCAGCCGCGAAGGATGCAACCTCTAGGGGGTGCTGAAACAGTATAGAAACTCATGTATGACTTTCACATCAAAGATCAAAAATGCATACTATTTTTGAAACAACGTGCTCTGCAAAGTATGGTAGTGTGCTTCAATGCAGTTAACTATGGACATGCCCCTATGCAGACATTCCAAGGATAGACACTTCCAGTAGAGAATCGCCTTGTACAGGCCACCCCAACTACAGACGCCTCCAATGGAAAAGACCCCCCAGTAACCACCAGTACAAACACCCCTCAGCACAGACACCCCAGTACACCCCCGGAAGTATTGACACTCCTCAGTGAAGACATCCGAGAGCAGACCGCCTTCAGTAAAGACTAGAAATTCTGAATCAATCCTCTGCCCACTGCTTTACACCCTTTCTAGCAAACTTTCTACAAAAGGAATTTTTAGTTCATATGTATTTCAATACATGTTTAAGGTGGCCAACTGCGTCCAATTAATCCCTCTCTGGCCAGGCTCTACTCTACTCTGAAAAATGCAAATGCTCCAGTGGATATAGTGCCATTATAGGGCAGAAAGGCAAAAGATGTAGAAGAGCTACAGGTGCAGGTCTGGTTTCTGTCCGGGACAATGCAATACAAACCTACCTTGTACAGATTCATCCCAATCACACCCCCTTCCATTAGTACAGATCCCCAGTAACAACCAGTACAGACACCCCAGTACACCTCCAGAAAAAAGACAACCCTCAGTAAAGACATCTTGGTGCGGACCCTCTCCAGTAAGGACTCCCGCAGTGCAGTCCCCCCCCAGTGCAGTCACCCTCAGTACAGATTCCCCATTGTAGAAAAGCCAAGAGGAGCCCCCCTCAGTTTAAACCTTCCCAGTGCAGATTCACCCTGTACAGTCCACATCAGTACAGACCCCTCCTGAAAACAGACCCTTCCATAGACACACCCAGTACGGAACCCCTGCACTAATGACCCACCCAGAAAACACAACCCTCAGTACACAAACCATTATTGCACACACGTTTGTTGTGTTGGTGATGCTCTGGTCAAAAAGGTTCTGCTGTCTGTCACCCGTAAATGGGTATACCTCCTTCCCCATTTTACAGTCGAGACTGCGCACACAGACGGGACAGCAGTGCAGAGTTCATACTCTTCCAGTCCCCTAGAAGGATCGACCTCAAGCGGAGATCTGCCTAGGTGAAAGATCAGCCGCGAAGGATGCAACCTCTAGGTGGTGCTGAAACAGTATAGAAACTCATGTATGACTTTCACATCAAAGATCAAAAATGCATACTATTTTTGAAACAACGTGCTCTGCAAAGTATGGTAGTGTGCTTCAATGCAGTTAACTATGGACATGCCCCTATGCAGACATTCCAAGGATAGACACTTCCAGTAGAGAATCGCCTTGTACAGGCCACCCCAACTACAGACGCCTCCAATGGAAAAGACCCCCCAGTAACCACCAGTACAAACACCCCTTAGCACAGACACCCCAGTACACCCCCGGAAGTATTGACACTCCTCAGTGAAGACATCCGAGAGCAGACCGCCTTCAGTAAAGACTAGAAATTCTGAATCAATCCTCTGCCCACTGCTTTACACCCTTTCTAGCAAACTTTCTACAAAAAGAATTTTTAGTTCATATGTATTTCAATACATGTTTAAGGTGGCCAACTGCGTCAAATTAATCCCTCTCTGGCCAGGCTCTACTCTGAAAAATGCAAATGCTCTAGTGGATATAGTGCCAGTATAGGGCAGAAAGGCAAAAGATGTAGAAGAGCTACAGGTGCAGATCTGGTTTCTGTCCGGGACAATGCAATACAAACCTGCCTTGTACAGATTCATCCCAATCACACCCCCTTCCATTAGTACAGATCCCCAGTAACAACCAGTACAGACACCCCAGTACACCTCCAGAAAAAAGACAACCCTCAGTAAAGACATCTTGGTGCGGACCCTCTCCAGTAAGGACTCCCGCAGTGCAGTCCCCCCCAGTGCAGTCACCCTCAGTACAGATTCCCCATTGCAGAAAAGCCAAGAGGAGCCCCCCTCAGTTTAAACCTTCCCAGTGCAGATTCACCCTGTACAGTCCACATCAGTACAGACCCCTCCTGAAAACAGACCCTTCCATAGACACACCCAGTACGGAACCCCTGCACTAATGACCCACCCAGAAAACACAACCCTCAGTACACAAACCATTATTGCACACACGTTTGTTGTGTTGGTGATGCTCTGGTCAAAAAGGTTCTGCTGTCTGTCACCCGTAAATGGGTATACCTCCTTCCCCGTTTTACAGTCGAGACTGCGCACACAGACGGGACAGCAGTGCAGAGTTCATACTCTTCCAGTCCCATAGAAGGATCGGCCTCAAGCGGAGATCTGCCTAGGTGAAAGATCAGCCGCGAAGGATGCAACCTCTAGGGGGTGCTGAAACAGTATAGAAACTCATGTATGACTTTCACATCAAAGATCAAAAATGCATACTATTTTTGAAACAACGTGCTCTGCAAAGTATGGCAGTGTGCTTCAATGCAGTTAACTATGGACATGCCCCTATGCAGACATTCCAAGGATAGACACTTCCAGTAGAGAATCGCCTTGTACAGGCCACCCCAACTACAGACGCCTCCAATGGAAAAGACCCCCCAGTAACCACCAGTACAAACACCCCTCAGCACAGACACCCCAGTACACCCCCGGAAGTATTGACACTCCTCAGTGAAGACATCCGAGAGCAGACCGCCTTCAGTAAAGACTAGAAATTCTGAATCAATCCTCTGCCCACTGTTTTACACCCTTTCTAGCAAACTTTCCACAAAAGGAATTTTTAGTTCATATGTATTTCAATACATGTTTAAGGTGGCCAACTGCGTCAAATTAATCCCTCTCTGGCCAGGCTCTACTCTACTCTGAAAAATGCAAATGCTCTAGTGGATATAGTGCCATTATAGGGCAGAAAGGCAAAAGATGTAGAAGAGCTACATGTGCAGGTCTGGTTTCTGTCCGGGACAATGCAATACAAACCTACCTTGTACAGATTCATCCCAATCACACCCCCTTCCATTAGTACAGATCCCCAGTAACAACCAGTACAGACACCCCAGTACACCTCCAGAAAAAAGACAACCCTCAGTAAAGACATCTTGGTGCGGACCCTCTCCAGTAAGGACTCCCGCAGTGCAGTCCCCCCCAGTGCAGTCACCCTCAGTACAGATTCCCCATTGCAGAAAAGCCAAGAGGAGCCCCCCTCAGTTTAAACCTTCCCAGTGCAGATTCACCCTGTACAGTCCACATCAGTACAGACCCCTCCTGAAAACAGACCCTTCCATAGACACACCCAGTACGGAACCCCTGCACTAATGACCCACCCAGAAAACACAACCCTCAGTACACAAACCATTATTGCACACACGTTTGTTGTGTTGGTGATGCTCTGGTCAAAAAGGTTCTGCTGTCTGTCACCCGTAAATGGGTATACCTCCTTCCCCGTTTTACAGTCGAGACTGCGCACACAGACGGGACAGCAGTGCAGAGTTCATACTCTTCCAGTCCCCTAGAAGGATCGGCCTCAAGCGGAGATCTGCCTAGGTGAAAGATCAGCCGTGAAGGATGCAACCTCTAGGGGGTGCTGAAACAGTATAGAAACTCATGTATGACTTTCACATCAAAGATCAAAAATGCATACTATTTTTGAAACAACGTGCTCTGCAAAGTATGGTAGTGTGCTTCAATGCAGTTAACTATGGACATGCCCCTATGCAGACATTCCAAGGATAGACACTTCCAGTAGAGAATCGCCTTGTACAGGCCACCCCAACTACAGACGCCTCCAATGGAAAAGACCCCCCAGTAACCACCAGTACAAACACCCCTTAGCACAGACACCCCAGTACACCCCCGGGAGTATTGACACTCCTCAGTGAAGACATCCGAGAGCAGACCGCCTTCAGTAAAGACTAGAAATTCTGAATCAATCCTCTGCCCACTGCTTTACACCCTTTCTAGCAAACTTTCCACAAAAGGAATTTTTAGTTCATATGTATTTCAATACATGTTTAAGGTGGCCAACTGCGTCAAATTAATCCCTCTCTGGCCAGGCTCTACTCTACTCTGAAAAATGCAAATGCTCTAGTGGATATAGTGCCATTATAGGGCAGAAAGGCAAAAGATGTAGAAGAGCTAGAGGTGCAGGTCTGGTTTCTGTCCGGGACAATGCAATACAAACCTACCTTGTACAGATTCATCCCAATCACACCCCCTTCCATTAGTACAGATCCCCAGTAACAACCAGTACAGACACCCCAGTACACCTCCAGAAAAAAGACAACCCTCAGTAAAGACATCTTGGTGCGGACCCTCTCCAGTAAGGACTCCCGCAGTGCAGTCCCCCCCAGTGCAGTCACCCTCAGTACAGATTCCCCATTGCAGAAAAGCCAAGAGGAGCCCCCCTCAGTTTAAACCTTCCCAGTGCAGATTCACCCTGTACAGTCCACATCAGTACAGACCCCTCCTGAAAACAGACCCTTCCATAGACACACCCAGTACGGAACCCCTGCACTAATGACCCACCCAGAAAACACAACCCTCAGTACACAAACCATTATTGCACACACGTTTGTTGTGTTGGTGATGCTCTGGTCAAAAAGGTTCTGCTGTCTGTCACCCGTAAATGGGTATACCTCCTTCCCCGTTTTACAGTCGAGACTGCGCACACAGACGGGACAGCAGTGCAGAGTTCATACTCTTCCAGTCCCCTAGAAGGATCGGCCTCAAGCGGAGATCTGCCTAGGTGAAAGATCAGCCGCGAAGGATGCAACCTCTAGGGGGTGCTGAAACAGTATAGAAACTCATGTATGACTTTCACATCAAAGATCAAAAATGCATACTATTTTTGAAACAACGTGCTCTGCAAAGTATGGTAGTGTGCTTCAATGCAGTTAACTATGGACATGCCCCTATGCAGACATTCCAAGGATAGACACTTCCAGTAGAGAATCGCCTTGTACAGGCCACCCCAACTACAGACGCCTCCAATGGAAAAGACCCCCCAGTTACCACCAGTACAAACACCCCTCAGCACAGACACCCCAGTACACCCCCGGAAGTATTGACACTCCTCAGTGAAGACATCCGAGAGCAGACCGCCTTCAGTAAAGACTAGAAATTCTGAATCAATCCTCTGCCCACTGCTTTACACCCTTTCTAGCAAACTTTCCACAAAAGGAATTTTTAGTTCATATGTATTTCAATACATGTTTAAGGTGGCCAACTGCGTCCAATTAATCCCTCTCTGGCCAGGCTCTACTCTACTCTGAAAAATGCAAATGCTCCAGTGGATATAGTGCCATTATAGGGCAGAAAGACAAAAGATGTAGAAGAGCTACAGGTGCAGGTCTGGTTTCTGTCCGGGACAATGCAATACAAACCTACCTTGTACAGATTCATCCCAATCACACCCCCTTCCATTAGTACAGATCCCCAGTAACAACCAGTGCAGACACCCCAGTACACCTCCAGAAAAAAGACAACCCTCAGTAAAGACATCTTGGTGCGGACCCTCTCCAGTAAGGACTCCCGCAGTGCAGTCCCCCCCAGTGCAGTCACCCTCAGTACAGATTCCCTATTGCAGAAAAGCCAAGAGGAGCCCCCCTCAGTTTAAACCTTCCCAGTGCAGATTCACCCTGTACAGTCCACATCAGTACAGACCCCTCCTGAAAACAGACCCTTCCATAGACACACCCAGTACGGAACCCCTGCACTAATGACCCACCCAGAAAACACAACCCTTAGTACACAAACCATTATTGCACACACGTTTGTTGTGTTGGTGATGCTCTGGTCAAAAAGGTTCTGCTGTCTGTCACCCGTAAATGGGTATACCTCCTTCCCCGTTTTACAGTCGAGACTGCGCACACAGACGGGACAGCAGTGCAGAGTTCATACTCTTCCAGTCCCCTAGAAGGATCGGCCTCAAGCGGAGATCTGCCTAGGTGAAAGATCAGCCGCGAAGGATGCAACCTCTAGGGGGTGCTGAAACAGTATAGAAACTCATGTATGACTTTCACATCAAAGATCAAAAATGCATACTATTTTTGAAACAACGTGCTCTGCAAAGTATGGTAGTGTGCTTCAATGCAGTTAACTATGGACATGCCCCTATGCAGACATTCCAAGGATAGACACTTCCAGTAGAGAATCGCCTTGTACAGGCCACCCCAACTACAGACGCCTCCAATGGAAAAGACCCCCCAGTAACCACCAGTACAAACACCCCTCAGCACAGACACCCCAGTACACCCCCGGAAGTATTGACACTCCTCAGTGAAGACATCCGAGAGCAGACCGCCTTCAGTAAAGACTAGAAATTCTGAATCAATCCTCTGCCCACTGCTTTACACCCTTTCTAGCAAACTTTCCACAAAAGGAATTTTTAGTTCATATGTATTTCAATACATGTTTAAGGTGGCCAACTGCGTCCAATTAATCCCTCTCTGGCCAGGCTCTACTCTACTCTGAAAAATGCAAATGCTCTAGTGGATATAGTGCCATTATAGGGCAGAAAGGCAAAAGATGTAGAAGAGCTGCAGGTGCAGGTCTGGTTTCTGTCCGGGACAATGCATCACAAACCTACCTTGTACAGATTCATCCCAATCACACCCCCTTCCATTAGTACAGATCCCCAGTAACAACCAGTACAGACACCCCAGTACACCTCCAGAAAAAAGACAACCCTAAGTAAAGACATCTTGGTGCGGAAACTCTCCAGTAAGGACTCCCGCAGTGCAGTCCCCCCCAGTGCAGTCACCCTCAGTACAGATTCCCCATTGCAGAAAAGCCAAGAGGAGCCCCCCTCAGTTTAAACCTTCCCAGTGCAGATTCACCCTGTACAGTCCACATCAGTACAGACCCCTCCTGAAAACAGACCCTTCCATAGACACACCCAGTACGGAACCCCTGCACTAATGACCCACCCAGAAAACACAACCCTCAGTACACAAACTATTATTGCACACACGTTTGTTGTGTTGGTGATGCTCTGGTCAAAAAGGTTCTGCTGTCCGTCACCCGTAAATGGGTATACCTCCTTCCCCGTTTTACAGTCGAGACTGCGCACACAGACGGGACAGCAGTGCAGAGTTCATACTCTTCCAGTCCCCTAGAAGGATCGGCCTCAAGCGGAGATCTGCCTAGGTGAAAGATCAGCCGCGAAGGATGCAACCTCTAGGGGGTGCTGAAACAGTATAGAAACTCATGTATGACTTTCACATCAAAGATCAAAAATGCATACTATTTTTGAAACAACGTGCTCTGCAAAGTATGGTAGTGTGCTTCAATGCAGTTAACTATGGACATGCCCCTATGCAGACATTCCAAGGATAGACACTTCCAGTAGAGAATCGCCTTGTACAGGCCACCCCAACTACAGACGCCTCCAATGGAAAAGACCCCCCAGTAACCACCAGTACAAACACCCCTTAGCACAGACACCCCAGTACACCCCCGGAAGTATTGACACTCCTCAGTGAAGACATCCGAGAGCAGACCGCCTTCAGTAAAGACTAGAAATTCTGAATCAATCCTCTGCCCACTGCTTTACACCCTTTCTAGCAAACTTTCTACAAAAGGAATTTTTAGTTCATATGTATTTCAATACATGTTTAAGGTGGCCAACTGCGTCCAATTAATCCCTCTCTGGCCAGGCTCTACTCTACTCTGAAAAATGCAAATGCTCCAGTGGATATAGTGCCATTATAGGGCAGAAAGGCAAAAGATGTAGAAGAGCTACAGGTGCAGGTCTGGTTTCTGTCCGGGACAATGCAATACAAACCTACCTTGTACAGATTCATCCCAATCACACCCCCTTCCATTAGTACAGATCCCCAGTAACAACCAGTACAGACACCCCAGTACACCTCCAGAAAAAAGACAACCCTCAGTAAAGACATCTTGGTGCGGACCCTCTCCAGTAAGGACTCCCGCAGTGCAGTCCCCCCCCAGTGCAGTCACCCTCAGTACAGATTCCCCATTGTAGAAAAGCCAAGAGGAGCCCCCCTCAGTTTAAACCTTCCCAGTGCAGATTCACCCTGTACAGTCCACATCAGTACAGACCCCTCCTGAAAACAGACCCTTCCATAGACACACCCAGTACGGAACCCCTGCACTAATGACCCACCCAGAAAACACAACCCTCAGTACACAAACCATTATTGCACACACGTTTGTTGTGTTGGTGATGCTCTGGTCAAAAAGGTTCTGCTGTCTGTCACCCGTAAATGGGTATACCTCCTTCCCCGTTTTACAGTCGAGACTGCGCACACAGACGGGACAGCAGTGCAGAGTTCATACTCTTCCAGTCCCATAGAAGGATCGGCCTCAAGCGTAGATCTGCCTAGGTGAAAGATCAGCCGCGAAGGATGCAACCTCTAGGGGGTGCTGAAACAGTATAGAAACTCATGTATGACTTTCACATCAAAGATCAAAAATGCATACTATTTTTGAAACAACGTGCTCTGCAAAGTATGGTAGTGTGCTTCAATGCAGTTAACTATGGACATGCCCCTATGCAGACATTCCAAGGATAGACATTTCCAGTAGAGAATCGCCTTGTACAGGCCACCCCAACTACAGACGCCTCCAATGGAAAAGACCCCCCAGTAACCACCAGTACAAACACCCCTCAGCACAGACACCCCAGTACACCCCCGGAAGTATTGACACTCCTCAGTGAAGACATCCGAGAGCAGACTGCCTTCAGTAAAGACTAGAAATTCTGAATCAATCCTCTGCCCACTGCTTTACACCCTTTCTAGCAAACTTTCCACAAAAGGAATTTTTAGTTCATATGTATTTCAATACATGTTTAAGGTGGCCAACTGCGTCCAATTAATCCCTCTCTGGCCAGGCTCTACTCTACTCTGAAAAATGCAAATGCTCTAGTGGATATAGTGCCATTATAGGGCAGAAAGGCAAAAGATGTAGAAGAGCTACAGTTGCATGTCTGGTTTCTGTCCGGGACAATGCAATACAAACCTACCTTGTACAGATTCATCCCAATCACACCCCCTTCCATTAGTACAGATCCCCAGTAACAACCAGTACAGACACCCCAGTACACCTCCAGAAAAAAGACAACCCTCAGTAAAGACATCTTGGTGCGGACTATCTCCAGTAAGGACTCCCGCAGTGCAGTCCCCCCCCAGTGCAGTCACCCTCAGTACAGATTCCCCATTGCAGAAAAGCCAAGAGGAGCCCCCCTCAGTTTAAACCTTCCCAGTGCAGATTCACCCTGTACAGTCCACATCAGTACAGACCCCTCCTGAAAACAGACCCTTCCATAGACACACCCAGTACGGAACCCCTGCACTAATGACCCACCCAGAAAACACAACCCTCAGTACACAAACCATTATTGCACACACGTTTGTTGTGTTGGTGATGCTCTGGTCAAAAAGGTTCTGCTGTCTGTCACCCGTAAATGGGTATACCTCCTTCCCCATTTTACAGTCGAGACTGCGCACACAGACGGGACAGCAGTGCAGAGTTCATACTCTTCCAGTCCCATAGAAGGATCGGCCTCAAGCGGAGATCTGCCTAGGTGAAAGATCAGCCGCGAAGGATGCAACCTCTAGGGGGTGCTGAAACAGTATAGAAACTCATGTATGACTTTCACATCAAAGATCAAAAATGCATACTATTTTTGAAACAACGTGCTCTGCAAAGTATGGTAGTGTGCTTCAATGCAGTTAACTATGGACATGCCCCTATGCAGACATTCCAAGGATAGACACTTCCAGTAGAGAATCGCCTTGTACAGGCCACCCCAACTACAGACGCCTCCAATGGAAAAGACCCCCCAGTAACCACCAGTACAAACACCCCTCAGCACAGACACCCCAGTACACCCCCGGAAGTATTGACACTCCTCAGTGAAGACATCCGAGAGCAGACCGCCTTCAGTAAAGACTAGAAATTCTGAATCAATCCTCTGCCCACTGCTTTACACCCTTTCTAGCAAACTTTCCACAAAAGGAATTTTTAGTTCATATGTATTTCAATACATGTTTAAGGTGGCCAACTGCGTCAAATTAATCCCTCTCTGGCCAGGCTCTACTCTACTCTGAAAAATGCAAATGCTCTAGTGGATATAGTGCCATTATAGGGCAGAAAGGCAAAAGATGTAGAAGAGCTACAGGTGCAGGTCTGGTTTCTCTCCGGGACAATGCAATACAAACCTACCTTGTACAGATTCATCCCAATCACACCCCCTTCCATTAGTACAGATCCCCAGTAACAACCAGTACAGACACCCCAGTACACCTCCAGAAAAAAGACAACCCTCAGTAAAGACATCTTGGTGCGGACCCTCTCCAGTAAGGACTCCCGCAGTGCAGTCCCCCCCAGTGCAGTCACCCTCAGTACAGATTCCCCATTGCAGAAAAGTCAAGAGGAGCCCCCCTCAGTTTAAACCTTCCCAGTGCAGATTCACCCTGTACAGTCCACATCAGTACAGACCCCTCCTGAAAACAGACCCTTCCATAGACACACCCAGTACGGAACCCCTGCACTAATGACCCACCCAGAAAACACAACCCTCAGTACACAAACCATTATTGCACACACGTTTGTTGTGTTGGTGATGCTCTGGTCAAAAAGGTTCTGCTGTCTGTCACCCGTAAATGGGTATACCTCCTTCCCCGTTTTACAGTCGAGACTGCGCACACAGACGGGACAGCAGTGCAGAGTTCATACTCTTCCAGTCCCCTAGAAGGATCGGCCTCAAGCGGAGATCTGCCTAGGTGAAAGATCAGCCGCGAAGGATGCAACCTCTAGGGGGTGCTGAAACAGTATAGAAACTCATGTATGACTTTCACATCAAAGATCAAAAATGCATACTATTTTTGAAACAACGTGCTCTGCAAAGTATGGTAGTGTGCTTCAATGCAGTTAACTATGGACATGCCCCTATGCAGACATTCCAAGGATAGACATTTCCAGTAGAGAATCGCCTTGTACAGGCCACCCCAACTACAGACGCCTCCAATGGAAAAGACCCCCCAGTAACCACCAGTACAAACACCCCTCAGCACAGACACCCCAGTACACCCCCGGAAGTATTGACACTCCTCAGTGAAGACATCCGAGAGCAGACCGCCTTCAGTAAAGACTAGAAATTCTGAATCAATCCTCTGCCCACTGCTTTACACCCTTTCTAGCAAACTTTCCACAAAAGGAATTTTTAGTTCATATGTATTTCAATACATGTTTAAGGTGGCCAACTGCGTCCAATTAATCCCTCTCTGGCCAGGCTCTACTCTACTCTGAAAAATGCAAATGCTCTAGTGGATATAGTGCCATTATAGGGCAGAAAGGCAAAAGATGTAGAAGAGCTACAGGTGCAGGTCTGGTTTCTGTCCGGGACAATGCAATACAAACCTACCTTGTACAGATTCATCCCAATCACACCCCCTTCCATTAGTACAGATCCCCAGTAACAACCAGTACAGACACCCCAGTACACCTCCAGAAAAAAGACAACCCTCAGTAAAGACATCTTGGTGCGGACCCTCTCCAGTAAGGACTCCCGCAGTGCAGTCCCCCCCAGTGCAGTCACCCTCAGTACAGATTCCCCATTGCAGAAAAGCCAAGAGGAGCCCCCCTCAGTTTAAACCTTCCCAGTGCAGATTCACCCTGTACAGTCCACATCAGTACAGACCCCTCCTGAAAACAGACCCTTCCATAGACACACCCAGTACGGAACCCCTGCACTAATGACCCACCCAGAAAACACAACCCTCAGTACACAAACCATTATTGCACACACGTTTGTTGTGTTGGTGATGCTCTGGTCAAAAAGGTTCTGCTGTCTGTCACCCGTAAATGGGTATACCTCCTTCCCCGTTTTACAGTCGAGACTGCGCACACAGACGGGACAGCAGTGCAGAGTTCATACTCTTCCAGTCCCATAGAAGGATCGGCCTCAAGCGGAGATCTGCCTAGGTGAAAGATCAGCCGCGAAGGATGCAACCTCTAGGGGGTGCTGAAACAGTATAGAAACTCATGTATGACTTTCACATCAAAGATCAAAAATGCATACTATTTTTGAAACAACGTGCTCTGCAAAGTATGGTAGTGTGCTTCAATGCAGTTAACTATGGACATGCCCCTATGCAGACATTCAAAGGATAGACACTTCCAGTAGAGAATCGCCTTGTACAGGCCACCCCAACTACAGACGCCTCCAATGGAAAAGACCCCCCAGTAACCACCAGTACAAACACCCCTCAGCACAGACACCCCAGTACACCCCCGGAAGTATTGACACTCCTCAGTGAAGACATCCGAGAGCAGACCGCCTTCAGTAAAGACTAGAAATTCTGAATCAATCCTCTGCCCACTGCTTTACACCCTTTCTAGCAAACTTTCCACAAAAGGAATTTTTAGTTCATATGTATTTCAATACATGTTTAAGGTGGCCAACTGCGTCAAATTAATCCCTCTCTGGCCAGGCTCTACTCTACTCTGAAAAATGCAAATGCTCTAGTGGATATAGTGCCATTATAGGGCAGAAAGGCAAAAGATGTAGAAGAGCTACAGGTGCAGGTCTGGTTTCTGTCCGGGACAATGCAATACAAACCTACCTTGTACAGATTCATCCCAATCACACCCCCTTCCATTAGTACAGATCCCCAGTAACAACCAGTACAGACACCCCAGTACACCTCCAGAAAAAAGACAACCCTCAGTAAAGACATCTTGGTGCGGACCCTCTCCAGTAAGGACTCCCGCAGTGCAGTCCCCCCCAGTGCAGTCAGCCTCAGTACAGATTCCCCATTGCAGAAAAGCCAAGAGGAGCCCCCCTCAGTTTAAACCTTCCCAGTGCAGATTTACCCTGTACAGTCCACATCAGTAAAGCCCCCTCCTGAAAACAGACCCTTCCATAGACACACCCAGTACAGAACCCCTGCACTAATGACCCACCCAGAAAACACAACCCTCAGTACACAAACCATTATTGCACACACGTTTGTTGTGTTGGTGATGCTCTGGTCAAAAAGGTTCTGCTGTCTGTCACCCGTAAATGGGTATACCTCCTTCCCCGTTTTACAGTCGAGACTGCGCACACAGACGGGACAGCAGTGCAGAGTTCATACTCTTCCAGTCCCCTAGAAGGATCGGCCTCAAGCGGAGATCTGCCTAGGTGAAAGATCAGCCGCGAAGGATGCAACCTCTAGGGGGTGCTGAAACAGTATAGAAACTCATGTATGACTTTCACATCAAAGATCAAAAATGCATACTATTTTTGAAACAACGTGCTCTGCAAAGTATGGTAGTGTGCTTCAATGCAGTTAACTATGGACATGCCCCTATGCAGACATTCCAAGGATAGACACTTCCAGTAGAGAATCGCCTTGTACAGGCCTCCCCAACTACAGACGCCTCCAATGGAAAAGACCCCCCAGTAACCACCAGTACAAACACCCCTCAGCACAGACACCCCAGTACACCCCCGGAAGTATTGACACTCCTCAGTGAAGACATCCGAGAGCAGACCGCATTCAGTAAAGACTAGAAATTCTGAATCAATCCTCTGCCCACTGCTTTACACCCTTTCTAGCAAACTTTCCACAAAAGGAATTTTTAGTTCATATGTATTTCAATACATGTTTAAGGTGGCCAACTGCGTCCAATTAATCCCTCTCTGGCCAGGCTCTACTCTACTTTGAAAAATGCAAATGCTCTAGTGGATATAGTGCCATTATAGGGCAGAAAGGCAAAAGATGTAGAAGAGCTAGAGGTGCAGGTCTGGTTTCTGTCCGGGACAATGCAATACAAACCTACCTTGTACAGATTCATCCCAATCACACCCCCTTCCATTAGTACAGATCCCCAGTAACAACCAGTACAGACACCCCAGTACACCTCCAGAAAAAAGACAACCCTCAGTAAAGACATCTTGGTGCGGACCCTCTCCAGTAAGGACTCCCGCAGTGCAGTCCCCCCCAGTGCAGTCACCCTCAGTACAGATTCCCCATTGCAGAAAAGCCAAGAGGAGCCCCCCTCAGTTTAAACCTTCCCAGTGCAGATTCACCCTGTACAGTCCACATCAGTACAGACCCCTCCTGAAAACAGACCCTTCCATAGACACACCCAGTACGGAACCCCTGCACTAATGACCCACCCAGAAAACACAACCCTCAGTACACAAACCATTATTGCACACACGTTTGTTGTGTTGGTGATGCTCTGGTCAAAAAGGTTCTGCTGTCTGTCACCCGTAAATGGGTATACCTCCTTCCCCGTTTTACAGTCGAGACTGCGCACACAGACGGGACAGCAGTGCAGAGTTCATACTCTTCCAGTCCCCTAGAAGGATCGGCCTCAAGCGGAGATCTGCCTAGGTGAAAGATCAGCCGCGAAGGATGCAACCTCTAGGGGGTGCTGAAACAGTATAGAAACTCATGTATGACTTTCACATCAAAGATCAAAAATGCATACTATTTTTGAAACAACGTGCTCTGCAAAGTATGGTAGTGTGCTTCAATGCAGTTAACTATGGACATGCCCCTATGCAGACATTCCAAGGATAGACATTTCCAGTAGAGAATCGCCTTGTACAGGCCACCCCAACTACAGACGCCTCCAATGGAAAAGACCCCCCAAGTAACCACCAGTACAAACACCCCTCAGCACAGACACCCCAGTACACCCCCGGACGTATTGACACTCCTCAGTGAAGACATCCGAGAGCAGACCGCCTTCAGTAAAGACTAGAAATTCTGAATCAATCCTCTGCCCACTGCTTTACACCCTTTCTAGCAAACTTTCCACAAAAGGAATTTTTAGTTCATATGTATTTCAATACATGTTTAAGGTGGCCAACTGCGTCAAATTAATCCCTCTCTGGCCAGGCTCTACTCTACTCTGAAAAATGCAAATGCTCTAGTGGATATAGTGCCATTATAGGGCAGAAAGGCAAAAGATGTAGAAGAGCTAGAGGTGCAGGTCTGGTTTCTGTCCGGGACAATGCAATACAAACCTACCTTGTACAGATTCATCCCAATCACACCCCCTTCCATTAGTACAGATCCCCAGTAACAACCAGTACAGACACCCCAGTACACCTCCAGAAAAAAGACAACCCTCAGTAAAGACATCTTGGTGCGGACCCTCTCCAGTAAGGACTCCCGCAGTGCAGTCCCCCCCAGTGCAGTCACCCTCAGTACAGATTCCCCATTGCAGAAAAGCCAAGAGGAGCCCCCCTCAGTTTAAACCTTCCCAGTGCAGATTCACCCTGTACAGTCCACATCAGTACAGACCCCTCCTGAAAACAGACCCTTCCATAGACACACCCAGTACGGAACCCCTGCACTAATGACCCACCCAGAAAACACAACCCTCAGTACACAAACCATTATTGCACACACGTTTGTTGTGTTGGTGATGCTCTGGTCAAAAAGGTTCTGCTGTCTGTCACCCGTAAATGGGTATACCTCCTTCCCCGTTTTACAGTCGAGACTGCGCACACAGACGGGACAGCAGTGCAGAGTTCATACTCTTCCAGTCCCCTAGAAGGATCGGCCTCAAGCGGAGATCTGCCTAGGTGAAAGATCAGCCGCGAAGGATGCAACCTCTAGGGGGTGCTGAAACAGTATAGAAACTCATGTATGACTTTCACATCAAAGATCAAAAATGCATACTATTTTTGAAACAACGTGCTCTGCAAAGTATGGTAGTGTGCTTCAATGCAGTTAACTATGGACATGCCCCTATGCAGACATTCCAAGGATAGACATTTCCAGTAGAGAATCGCCTTGTACAGGCCACCCCAACTACAGACGCCTCCAATGGAAAAGACCCCCCAGTAACCACCAGTACAAACACCCCTCAGCACAGACACCCCAGTACACCCCCGGACGTATTGACACTCCTCAGTGAAGACATCCGAGAGCAGACCGCCTTCAGTAAAGACTAGAAATTCTGAATCAATCCTCTGCCCACTGCTTTACACCCTTTCTAGCAAACTTTCCACAAAAGGAATTTTTAGTTCATATGTATTTCAATACATGTTTAAGGTGGCCAACTGCGTCAAATTAATCCCTCTCTGGCCAGGCTCTACTCTACTCTGAAAAATGCAAATGCTCTAGTGGATATAGTGCCATTATAGGGCAGAAAGGCAAAAGATGTAGAAGAGCTAGAGGTGCAGGTCTGGTTTCTGTCCGGGACAATGCAATACAAACCTACCTTGTACAGATTCATCCCAATCACACCCCCTTCCATTAGTACAGATCCCCAGTAACAACCAGTACAGACACCCCAGTACACCTCCAGAAAAAAGACAACCCTCAGTAAAGACATCTTGGTGCGGACCCTCTCCAGTAAGGACTCCCGCAGTGCAGTCCCCCCCAGTGCAGTCACCCTCAGTACAGATTCCCCATTGCAGAAAAGCCAAGAGGAGCCCCCCTCAGTTTAAACCTTCCCAGTGCAGATTCACCCTGTACAGTCCACATCAGTACAGACCCCTCCTGAAAACAGACCCTTCCATAGACACACCCAGTACGGAACCCCTGCACTAATGACCCACCCAGAAAACACAACCCTCAGTACACAAACCATTATTGCACACACGTTTGTTGTGTTGGTGATGCTCTGGTCAAAAAGGTTCTGCTGTCTGTCACCCGTAAATGGGTATACCTCCTTCCCCGTTTTACAGTCGAGACTGCGCACACAGACGGGACAGCAGTGCAGAGTTCATACTCTTCCAGTCCCATAGAAGGATCGGCCTCAAGCGGAGATCTGCCTAGGTGAAAGATCAGCCGCGAAGGATGCAACCTCTAGGGGGTGCTGAAACAGTATAGAAACTCATGTATGACTTTCACATCAAAGATCAAAAATGCATACTATTTTTGAAACAACGTGCTCTGCAAAGTATGGTAGTGTGCTTCAATGCAGTTAACTATGGACATGCCCCTATGCAGACATTCCAAGGATAGACATTTCCAGTAGAGAATCGCCTTGTACAGGCCACCCCAACTACAGACGCCTCCAATGGAAAAGACCCCCCAGTAACCACCAGTACAAACACCCCTCAGCACAGACACCCCAGTACACCCCCGGACGTATTGACACTCCTCAGTGAAGACATCCGAGAGCAGACCGCCTTCAGTAAAGACTAGAAATTCTGAATCAATCCTCTGCCCACTGCTTTACACCCTTTCTAGCAAACTTTCCACAAAAGGAATTTTTAGTTCATATGTATTTCAATACATGTTTAAGGTGGCCAACTGCGTCAAATTAATCCCTCTCTGGCCAGGCTCTACTCTACTCTGAAAAATGCAAATGCTCTAGTGGATATAGTGCCATTATAGGGCAGAAAGGCAAAAGATGTAGAAGAGCTAGAGGTGCAGGTCTGGTTTCTGTCCGGGACAATGCAATACAAACCTACCTTGTACAGATTCATCCCAATCACACCCCCTTCCATTAGTACAGATCCCCAGTAACAACCAGTACAGACACCCCAGTACACCTCCAGAAAAAAGACAACCCTCAGTAAAGACATCTTGGTGCGGACCCTCTCCAGTAAGGACTCCCGCAGTGCAGTCCCCCCCAGTGCAGTCACCCTCAGTACAGATTCCCCATTGCAGAAAAGCCAAGAGGAGCCCCCCTCAGTTTAAACCTTCCCAGTGCAGATTCACCCTGTACAGTCCACATCAGTACAGACCCCTCCTGAAAACAGACCCTTCCATAGACACACCCAGTACGGAACCCCTGCACTAATGACCCACCCAGAAAACACAACCCTCAGTACACAAACCATTATTGCACACACGTTTGTTGTGTTGGTGATGCTCTGGTCAAAAAGGTTCTGCTGTCTGTCACCCGTAAATGGGTATACCTCCTTCCCCGTTTTACAGTCGAGACTGCGCACACAGACGGGACAGCAGTGCAGAGTTCATACTCTTCCAGTCCCCTAGAAGGATCGGCCTCAAGCGGAGATCTGCCTAGGTGAAAGATCAGCCGCGAAGGATGCAACCTCTAGGGGGTGCTGAAACAGTATAGAAACTCATGTATGACTTTCACATCAAAGATCAAAAATGCATACTATTTTTGAAACAACGTGCTCTGCAAAGTATGGTAGTGTGCTTCAATGCAGTTAACTATGGACATGCCCCTATGCAGACATTCCAAGGATAGACACTTCCAGTAGAGAATCGCCTTGTACAGGCCACCCCAACTACAGACGCCTCCAATGGAAAAGACCCCCCAGTAACCACCAGTACAAACACCCCTCAGCACAGACACCCCAGTACACCCCCGGAAGTATTGACACTCCTCAGTGAAGACATCCGAGAGCAGACCGCCTTCAGTAAAGACTAGAAATTCTGAATCAATCCTCTGCCCACTGCTTTACACCCTTTCTAGCAAACTTTCCACAAAAGGAATTTTTAGTTCATATGTATTTCAATACATGTTTAAGGTGGCCAACTGCGTCCAATTAATCCATCTCTGGCCAGGCTCTACTCTACTCTGAAAAATGCAAATGCTCTAGTGGATATAGTGCCATTATAGGGCAGAAAGGCAAAAGATGTAGAAGAGCTAGAGGTGCAGGTCTGGTTTCTGTCCGGGACAATGCATCACAAACCTACCTTGTACAGATTCATCCCAATCACACCCCCTTCCATTAGTACAGATCCCCAGTAACAACCAGTACAGACACCCCAGTACACCTCCAGAAAAAAGACAACCCTCAGTAAAGACATCTTGGTGCGGACCCTCTCCAGTAAGGACTCCCGCAGTGCAGTCCCCCCCAGTGCAGTCACCCTCAGTACAGATTCCCCATTGCAGAAAAGCCAAGAGGAGCCCCCCTCAGTTTAAACCTTCCCAGTGCAGATTCACCCTGTACAGTCCACATCAGTACAGACCCCTCCTGAAAACAGACCCTTCCATAGACACACCCAGTACGGAACCCCTGCACTAATGACCCACCCAGAAAACACAACCCTCAGTACACAAACCATTATTGCACACACGTTTGTTGTGTTGGTGATGCTCTGGTCAAAAAGGTTCTGCTGTCTGTCACCCGTAAATGGGTATACCTCCTTCCCCGTTTTACAGTCGAGACTGCGCACACAGACGGGACAGCAGTGCAGAGTTCATACTCTTCCAGTCCCCTAGAAGGATCGGCCTCAAGCGGAGATCTGCCTAGGTGAAAGATCAGCCGCGAAGGATGCAACCTCTAGGGGGTGCTGAAACAGTATAGAAACTCATGTATGACTTTCACATCAAAGATCAAAAATGCATACTATTTTTGAAACAACGTGCTCTGCAAAGTATGGTAGTGTGCTTCAATGCAGTTAACTATGGACATGCCCCTATGCAGACATTCTAAGGATAGACACTTCCAGTAGAGAATCGCCTTGTACAGGCCACCCCAACTACAGACGCCTCCAATGGAAAAGACCCCCCAGTAACCACCAGTACAAACACCCCTCAGCACAGACACCCCAGTACACCCCCGGAAGTATTGACACTCCTCAGTGAAGACATCCGAGAGCAGACCGCCTTCAGTAAAGACTAGAAATTCTGAATCAATCCTCTGCCCACTGCTTTACACCCTTTCTAGCAAACTTTCCACAAAAGGAATTTTTAGTTCATATGTATTTCAATACATGTTTAAGGTGGCCAACTGCGTCCAATTAATCCCTCTCTGGCCAGGCTCAACTCTACTCTGAAAAATGCAAATGCTCCAGTGGATATAGTGCCATTATAGGGCAGAAAGGCAAAAGATGTAGAAGAGCTACAGGTGCAGGTCTGGTTTCTGTCCGGGACAATGCAATACAAACCTACCTTGTACAGATTCATCCCAATCACACCCCCTTCCATTAGTACAGATCCCCAGTAACAACCAGTACAGACACCCCAGTACACCTCCAGAAAAAAGACAACCCTCAGTAAAGACATCTTGGTGCGGACCCTCTCCAGTAAGGACTCCCGCAGTGCAGTCCCCCCCCAGTGCAGTCACCCTCAGTACAGATTCCCCATTGTAGAAAAGCCAAGAGGAGCCCCCCTCAGTTTAAACCTTCCCAGTGCAGATTCACCCTGTACAGTCCACATCAGTACAGACCCCTCCTGAAAACAGACCCTTCCATAGACACACCCAGTACGGAACCCCTGCACTAATGACCCACCCAGAAAACACAACCCTCAGTACACAAACCATTATTGCACACACGTTTGTTGTGTTGGTGATGCTCTGGTCAAAAAGGTTCTGCTGTCTGTCACCCGTAAATGGGTATACCTCCTTCCCCGTTTTACAGTCGAGACTGCGCACACAGACGGGACAGCAGTGCAGAGTTCATACTCTTCCAGTCCCCTAGAAGGATCGGCCTCAAGCGGAGATCTGCCTAGGTGAAAGATCAGCCGCGAAGGATGCAACCTCTAGGGGGTGCTGAAACAGTATAGAAACTCATGTATGACTTTCACATCAAAGATCAAAAATGCATACTATTTTTGAAACAACGTGCTCTGCAAAGTATGGTAGTGTGCTTCAATGCAGTTAACTATGGACATGCCCCTATGCAGACATTCCAAGGATAGACACTTCCAGTAGAGAATCGCCTTGTACAGGCCACCCCAACTACAGACGCCTCCAATGGAAAAGACCCCCCAGTAACCACCAGTACAAACACCCCTCAGCACAGACACCCCAGTACACCCCCGGAAGTATTGACACTCCTCAGTGAAGACATCCGAGAGCAGACCGCCTTCAGTAAAGACTAGAAATTCTGAATCAATCCTCTGCCCACTGCTTTATACCCTTTCTAGCAAACTTTCCACAACAGGGATTTTTAGCTCACATGTATTTCAATACATGTTTAAGATCGCCAACTGCGTCAAAGTAATCCTTTTCAAAGTAATTTCCTAACAAAAATACTTATTTTTATCATGTGAACAAAAAGTGTCAGAAAAGGCTTGGTCTTCAAGCGGTTATAAGTGTGAGTGATGTGTGGCATAAACTTCTAATGCTGGGCATAAAATGACAAAAAAAAATAATAATTTTTTTTTGTTATATAAAGTTGTTCTGCTACTTCTCATGAGTATGGGGATATCACATGTGAGGGATGTCTTTGCAGTTTTAGTCGCACACAGGACCTTAAAATCCAATAAGCACCTGCAGGCTTTTAAAGGGCTATATTTCCTCATTACACTTCTTGATTACCTATCACAGTTTCAGAGGCCCTGAAATGCAAGAATAGTAGAACGCCCCCCAATAACACCTTTTTGGAGACTCCAAGGAATTTGATAAGAAGCCTGGTGAGTATTTTTCAGATCTCCTTTGCTGCCACAAGTATTTGGAAAATGAAGAAAGAAAACATTTTTTTTTTTTTCATTTTTTATTTTTCAAAACCTTGTGAGAAAAAATTAGATCTGCGAAATACTCACCATGCCTCTTATTAAACTCTTTGGGTTTACTTTCCAAAAAGGGGCCATGTGGAGGGGGGGGTGCTATCCTGGCATTTCAGGGCATCAAACTGTGATAGACAGTGAGGAAGTGAAATGAGGAAGTCACGCACCTTCAGGCTTTCAAAGTGGTCATTGGATTTCGGGCTCCTGTAAGTGGATAAGTTCACGAAATATCGCCGTTTTTGTGGTGAAATTGGTCCCATAGGAATGAATGGCGGAATGTTCAAAACTAGAGTGGGAGCTGACAAAAGCTAGAGTGTGAGATGAAAAATCAGGACATGATTTCTAAACTGCCATCACTCCCTCATTTTAAAGCCCACCTACACAAATCTTATATCACAACGTTCAGCTATCCATGCTGCCACTAAAAATGTCCACGGCTAAGCCATAGTCCTGATAGTTTTCACAATATGACCATTTGTTTGCAACTCACGCCACCCATTGACATTCATTGAAAATCCACTATAGACACCTGAAATTTGAAGGGCAATATTTAAACTGCGACTGTGCCTTCATTTTAAATATTTCAGAGACACTATGCAGCAAAATGTAGGTCTGGGTCTTGTGATTCTCACAATATAAAGCTCTTCACTGTAGGATTTATAGTTTTAAAACTACAACCATTTGAAGATGGCAACTGCCAGTGAAGTCAGCAACTTGGAGCAGTTTGTTTATAACCGTGCCTCTGCCCTTGCTGTAGAGTGAGTTGCCATAGGAACCCAGGTGTGTGAGCAGGCAGCAGAGTGACAAAAGCTACTCCACCCACTCCAGGTATAGACTAATGGTGGAGGCAAGAACACTTCACACAATTCCCCAGAAATTGTAGATTTTCTAGTTTGTAGATCTATAACGTTCACACAAAGCAATCAATGTACATTTATTGGGATTTTTTTTTTACCAAAGACATGTAGCAAAATGCATTTTTGCCTAAATTTATCACAAAGTTTGAGTTTTTGGATATTTGCAGTAACAGAAATGAGAAAATTTTGGTTATTTTTTCAAAAGTTTTGGTCTTTTTTTGTTTACAGTGCAAAAAACAAAACAAAACACAGAGGTGATTAAATACCACCAAAAGAAAGCTCTATTTGTGTGAGAAAAAAAAATTTCGTTTGGGTACAAAATTGCATGACCGCACAATTACCAGATGAAATAAGGCAGTGCCAAATAGCAAAAAATGGCCTGGTCAGATAGGGGGTAAATCCTCTGTAGAGCAAGTGGTTAACCGCTTGCCTGCCGCCCTATAGTAGAAGTACTGCTACAGGGCACACAAAATCACGTTTAGATACGTGATGTGCATTTTTGGGTAGGGGTTACGCGAGCGCCGCCCTACCTGTGCCCGCATAGCAGAGAAATACAAAGCAGCATGTCTTTGTAATAAAACATCACACAGTTAACCCTTTGCCCAAAAGTTAATCCCTTCCTGCCCAGTGTCATTAGTAGTGTCAGTGCTTTTTATTAGCAGTGATCACTGGGGATGTCAGTGGCAGTTAGTTCCCCCCCCCAGTGTCAGAATGCCCACCACAGTCCCGCTATAAGTCGCTGATCGCCGTCATTACTAGTACAAATGAAAATTCCAGTATATATACCACCATTTGTAGATGCTATAAACCAGTTAATTTACACGTATTTGTAGCAGAATACATTTTGACCTAAATATATGATTAAATTAGATTTTTTAAATTTTTTTTAAATTGTGTTTCATAGCAAAAAGTAAAAAATCTATTTTTTTTATTTTCAAAATTGTCGGTCTTTTTTTGTTTATAGTGCAAAAAATAAAAAAACATACAGGCGATCAAATACCACTGAAATAAAACCCTATTTGTGGAGGGAAAAGGACATAAATTTCATTTGGGTGCAGTGTTGCATGATCGCGCAATTGTCAGTTAAAGTAACACAGTGCCAAAAATGTCCTGGTCAGGAAGGTGGGGGGGAATCCTTAGGAGGGTAAGTAGTGTGTGAGCCTGAGTGTGATGGAGCCATGTCCCAGACCTGCACTACTACAGGAATAAAGAGGCTGCAAGGTCATCCGACAATCATCTGCTTCTTCCCATGTTTATCTATTGCTGCTTCTACAGATCAGGGGGCTGGCTGTGCACACAGGAGATCGATCCTATGAAAGACCTGTACATACACATGACATTCTGTCCCATCACCCGATGATTGCAGACCACAGCTCCGCCTCCAACCGACCGGGAACATCCATCCCGGTGTAACGGCGGCAAGATAAATATCCCATGAAAATCTGTAACCCCTGAAGCAACTGCGCATGCGCCGGTTTAAGGCACACCAAGCCTTCGGGGGATACCGAGTTACATGGGATACTCATCTTGCCGCTACACCGGATTCCTCTCTCTAGATCCACCCTCACTCGGAATGTCAGTGTTCATCAGCTGCATGGGGGCGGTCCCAATAACTACTCCACCCCAATTACCTCACCGATCATTCATATATATACTAATATAAAAGATACACTGTACTCGCCCCCTGCTCCGCAATCTCCTCCTTCATTCGCTCAGAGATGAAATGATCACCGCCCACATGTTGCTGGCTCCACCTGCTTGCACAGGCTTCGCAATCCATTGGTCCGTCAGTCTGCCACTCTGCAGCGCCGAATCGATGTTGCTCCCAGAAGAGCCAGCTCCAGACTGAGCATTAGTGTTGGGGTTGCTAAGCAACACTCGTGTCTCCTCCCACTTCCTAGCCATCCCTCAGACTCCTCCCACTCCCTGTCCTCAGACTCCTCCCACTCCCTGTCCTCAGACTCCTCCCACTCCCTGTCCCCAGCCCTCCCACGTCCTGTCCTTAGTATCCTCCCACTTCTGGTCCCCATTCTTCTCTACAATAGTCTGGCTGCAGAATGGAGCTCCATTTTTAATAGGAAACACATGACTTCCACTCCCCTTTCTGTGTGGGGTGCTGCACAAATACATTCAACCGAAACACAAGGTGTGTACATGAACTGCTGGCTGCCTTCCCTTCTCTCACTCCCTCCTGTGAGCTCTGCATTAGGGCTCCAGCACAGAACCCTGTGTTCAGTTTCCTATGGATCTGAATGCAGTAGCACTCCAAGGCCTGGCCTCCTTCACATAGTGTTCAAGGCTCCATTCACCCTTGTGCGACTTGGGGAAAAAATAAACTTGACAAAAGTCACATGACAAGTTGCAACCCATGTATTTTAATGGAAGCTGTTCAAATCCATGCAACGAAAGTCGCAGCAACTTTAAAAAGGTTCCTGTGCTACTCATGTGACTTTCATGCGACTGGAGTGATATAGACTGCAATGTAAACTCTCAAAAGTTGCATGAAAGTCACATCTTAACCACTTGATTTATCCCCCTTCCTGACCGGGCTATTTTTTGCGATACAGAGCTGTTACTTTAACTGACAATTGCGCGGTCATGCAATGCTGTACCCAAATTAAATTTGTGTCTTTTTTTCCCTACAAATAGAGCTTTCTTTTGATGGTATTTGATTGCCTGTGCGGTTTTTATTTCTTGCGTTTATAAACAAAAAAATAGACAATTTTGAAAAAAAAAATATACTTTTGACTTTTTTCTATTAAACATCTCCAGTAAATAATCAAATTTCTACATAAATTTAGGCCAAAAGGTATTCTGCTCCATGTCTTTGCTAAAAAAAAAAAAAAAATCCCAATACATGTAAACGAATTGACTTGCGTGGAAGTTATAGCATTTACAAATGGCGGTACATATGCTAGAATGTTTGTTTTGTTTTTTTTTTGTTTTTTTTAGTAGTGACGGCGATCAGCAACTTATAGCAGGTATGCGGCGGGCATTCTGACACTGGGGGGGAACTGACTTTGTGTCACTGACATCCCCAGTGACACCAATACAGTGATCCGTGCTAATAAAAAGCACTGACGCTGTACTAATGGCACTAGGCAGGAAGGGGTTAACATGTGGGGCAGGAAGGGGTTAACATGTGGTGCTTTACACTGTAAGAACACTGCTGTGTATGGCTCTGCTATGCAGAGCCATACAAAGCAGTGTGCAGGAGCTGACAGGGGAGAGATCTGTGAACGCCAGGTGCCGACAGGGAATCACCGGCCGGGACCCAGTGATTGACAGCTGAGCCTGCGAATGGCAGTGCGGGTAGAGCGCGCACGCCCCCCTACCCGGAATATCAAAATCATGTATATATACGTGATTTTTCGCACCAGTGACTCCCTGTAGCAGTATTTCTCCTATATGGTGGTGCGGAATTGGTTAATGTTATCAGTGCAACAATAAAGCCAAAGTCGCACCCATCCAAAGTTACATCAAAGTCACAATGGAAATCGCACGACTTTGGAGTTACATAAGTGTGAATGAAATCTGGACCTTGTGCAGGGCTGTGTTTACCAGCACAGGGATGGACAGGTGTTCCGGGCATCCCGTTGTCGGCTGTCCCATAGCTGTTAATTGGGATGCAACGGTTGCATGGACACAGCCGCTGCTCCCAATGTGACATCCATGTGGATGCATGTACCCAAACACAACCTAGGGTGCATTTGGGACTCTGCACCCCCACCAACAGGAATGTCACATTGGGAGCAGCAGCTGTGCCCGTGCATTCATTGCATCCCAGTTAACAGCTATGGGACGGCCGACAGAGAGATGCCCTAAACGCCTGTCCGTCCCTGTGCCGGTAACCATGGGCCTGCATGGATTAACCACTTGCCGACCCGCCGCAGTGTTTTTACTGTGGCAGGGCTACACCTCTGCGCACAGCGCCGTCTTTTAACGTCGCTGTACAAAACAGGTAGGGGATGCGCGTGCCCACCCTACCCGTCCTGCCGATCGTGGCAGAGGATGTCCATCACCGGGTCCCGGCGATTACCGGTAATCACTGACACATGGCACGGCACGGCTGCAGTGTTTACACTGCAGCTCTGCCATCTGTCAGTTCAGAGCACGCTGAACCTGAGAGAAGACTTTATCTCTCGGGATCAGCTTGTTCCTGTGAAGCACACTACCCCGCCCCCTAGTAAAACAATCCCCTCACATAGTTAACCCTTTCATTACATAAAAATGTTAACCCCTTCCTCCCCAGTGCCATTAGTACAGTGTCAGGTTTTGTTTTTTTTTAACGGATCACTGTATTGGTGTCACTGGGGATGTCAGTGACCCCAAGTCAGTTTCCCCCCAGTGTCAGAATGTCCGCCGCAGTCCCGCCATAAATTGCTGATCACAGTCATAGATCGCTGATCACCTCCATAAGTCGCTGATCGCCGCCATTATTAGTATAATAAGAAAAATCCCAGTATCTTTCTTGTCATTTGTAGACGTGATAACTTTCACGTAAAACCAATTAATTTACACCTATTGGGATTTTTTTTAGCAACAACATATCGCAGAATACATTTTGGCAGAAATTTATGACTAAATTTGATTTTTACATTTTTTTACTGGACATGTTTTATAGCAAAAAGTCCAAAATATTGGTTTTTTTTTCCTCAAAATTGTCAGCCTTTTTTTTTTTACAGCGCAAAAAATAAAAACCGCACAGGCAATCAAATACCACCAAAAGAAAGCTCAATTTGTGGGGAAAAAAAGGATGTACATTTCATTTATGTACCGTATTGCATGACCACGTAATTGTCTGTTAAACTAGCGCAGCGCTGTATAGCAGAAAAATGGCGTAAATTGTAGTATTTATACCATAGTTTGTAGACGCTGTAACTTCCACACAAAGCAATCAAAATACACTCATTGGGATTTTTTTTTACCAAAAACATGTAGCAGAATACATTTTGGCCTAAATTTATAACCAACTTTGAGTTTACTATATATTTTTTATAGCTGAAAGTAAAAATTATTGTTTTTCTTCAAAATTTTTGGCCTTTTTTTGTTTATAGCGTGAAAAATAAAAGGCGCACAGATGATCAAATACCACCGAAAGAAAGCTCTATTTGTGTGAAAAAAAGGACGTAAAGTTCATTTGGGTGCAGAATTGCATGACCGCGCAATTATCAGTTGAATTAGTGCAGCGCCGAGTAGCAAAACGAGGCCTGGTCATTAAGGGGGGTAAATCCTCTGGAGCTCAAGTGGTTAAGAGAAGTAGCAGAGTATATTTTGGGGTGTAATTCCACATATTCGCAGGACATGTGTGAGAAATATACCATTTAAATGACAACTTTGACATCACACAGTTAACCATTTGATTGCCCAAAAGTTAATCCCTTCCTGCCCAGTGTCATTAGTAATGTCAGTGCTTTTTATTAGCAGTGATCACTGGGGATGTCAGTGGCAGTTAGTTCCCCCCCCAGTGTCAGAATGCCTACCGCAGTCCCGCTATAAGTCGCTGATCGCCGTCATTACTAGTACAAATGAAAATTCCAGTATATATACCACCGTTTGTAGATGCTATAAACCAGTTAATTTACATGTATTTGTATCAAAATACATTTTGACCTAAATATATGATGAAATTTAGATTTTTTTAAAAAAAATTTAAATTGTGTTTCATAGCAAAAAGTAAAAAATCTATTTTTTTATTTTCAAAATTGTCTGTCTTTTTTTGTTTATAGAGCAAAAAATAAAAAAACCATACAGGCAATCAAATACCACTGAAAGAAAACCCTATTTGTGGAGGGAAAAGGACATAAATTTCATTTGGGTGCAGTGTTGCATGATCGCGCAATTGTCAGTTAAAGTAACACAGCGCCAAAAATGTCCTGGTCAGGAAGGTGGGGGGGAATCCTTAGGAGGGTAAGTAGTGTGTGAGCCTGAGTGTGATGGAGCCATGTCCCAGACCTGCACTACTACAGGAATAAAGAGGCTGCAAGGTCATCCGACAATCATCTGCTTCTTCCCATGTTTATCTATTGCTGCTTCTACAGATCAGGGGGCTGGCTGTGCACACAGGAGATCGATCCTATGAAAGACCTGTACATACACATGACATTCTGTCCCATCACCCGATGATTGCAGACCACAGCTCCGCCTCCAACCGACCGGGAACATCCATCCCGGTGTAACGGCGGCAAGATAAATATCCCATGAAAATCTGTAACCCCTGAAGCAACTGCGCATGCGCCGGTTTAAGGCACACCCAGCCTTCGGGGGATACCGAGTTACATGGGATACTCATCTTGCCGCTACACCGGATTCCTCTCTCTAGATCCACCCTCACTGAATGTCAGTGTTCATCAGCTGCATGGGGGCGGTCCCAATAACTACTCCACCCCAATTACCTCACCGATTATTCATATATATACTAATATAAAAGATACACTGTACTCGCCCCCTGCTCCACAATCTCCTCCTTCATTCGCTCAGAGATGAAATGATCACCGCCCACATGTTGCTGGCTCCACCTGCTTGCACAGGCTTCGCAATCCATTGGTCCGTCAGTCTGCCACTCTGCAGCGCCGAATCGATGTTGCTCCCAGAAGAGCCAGCTCCAGACTGAGCAGTGGTGTTGGGGTTGCTAAGCAACACTCGTGTCTCCTCCCACTTCCTAGCCATCCCTCAGACTCCTCCCACTCCCTGTCCTCAGACTCCTCCCACTCCCTGTCCTCAGACTCCTCCCACTCCCCGTCCTCAGACTCCTCCCACTTCTGGTCCCCATTCTTCTCTACAATAGTCTGGCTGCAGAATGGAGCTCCATTTTTAATAGGAAACACATGACTTCCACTCCCCTTTCTTTTTGCTAGTGAACTTTAATGCAACAAACGAGCAGAGGATGTAGAGTGGAGCTCCACTCGACAGGAAACATGTGACCTTCACTCTAAATGTTCTAAAGTTCATTAACAAAAACAAATGGTGGAATGGAGGTCACATGTTTCCTGTCCAAAGTGGAGCTCCAGTCTACAGCCAGCTTTTCCAATGAAAAACCTTTTTCTGGGAAGAATGTGGCCAATGAGGAGGTGGATAGCTGTGACCCGGAAGTGTTGGCTGTGTGCTCCATGCGGTGACTGAGGAAGTGATGGTGGGAAGATGAATCTGTTACTGAAGAGCAGTAAGGAGTTCTCCTCTAGCGAGTACTGGGAGCAGTTCTTCCGGCACAGGGGGGTGCGGGCCTTCCAGTGGTATGGCGGATACTTGGAGCTGTGTGGGGTGCTGCACAAATACATTCAACACAAAGACAAGGTGTGTACATGGACTGCTGGCTGCCTTCCCTTCTCTCACTCCCTCCTGTGAGCTCTGCATTAGGGCTCCAGCACAGAACCCTGTGTTCAGTTTCCTATGGATCTGAATGCAGTAACACTCCAAGGCCTGGCCTCCTTCACATAGTGTTCAAGGCTCCATTCACCCTTGTGCGACTTGGGAAAAAATAAACTTGACAAACGTCACATGACAAGTTGCAACCCATGTATTTCAATGGAAGCTGTTCAAATCCATGCAACGAAAGTCGCAGCAACTTTAAAAAGGTTCCTGTGCTACTCATGTGACTTTCATGCGACTGGAGTGATATAGACTGCAATGTAAACTCTCAAAAGTTGCATGAAAGTCGCATCTTAACCACTTGATTTATCCCCCTTCCTGACCAGGCTATTTTTTGCGATACAGCGCTGTTACTTTAACTGACAATTGCGCGGTCATGCAATGCTGTACCCAAATTAAATTTGTGTCTTTTTTTCCCTACAAATAGAGCTTTCTTTTGATGGTATTTGATTGCCTGTGCGGTTTTTATTTCTTGCGTTTATAAACAAAAAAATAGACAATTTTGAAAAAAAAAACTATACTTTTGACTTTTTTCTATTAAACATCTCCAGTAAAAAATCAAATTTCTACATAAATTTAGGCCAAAAAGTATTCTGCTCCATGTCTTTGCTAAAAAAAAAAAAAATCCCAATACATGTAAACGAATTGACTTGCGTGGAAGTTATAGCATTTACAAATGGCGGTACATATGCTAGAATGTTTGTTTTGTTTTTTTTTGTTTTTTTTTAGTAGTGACGGCGATCAGCAACTTATAGCAGGTATGCGGCGGGCATTCTGACACTGTGGGGGAACTGACTTTGTGTCACTGACATCCCCAGTGACACCAATACAGTGATCCGTGCTAATAAAAAGCACTGACGCTGTACTAATGGCACTAGGCAGGAAGGGGTTAACATGTGGGGCAGGAAGGGGTTAACATGTGGTGCTTTACACTGTAAGAACACTGCTGTGTATGGCTCTGCTATGCAGAGCCATACAAAGCAGTGTGCAGGAGCTGACAGGGGAGAGATCTGTGAACGCCAGGTGCCGACAGGGAATCACCGGCCGGGACCCAGTGATTGACAGCTGAGCCTGCGAATGGCAGTGCGGGTAGAGCGCGCACGCCCCCCTACCCGGAATATCAAAATCATGTATATATACGTGATTTTTCGCACCAGTGACTCCCTGTAGCAGTATTTCTCCTATATGGTGGTGCGGAATTGGTTAATGTTATCAGTGCAACAATAAAGCCAAAGTCGCACCCATCCAAAGTTACATCAAAGTCACAATGGAAATCGCACGACTTTGGAGTTACATAAGTGTGAATGAAATCTGGACCTTGTGCAGGGCTGTGTTTACCAGCACAGGGATGGACAGGTGTTCCGGGCATCCCGTTGTCGGCTGTCCCATAGCTGTTAATTGGGATGCAACGGTTGCACGGACACAGCCGCTGCTCCCAATGTGACATCCATGTGGATGCATGTACCCAAACACAACCTAGGGTGCATTTGGGACTCTGCACCCCCACCAACAGGAATGTCACATTGGGAGCAGCAGCTGTGCCCGTGCATTCATTGCATCCCAGTTAACAGCTATGGGACGGCCGACAGAAAGATGCCCTAAACGCCTGTCCATCCCTGTTCCGGTAACCATGGGCCTGCATGGATTAACCACTTGCCGACCCGCCGCAGTGTTTTTACTGTGGCAGGGCGACACCTCTGCGCACAGCGCCGTCTTTTAACGTCGCTGTACAAAACAGGTAGGGGATGCGCGTGCCCACCCTACCCGTCCTGCCGATCGTGGCAGAGGATGTCCATCACCGGGTCCCAGCGATTACCGGTAATCACTGACACATGGCACGGCACGGCTGCAGTGTTTACACTGCAGCTCTGCCATCTGTAAGTTTAGAGCACGCTGAACCTGAGAGAAGACTTTATCTCTCGGGATCAGCGTGTTCCTGTGAAGCACACTACCCCGCCCCCTAGTAAAACACTCCCCTCACATAGTTAACCCTTTCATTACATAAAAATGTTAACCCCTTCCTCCCCAGTGCCATTAGTACAGTGTCAGGTTTTTTTTTTTTTTTTTTTAACGGATCACTGTATTGGTGTCACTGGGGATGTCAGTGACCCCAAGTCAGTTTCCCCCCAGTGTCAGAATGTCCGCCGCAGTCCCGCCATAAGTTGCTGATCACAGTCATAGATCGCTGATCACCTCCATAAGTCGCTGATCGCCGCCATTATTAGTATAATAAGAAAAATCCCAGTATCTTTCTTGTCATTTGTAGACGTGATAACTTTCACGTAAAACCAATTAATTTACACCTATTGGGATTTTTTTTAGCAACGACATATCGCAGAATACATTTTGGCAGAAATTTATGACTAAATTTGATTTTTACATTTTTTTACTGGACATGTTTTATAGCAAAAAGTCCAAAATATTGTTTTTTTTTTCCTCAAAATTGTCAGCCTTTTTTTTTTTACAGCGCAAAAAATAAAAACCGCACAGGCAATCAAATACCACCAAAAGAAAGCTCAATTTGTGGGGAAAAAAAGGATGTAAATTTCATTTATGTACCGTATTGCATGACCACGCAGTTGTCTGTTAAACTAGCGCAGTGCTGTATAGCAGAAAAATGGCGTAAATTGTAGTATTTATACCATAGTTTGTAGACGCTATAACTTCCACACAAAGCAATCAATATACACTCATTGGGATTTTTTTTTACCAAAAACATGTAGCAGAATACATTTTGGCCTAAATTTATAACCAACTTTGAGTTTACTATATATTTTTTATAGCTGAAAGTAAAAATTATTGTTTTTCTTCAAAATTTTTGGCCTTTTTTTGTTTATAGCGTGAAAAATAAAAGGCGCACAGATGATCAAATACCACCGAAAGAAAGCTCTATTTGTGTGAAAAAAAGGACGTAAAGTTCATTTGGGTGCAGAATTGCATGACCGCGCAATTATCAGTTGAATTAGTGCAGCGCCGAGTAGCAAAACAAGGCCTGGTCATTAAGGGAGGTCAATCCTCTGGAGCTCAAGTGGTTAAGAGAAGTAGCAGAGTATATTTTGGGGTGTAATTCCACATATTCGCAGGACATGTGTGAGAAATATACCATTTAAATGACAACTTTGACATCACACAGTTAACCATTTGATTGCCCAAAAGTTAATCCCTTCCTGCCCAGTGTCATTAGTAGTGTCAGTGCTTTTTATTAGCAGTGATCACTGGGGATGTCAGTGGCAGTTAGTTCCCCCCCCCAGTGTCAGAATGCCTACCGCAGTCCCGCTATAAGTCGCTGATTGCCGTCATTACTAGTACAAATGAAAATTCCAGTATATATACCACCATTTGTAGAGGCTATAAACCAGTTAATTTACATGTATTTGTATCAAAATACATTTTGACCTAAATATATGATGAAATTTCGATTTTTTAAAACATTTTTTTAAATTGTGTTTCATAGCAAAAAGTAAAAAATCTATTTTTTTATTTTCAAAATTGTCTGTCTTTTTTGTTTATAGTGCAAAAAATAAAAAAACCATACAGGCAATCAAATACCACTGAAATAAAACCCTATTTGTGGAGGGAAAAGGACATAAATTTCATTTGGGTGCAGTGTTGCATGATCGCGCAATTGTCAGTTAAAGTAACACAGCGCCAAAAATGTCCTGGTCAGGAAGGTGGGGGGGAATCCTTAGGAGGGTAAGTAGTGTGTGAGCCTGAGTGTGATGGAGCCATGTCCCAGACCTGCACTACTACAGGAATGAAGAGGCTGCAAGGTCATCCGACAATCATCTGCTTCTTCCCATGTTTATCTATTGCTGCTTCTACAGATCAGGGGGCTGGCTGTGCACACAGGAGATCGATCCTATGAAAGACCTGTACATACACATGACATTCTGTCCCATCACCCGATGATTGCAGACCACAGCTCCGCCTCCAACCGACCGGGAACATCCATCCCGGTGTAACGGCGGCAAGATAAATATCCCATGAAAATCTGTAACCCCTGAAGCAACTGCGCATGCGCCGGTTTAAGGCACACCCAGCCTTCGGGGGATACCGAGTTACATGGGATACTCATCTTGCCGCTACACCGGATTCCTCTCTCTAGATCCACCCTCACTGAATGTCAGTGTTCATCAGCTGCATGGGGGCGGTCCCAATAACTACTCCACCCCAATTACCTCACCGATTATTCATATATATACTAATATAAAAGATACACTGTACTCGCCCCCTGCTCCGCAATCTCCTCCTTCATTCGCTCAGAGATGAAATGATCACCGCCCACATGTTGCTGGCTCCACCTGCTTGCACAGGCTTCGCAATCCATTGGTCCGTCAGTCTGCCACTCTGCAGCGCCGAATCGATGTTGCTCCCAGAAGAGCCAGCTCCAGACTGAGCAGTGGTGTTGGGGTTGCTAAGCAACACTCGTGTCTCCTCCCCCTTCCTAGCCATCCCTCAGACTCCTCCCACTCCCTGTCCTCAGACTCCTCCCACTCCCTGTCCTCAGACTCCTCCCACTTCTGGTCCCCATTCTTCTCTACAATAGTCTGGCTGCAGAATGGAGCTCCATTTTTAATAGGAAACACATGACTTCCACTCCCCTTTCTTTTTGCTAGTGAACTTTAATGCAACAAACGAGCAGAGGATGTAGAGTGGAGCTCCACTCGACAGGAAACATGTGACCTTCACTCTAAATCAGTGGTTCTCAACCTGCGGGTCGTGACCCCTTTGGGGGTCGAACGACCCTTTCACAGGGGTCCCCTAAGACCATCAGAAAACACATATTTCCGATGTGTAAAGAGCAGCTACTGTGTAGAAAGCAGCTGCTGTGTTGAAAGCAGCAGTATTGGAGGTAAAAACGACACTCATGAATTATAATTACTGGGTAATAATTTTATGGTTGGGGGTCACCACAACATGAGGAACTGTATTAAAGGGTCACGGAATTAGGAAGGTTGAGAACCACTGCTCTAAATGTTCTAAAGTTCATTAACAAAAACAAATGGTGGAATGGAGGTCACATGTTTCCTGTCCAAAGTGGAGCTCCAGTCTACAGCCAGCTTTTCCAATGAAAAACCTTTGCTGGGAAGAATGTGGCCAATGAGGAGGTGGATAGCTGTGACCCGGAAGTGTTGGCTGTGTGCTCCATGCGGTGACTGAGGAAGTGATGGTGGGAAGATGAATCTGTTACTGAAGAGCAGTAAGGAGTTCTCCTCTAGCGAGTACTGGGAGCAGTTCTTCCGGCACAGGGGGGTGCGGGCCTTCCAGTGGTATGGCGGATACTTGGAGCTGTGTGGTGTGCTGCACAAATACATTCAACACAAAGACAAGGTGTGTACATGGACTGCTGGCTGCCTTCCCTTCTCTCACTCCCTCCTGTGAGCTCTGCATTAGGGCTCCAGCACAGAACCCTGTGTTCAGTTTCCTATGGATCTGAATGCAGTAACACTCCAAGGCCTGGCCTCCTTCACATAGTGTTCAAGGCTCCATTCACCCTTGTGCGACTTGGGAAAAAATAAACTTGACAAAAGTCACATGACAAGTTGCAACCCATGTATTTCAATGGAAGCTGTTCAAATCCATGCAACGAAAGTCGCAGCAACTTTAAAAAGGTTCCTGTGCTACTCATGTGACTTTCATGCGACTGGAGTGAAATAGACTGCAATGTAAACTCTCAAAAGTTGCATGAAAGTCGCATCTTAACCACTTGATTTATCCCCCTTCCTGACCAGGCTATTTTTTGCGATACAGAGCTGTTACTTTAACTGACAATTGCGCGGTCATGCAATGCTGTACCCAAATTAAATTTGTGTCTTTTTTTTTCCCTACAAATAGAGCTTTCTTTTGATGGTATTTGATTGCCTGTGCGGTTTTTATTTCTTGCGTTTATAAACAAAAAAATAGACAATTTTGAAAAAAAAAACTATACTTTTGACTTTTTTCTATTAAACATCTCCAGTAAATAATCAAATTTCTACATAAATTTAGGCCAAAAGGTATTCTGCTCCATGTCTTTGCTAATAAAAAAAAATCCCAATACATGTAAACGAATTGACTTGCGTGGAAGTTATAGCATTTACAAATGGCGGTACATATGCTAGAATGTTTGTTTTGTTTTTTTTTTGTTTTTTTTAGTAGTGATGGCGATCAGCAACTTATAGCAGGTATGCGGCGGGCATTCTGACACTGGGGGGGAACTGACTTTGTGTCACTGACATCCCCAGTGACACCAATACAGTGATCCGTGCTAATAAAAAGCACTGACGCTGTACTAATGGCACTAGGCAGGAAGGGGTTAACATGTGGTGCTTTACACTGTAAGAACACTGCTGTGTATGGCTCTGCTATGCAGAGCCATACAAAGCAGTGTGCAGGAGCTGACAGGGGAGAGATCTGTGAACGCCAGGTGCCGACAGGGAATCACCGGCCGGGACCCAGTGATTGACAGCTGAGCCTGCGAATGGCAGTGCGGGTAGAGCGCGCACGCCCCCCTACCCGGAATATCAAAATCATGTATATATACGTGATTTTTCGCACCAGTGACTCCCTGTAGCAGTATTTCTCCTATATGGTGATGCGGAATTGGTTAATGTTATCAATGTAACAATAAAGCCAAAGTCGCACCAAAGTTACATCAAAGTCACAATGGAAATCGCACGACTTTGGAGTTACATAAGTGTGAATGAAATCTGGACCTTGTGCAGGGCTGTGTTTACCAGCACAGGGATGGACGGGTGTTCCAGGCATCCCGTTGTCGGCTGTCCCATAGCTGTTAATTGGGATGCAACGGTTGCACGGACACAGCCGCTGCTCCCAATGTGACATCCATGTGGATGCATGTACCCAAACACAACCTAGGGTGCATTTGGGACTCTGCACCCCCACCAACAGGAATGTCACATTGGGAGCAGCAGCTGTGCCCGTGCATTCATTGCATCCCAGTTAACAGCTATGGGACGGCCGACAGAGAGATGCCCTAAACGCCTGTCCGTCCCTGTGCCGGTAACCATGGGCCTGCATGGATTAACCACTTGCCGACCCGCCGCAGTGTTTTTACTGTGGCAGGGCTACACCTCTGCGCACAGCGCCGTCTTTTAACGTCGCTGTACAAAACAGGTAGGGGATGCGCGTGCCCACCCTACCCGTCCTGCCAATCGTGGCAGAGGATGTCCGTCACCAGGTCCCGGCGACTACCGGTAATCATTGACACAAGGCACGGCACGGCTGCAGTGTTTACACTGCAGCTCTGCCATCTGTCAGTTTAGAGCACGCTGAACCTGAGAGAAGACTTTATCTCTCGGGATCAGCGTGTTCCTGTGAAGCACACTACCCCGCCCCCTAGTAAAACACTCCCCTCACATAGTTAACCCTTTCATTACATAAAAATGTTAACCCCTTCCTCCCCAGTGCCATTAGTACAGTGTCAGTTGTTTTTTTTTTGAACTGATCACTGTATTGGTGTCACTGGGGATGTCAGTGACCCCAAGTCAGTTTCCCCCCAGTGTCAAAATGTCCGCCGCAGTCCCGCCATAAGTCGCTGATCACTGTCATAGATCGCTGATCACCTCCATAAGTCGCTGATTGCCGTCATTATTAGTATAATAAAGAAAAATCCCAGTATCTTTCTTGTCATTTGTAGACGCTATAACTTTCACGTAAACCAATTAATTTACACCTATTGGGATTTTTTTTAGCAACGACATATCGCAGAATACATTTTGGCAGAAATTTATGACTAAAGTTGATTTTTACATTTTTTTACTGGACATGTTTTATAGCAAAAAGTCCAAAATAGATGATGCTCATATATACACATTTACATTTTTATTTATTTTTTTATTTATATATATATATATATTTATTTTTAATATTAATAAAATAACTGGTAATACAATACTAATATGCATCTCTCATTAGTAAATTTTTTAACTTTATATATATATGTTTTTATTTCACCTTTGATTAATTGGAATCCTTATAATTATTTAAGGGCATCTATGAAGGCTGTCCCGCACTTTAATCAGTATGGGTGTGAGGACTCCTTTTGGTTTCAAATAAGGAGGATATGGTAACTATGAGGGTTGCTTTGTATAATGCTATATATACACTCTTTAGATGTGTGTGTGTGTGTATATATGTATATGTATGTATATATATATATATATATATATACATATTTTAATTTTATCAATTTACTCTCTCATTAGCAGTAGTGTTAACCTTATGCCTATGGTACGGTGCGGACCGGGCTCTGGAATTATGGCTGATTAGGATGGGCGGGTACATTCGGGGCGGTTCCACGCCCCGCTGCCTATTTAAGCCAATGCTGTCAGAAGGGGCGTTTCACCCTGATGAAGTCACGTGGATTGTGACGTAACGCGTCGGTTCGTATTGACAGCATTTTCGGTTACGCAGTGACGTTATTTCCGACATCGGCGCCATTTTCTTGGAGGCATCGTGGAATAACATTATCAGAGCATCAGAAACCATGAGTATACTCCGATGATATGGGAAAAATGCTTGTATTGTTCATTTATATGTGAGTAGGCATTTGGCTTCTGTTTGTCCATATGTCAAATAAAAAGCAGGATTACGCTATGGAGGATCTGTTTTGTTTTTAATATTGCTTTTCCATGGTCATATGGATCTGAGTATCCCCGAGATAGGAGAAGAGTGTGAAGCAAATTTATCGCTGTTGCCTGTGTTCCATCCCTGGAGATATCCCTCTTGGTGTCTGTGGGTCATCCACACAGTGAGTTGACCCAGTGGGTCTTAACTGGGAGGTGAGGAGCCATCTTGGTCACGTGTGGATTTGTCTATACAACGTGTGGCACCGTGATCACCCTACAAAGCTTGCTGTGTCTTTTGGTCACCTTATGCGGAAGGTCTTCGCCATGGACTTTCATATAATATTAATTATAGTTTGATTTATGTACACATACACTGTATCACTGCTCTAAGTATTTATGTGTGTGTATTTATGACACCATTAGTCACCTTTGCACCATTTATATATTGCAATATGTTAACCTGTCCTTAACTAGCAGTTAATATCAGCGCTCCACTATTTACAGTCATGGCCGAAATTGTTGGCACCCTTGATATTTCTCCAGGAAATCATGTATTTCTCACGAAACGTATTGCATTAACACATGTTTTGCTATACACATGTTTATTCCCTTTGTGTGTATTGGGACAAAACAAAAAAAGGGAGGAAAGAAAGCAAATTCGACATAATGTCACACAAACCTCCAAAAATGGGCTGGACAAAAGTATTGGCACCCTTTCACAACTGCGGATAAATAAGAATGTTACAAGCATGTGATGCTCCTGTAAACTCACCTGGGGCAAGTAACAGGTGTGGGCAATATAGAAATCACACCTGAAAGCAGATAAAAAGGAGAGACGTTCACTTAACCTTTGCATTGTGTGTCTGTCTGTGCCACACTAAGCATGGACAACAGAAAGAGGAGACGAGAACTGTCTGAGGACCTGAGAACCAAAATTGTGGCAAAATATCAACAATCTCAAGGTTACAAGTCCATCTCCAGAGAACTAGATTTGCCTTTGTCCACAGTGCGCAACATTATCAAGAAGTTTGCAACCCATGGCACTGTAGCTAATCTCCCTGGTCGTGGACGGATGAGGAAAATTGATGAAAGATTGCAACGCAGAATAGTCCGGATGGTGGATAAGCAGCCCCAAACATGTTCCAAAGACATTCAAGCTGTCCTGCAGGCTCAGGGAGCATCAGTGTCAGCGCGAACTATCCGTCGACATTTAAATGAAATGAAACGCTATGGCAGGAGACCCAGGAGGACCCCACTGCTGACACAGAGACATAAAAAAGCAAGACTACAGTTTGCCAAAATGTACTTGAGTAAGCCAAAAGCCTTCTGGGAAAACGTCTTGTGGACAGATGAGACCAAGATAGAGCTTTTCGGTAAAGCACATCATTCTACTGTTTACCGAAAACGGAATGAGGCCTACAAAGAACAAAACACAGTACCTACGGTAAAATATGGTGGAGGTTCAATGATGTTTTGGGGTTGTTTTGCTGCCTCTGGCACTGGGTGCCTTGACTGTGTGCAAGGCATCATGAAATCTGAGGATTACCAAAGGATTTTGGGTCGCACTGTAGGGCCCAGTGTCAGAAAGCTGGGTTTGCGTCCAAGATCCTGGGTCTTCCAGCAGGACAATGACCCCAAACATACGTCAAAAAGCACTCAGAAATGGATGGCAAAGAAGCGCTGGAGAGTTCTGAAGTGGCCAGCAATGAGCCCAGATCTAAATCCCATTGAACACCTGTGGAGAGATCTTAAAATTGCTGTTGGGAAAAGGTGTCCTTCCAATAAGAGAGACCTGGAGCTGTTTGCAAAGGAAGAGTGGTCCAAAATTCCGGGTGAGAGGTGTCAGAAGCTTATTGATGGTTATAGGAAGCGACTGATTTCAGTTATGTTTTCCAAAGGGTGTGCAACCAAATATTAAGTTAAGGGTGCCAATACTTTTGTCCAGCCCATTTTTGGGGTTTTGTGTGACATTATGTCATATTTGCTTTTCTGCCTCTGTTTTATATTTGTTCCAATACATACAAAGGGAATAAACATGTGTATAGCAAAACATGTGTTAATGCAATACCTTTTTTGTGTGAAATACTTGATTTTCAGGAAAAATATCAAGGGTGCCAACAATTTCGGCCATGACTGTATATGTATTACTCTGGTTCTATTGAATTTACTTTGTGGTGAGTGTGAGCAGCTTATTATTAGGCTATCCATCCCCAGCGCTGGAGGCTTTTTTCATTTGTTTTATATCCTGGTATAGTTGTTTTATCTATTTACTCGGCCTACTATTATCTTTTATATTTTACCAAATAATTGGCCAATTTATTGTGTTTTTGTGCATTAAAAGTAAAATAAGTGTATTTTTTTTTTTTTTTTTTTAAATTTGCTTTTGAAAAATCGCTGCACGAGTACTATGTGCCATAGAAAATTGTAGTACCCACCATTTTATTTACTAGAGTGTCTGCTTTAAAAAAATATATAAAGTTTGGGGGTTTAAATTCATTTCCTAGCAAAAAATACTGATTATTTTCATGTGAACAAAAAGTGTCAGAAAAGCCTTGGTCTTCAGGGGGTTAGAGTGAGTGGTATGTGGCATAAACTTGTAATGTTGGGCATAGAATGCCCCCACCCCCCAAAAACGACCCTTTTTGGAAAGTAGACACCCCAAACTATTTGCTGAGAGGCATGTTGAATCAATAGAAGAATTTTTTTTTACAAGTTTTTGGAAAATGAAAAATTTTTTTTTTTTTTTTTTTTACACAAAAGTGTCACTTAAATGATTTACTGCTCACGCATGCCATGGGTATATGTGGAATTACTCCACAAAATACATTCTGCTATTTCTCCCGAGTATGGGGGTACCACATGTGAGACGTTTTGGCAGTCTAGCCAAGTACAGGACCCCAAAATCCAATAAGCACCTTCAGGATTTTAAAGGGCTTTATTTCCTCATTACACTTCCTGACTACCTATCACAGTATCGGAGGCACTGAAATGCCAGGATAGCACCAACCCCCCCCCCCCCCCCCCCCCCAAATGACCCCTTTTTCGAAAGTAGACACGCCAAGGAATTTGATAAGAAGTATGGTGAGTATTTTGCAGATCTCGTTTGTTGCCACAAGTTTTTGGAAAATAAAGAAAAAAAACAAAAACATATTTTTTCTATTCTTTATATTTCAAAACCTTGAGGAAAAAATGAGATCTGCAAAATACTCACATGTCTTTTTAAATTCCTTGGGGTGTCTACTTTCCAGAAAGGGGTCATTTGGGGGGGTTTGGTGCTATCCTGGCATTTCAGAGCCTTCAAAACTATGATAGGTAGTGAGGAAGTTACGCACCTTCAGGCTTTCAAAGTGGTCATTGGATTTCAGGCTCCTGTATGTGGCTAGGCTCCCAAAAAGTCTCACATATGTGGTATCCCCATACTCGGTAGAAGCAGAATGCATTTTGGGGTGTAATTCCACATATACCCATGGCTTGTGCGAGAAATAAATCATTTAAATGACAACTTTGTGTAAAAAAAAAAAAAAAAGTTTGTCATTTTCCAGAAACTTGTGGAAAAAAAAAAATCTTCCATGGGCTCAATATGCCTCTCAGCAGATAGCTTAGGGTGTCTACTTTCCGAAAAGGGGTCATTTGGGGGTATTTGTACTGTCCTGATATTTTAGCATCTCAAGAAATGTGATGGGCAGTCAGAAAGTAAAAGCTGTGTAAATTCCATTATCTCTACATCTATACCATATATTGTAGATGCTATAACTTGCACACAAAGCAATCAATATACACTTACTGGGATTTTTTTAACCAAAAACATGTAGCAGAATACATTTTGGCCTAAATTTATAACTGAATTTGAGTTTACTATATATTTTTTATAGCTGAAAGTAAAATATATTGTTTTTCTTCAAACTTTTTGGTCTTTTTTTTTTATAACGTGAAAAATAAAAAGCGCACAGGTGATCAAATACCACCTTAGAAAGCTCTATTTGTGTGAAAAAAAGAACGTAAATTTCGTTTGGGTGCAGCATTGCATGACCGCGCAATTATCAGTTGAATTAGTGCAGCGCCGAGTAGCAAAAAGAGGCCTGGTCGGGAAGGGGGGTAAATCCTCAGGAGGGCAAGTGGTTAATCTGTTTAATACTTGTGGGTGTGCTACATTTGCATAATGTCATGTACATTACAATAAAGTTATTTTTATACAGTTTTTGTGGTGCAGATGTTTCAGGGGTACATTTGCTTGTGGGTTTTGTAGAACTGAAAGTGATGGAAAATCTTACCAGTCAAGAAGTGATAAGGAGCTCCAGAAGAGGACACGGAGATAGCAACCAAAAATGTTCTAGAAGAAATCTTTTTTTGTCCCTGTTAATTATTACCCTCATTTCCTGCTGTTTGGACAATAAGGGGTCGATTTACAAAAACCGGTGCACTCAGAATCTGGTACAACTGTGCATGGTAGCCAATCAGCTTCTTCAATTAAGCTTTGGCAATGAAACTTGGGAGCCGATTGATTTCTATGCAGTTGCACCAGGATTTTGCAATCACCAGTTTTAGTAAATAACCCCCTAAGTGTCAGAACAGAAAGAAGAGTAAAGCATGAAACACAGGCAGTGTTTCAAATCTGCCAAAAACTTCTCATTGGTCACACAGGTAGCAAGATCTGGCAGTATTTAAAACTGAAAAAAAAAAAAGTTATGCTGAAGTAGGATTTTACCTACTTTACTGGGGAAAAAAACCTGTTTACAGAACATTTTATGTAAAAGTTACCTGTATATTACAAACTCACAGAAGTGTTTCGCCTTCTATCCACTGCCAGCTCTGTTTACAGAGATTCATATAGAGATTGTATTCTACAAACTCTCAGAATACTCTGGAAAACCAGTGTGCTGGGTGCACCCTCTTAATGCCAGCCACAAATGAATGCAGCTATATATTCTTTAACAAATCATAAAATTCATTCTATAACTGCCTCCTGCCAGCCATATAAGGAAATGACGGACTGGCGGCGGTTCTCTCGTTGTGGGAGGACGTCATATGATGTCCTCCCACTCTAACTGCACCCTGGGGGAACGCAGCACAGCAATCTGTTGTGCGCTGTGTCCCTGGGATACAGTGGATCACCGATCACAGTATAGAGCCGATGATGTCGCCTCTGTCATGTGATCAGCTGTGTCCAATCACAGCTGATTGCATGTAAACAAGGAAATGCCGGTTATTGGCAGGAGAGCCGGTAAGCGGCAGTCCTCAGAAGGGACATCTACACTGATTATCAGAGCATCGATGATCAGTGTAGACCCATCAGTGCCAACTGGCAGTGCCCACCCATGCCATATACCACTGCCTACCAGAGCTGCCTTTCAGTGACGCCTATCAGTGCCATGAATGCTGCCTTTCTGTGACCATCAGTGATGCCTGTCAATGCCCATCAGTACCGCCTACCAGTGCCTCCTCATCACTGACTTATTTACAACATTTTATAACAGAAACTAAGAAACTTTCTTTTTTCAACATTCAATTTTTTTTTAGTTTAACAAAAAATGAAAAATCCAGTGGCTATTAAAAACCACCAAAAGAAACTCTATGTCTCAAAAATTTAAATTTTGTTTGGGTACAGTGTTGCATGACCGTGCAATTGTCATTCAAAGTGGACCAGCGTTGAAAGCTGAAAATTGGCCTGGGCAGGAAGGGGGTAAAAGTGCCCGCTAGGCAAGTGGTTAATAAAACTAACTTAAGTGCCTGGATTTGATTTGCAATCCTAATGTACAGAAGCACTCAGATTGGATGAGGGAGAGGTTGTATTATAGCTAATTAGATGTGATGCATGCAAGCATTCCGACAGGGGAAGAGAGTAGAGTGGGCAGACGTCATCAAGACTGCTGCACCAATGTCCAGACAGCAGACTGGAGTTGAGTCATGACACCACAGCAACTCTAAACTGTAATTGATCTGCTCCGCCTACACTGTCCAATCAGCAGTTTAAGAATGAGTAAGTACACTACTGAATTCTTTACCTTTGAAAGGGGAAATTATTATATCCACCTTACTGCTGTAAAAAAAAGCCCTTCAGCTTTTAGAACCACTTTAATTTATTCATAAATGATATAGACGTTGGTATAAATAGCTCAATATCAATGTTTGATGAAAGAAAAAAAAAAAAGAAGCAGGACAATTACTTCACAGCAAGATATAGAAACCCTATAAAGTAGACCTCAATGTTGAGAAATGTAAAGTAATGCACTTGGGGGCCATAAACTAGATTGCGAGGTACTCGCTAGGGAGGGATTCCAGGATGGAAAAGGTTCCAGGGGTCTAAGAACTATTGAAGGATATATTCCTTTCCCTTGCCTAGTCCCCATGGTGCTCCCTCTGGCCACCCCTGGGAGCAGCCCAAAGCAGTAGAAAACTCCTTCCATCCTGGGTGATTTTTGGAGATGGCGACAGCAAATACACTGGTATCATGTACAGATTTTATCTGCTCAGGGATCTGCAATATGTATGCAGTTTTCTGTGTGAAAAAAAAAACGAACATGGCATCAACATTGTGGTGGGAACAGGACACATACAAAATATTTGTTTTGTGTCCTTGCACATACATAACAAATATGCACGTGTGTGAACAAACATGTGCAAGTCAAATCTGCACGTTTTTTTTCTCATCAGTTTTTATGCACGTATGGTAAGAATGAGGCCTCACAGTGCAACTTCTGCTCCCAGCAGCCAAACAAAGCAGCATGGAGGAGAAGCAAAGGTGACTGAAGACAAGTATACAAGTAAACCTGGGCTTTGCCCAGCATTGCCATGCTCACTCCAGGTCACTGACTCAGGATTGTTTTTTTATAGAGACCCGGTCACTAAATTAAAGCTTATCTATGGTCATATTTTAATGTTATACATTTGTCACATTTTTCAATTATTTCTAACCTACTCCAATCTATCCTAATAATTATTAAGAGTTTAAATTTACCTTTTGAAGATGCCCAAACATTTACTTCTTTGATTTATAAGACGTTTACTATGCCCGTACTGACGTGCCACAAAACTCAGAAAGCCTGCCTTCTAACCAAGGCGAACGGAGGAGTTTCAGGAGGCGGAGTCATTTACAACATGAAAGGAGATTTTTCCAAGTAAGCTTATATTGGATTTTAAAAAAGAACTCATTTATATTGTTACTACAATGCCGATGCTCTAAAATGCAAGTGTATGGTGTGACCATAGAACTGCTTTAAAATAGTAGTTTAAATGCTTACTTGCAGTGTAGTTTCCTTTCTATAAATGATTTTGTATTCACTTGCAATGTGTCTTTGAACTGGCTAGAACAGTTAACTACACCAGGAAGAGTCAATTCCCTAGTACAGGGGTGCTCAATATTTGAAGAGCAAGGGTCACTTAAGTGAATTGGTCACCGGTTGCAGGCCACAATCAAATGAAATTGTTCAGAATTTCAATAGTTTTTTTGGGGGGGGACAAAATAATCATTTTCCTCCTTCAAATGCTGAATGATGGCAGGAGGGAGAGAAGGAGAAACCAGCTTTCAGGAGAAAAATGGAGAGGATTGGTTCCTGTAAATGTGTCCTGTACAAGTCTAAAACAGAATCTGACAGCGAGGCAGCATGGGGTGGGATTGTCATTGCGACGCCTGATGCTGTACCAGAGGTTGGGGATGTGTGGTAAAAAAAAAAGTTTCAACCATGGTGTTTTTCCACCCCCTAAACTGCAGATGATATAATTTATAATAAAACATGTTGGGTGGAGCCAAAGGCCGTCACGCCATGTACCTGCGCACTCCTGCTAGTGGTGGAACGTTGGTGAATGAAGCCTGGCAGAGCTTTATCCTGATTGCCTGTTATACAGGATCTTCATGTGAGTTTTAGACTCTTCATATAATTTTTTTTATTGGATTTACACTATTGGAGCCTTCTCTTTCCTCCTATATGTGAGTGTTAGGTCCCTACTACCCATTCATCGGTGAAAAGTTGAAGTTTCACATCTATTGATAATCGGTTGCCAGCTGTAGTTTGTCTTTCAAAGCCTTTGTTGACTTCTGTTATGAGGGTTACAGGAATTCTGGTAAGCCTTTAGATTTACTGGTGTTTCGCACGTGGCGATTTCATTTACACGTTACTGGGGAAGAGGATCATTGATTTTCTCATTATACACATATTTGGTGTCAGTCATTCACATTCTACAGACTTTTGTTACACTTTGAAATGTTTTTTTATAATATATGCATTCACTTTTAGTACTGCAGTTTTGTTACTTATTCTATGAATACAGTGTATCCTATACTTGGTGCCAGCAGCTACATTTTCACTTATTGTGAATATGCTATGCACGTTTTTTTCATTGGGAGCACAGAAATATATATTTATAATAAAAAAATATAAATGAGCCCTTCCTGTTCTGAGCCCCCCTATAATGCTGCTTTCACACTGATGCACTGCAGTTTTCCCCCACCACGGGTGCAGCACAGTGCATTTGCGGCTTTCCTGCAGGTTAGCTGCCCTTCGCCATAGACTTCTATTGTATCTTGCGAATGTGGTGCACCAGAACTCCTGCAGTCAGGCGTTTTGGTGCGTTTTCAGAAAACACACTAAAAGCAGTAATAGAAGACTTATGGCTCAATGCCACTAACCTGCAGGTGCACTGCGCTGCACCCGCAGATCAGTGTGAAAGCAGCCTAAAAGTTGTTAATCTTTTTTAGGTATTAATATACCCATTGCAAAAGTGCAGTGTTTGTGTTTAATACGCTAACCTTCTTTTCCTCTTCCAGCCTCTGCTGGCAGCACTCTATCTCCACGGTGCTAGAAAGGTATCTTGGTATCACTTCGCCTGGGACAGGAGCCGATGCAATAGAGGAAGCAGTGATTTATGCGGTGCCCGTTTCCTCCTCTGCTGGCTTGATGCACTCTGATACTCTGGGATGGCAAGTTGGCAAGCCCAGAGCACAGTCAATGGGTTGCCGACCTCGGGCATGCGCTTTCCTGCTTTGAGGTCGAGGGCCACGCGTTGATCACCCCCTGCCCTAGTACAACCCACTCTCTCCTTGCACATGATATCCCTCTACTCTTCTGGTAGTCCCTTATTACTTCACTACTCCCTTTGCCTCCCTACATAACCTTAGCTGCTGAAGCTAGAGCGAAGGAGAAAACTAGAGAGGGTTGCTTAGTTGACAGCTCTGGAGTGTGCTGGGGCTGCAGCAGCAGTCTAAGGGCAGTTGGATGTCCACATTAGGAGGCTTTTTTCATATAAATAACCTGCACATAGGTTAAATGTCAAGGTAAAAGCACATATAATCTTACAGGAAAGATTATTCTTAAGAATTTGTCCAGCAAAATGGTCTCTTTAAAGCTCATCTCAAACTTTTTTAAAAAGTGCCACTCTTCAGTAGTGTACTTTGAGCCATGGCTAACACCGTGAAGCACCCCCAGGGGTGTGTCAATGACAGCCCAAGCTCACAGGAAGTGGCCTCAACAATGCTGGTCATCATTTACACTAGAAGAGGACCAATGCTAGACAAAAGGTGAGTAATGCACTGAAAGCTGATGTTTTCTTTTTAAACCTGATAAGTGGTTCATTTTTTGTTTTCATTTAAACATGTAGTTGATTAAACAGTTGATTTCTTTTTTAAAAAATAGCAATATTTAAATAAATGAAGTCCATAGAGTGCAGGGAACATAAATATATTTGCACAAGCTTAGTTTACCAGAATATTTTGAATAATGAAAAGCATGTAAAAAAAATAATAAAAAAGTAAGAATCAGCAGAGGATCATGTACTGAGGCTTTACCTTCCCTGATTGCACACCTACTGGTACTCACTACAAAAGCAAACAAAAAATGTACCCACATACAATGAACTAAACAATGAAGGCAGCCACTGCACATTGTTCAACTGTTTTACTTTGGGGGGGGGAGTAGTCTAGAAGAATTATAAATTGAGAAGACTGTGTGAAGATAAGGGTTCTGTATTCATTTAATTGAAGTATCATTCATCACACACAACACCTACTAAAGGCAGTATGACAACATACACACAACATAAGTTTTGGTTATGAATATATGAACAGATGGATACCTGCTTTTAACTTACTTTAAGTGGTTTTATGTTTTTAACCTCTTGAATATGTTCACTGAAATAGAAAATCTTCTGGTATTTCATCACAGAAGAGAATTACGGGGCAGTATTCAATTTGAATGAAAATATTAAATGCTAACACTACACTAACTTATAAACAAAAAATAAATAAATGAACAAGTATCCAAACAGCTTCCTCTATTCTACACAGTGAAAAGCAAATTCATCTCAAATGGGTTCTATTTGCTGGATTCAGTAACTGCCTTCATATGCTCTAGGCAGAAGGGTCAGATCACATATTTACAAAAACAAAGCATCAGGCCACCATTTCGAGCCTTAATAAACAGGCGCTTTGGTTACATAAAATAGTGAACGCCACCTCTCGCTCCAATATTGTCTCCTAGGGCACAATCCTCATTCACCATTTACACACAATACAAGATCAAAGATCTCTCAATCACGGCTTTCAGGGGAACTGGAACGAGACTGTCGCTTAGGAGAACTCTGGGATGGTTCTCCACTTCCAGATTTTTGACTGTATTTCTTTTCAGGTGTGCGACTAGGAGATCGGGATCTGCTGGCAGAACGAGAAGAGCCACGAGATTTCGACTTGCTTCGGGACCTGGAATAACTTCTTGACCTGGACCTGCTTCTGAGAAAAAAACATTTCTAAGTAAAGAATGCACAAGAGGATATCTAAAGCCTCATATTTAGAGGTGAAATCAATGCAGTGATCTATAGAAATAACATGCATGGCGGCATTTCTGTATGTTGTCACTTCTACAGTTTTGAAAAGTGACAATCTGAGATATTCCACTTACTGGAACTAAGGGTGCACCAAAATTTCATCTGAAAACACCCCTATCGGCTGTTGGCCGATATAAAAATAAGCACCGATGCAAGTGCCGAAAATGACCCCGCCCCCTCACTGCTCGGTAGTTCTCAGCCTTACCTGGAGAAACCAACAAACGATCCCGGTGCTAGGCATAGATATAAGTAAAGGAAAGATGGTCTCCACTCATCTCTATGCCCTTTTTTTTAAATCACTAGATCAATGCTTTTTTTGATCTAATGTTTTACATTGGTGAGGAGAGATGTGGGGTCTTATTGACCCCATGTGTTTCCATAAAGAGAACCGGTCACTAATTATTTCCATCATAAGGTGCATGCATTCCTTGTGATAGGAATAAAAGCGATTACAATTTTTTTTAAAGGGACAGTGCAAAATGTGTAGTGGTGAACACATACAGTCAGGTCCATAAATATTGGGACATCGACACAATTCTAACATTTTTGGCTCTATACACCACCACAATGAATTTGAAATGAAACGAACAAGATGTGCTTTAACTGCAGACTGTCAGCTTTAAATTTGAGGGTATTTACATCCAAATCAGATGAAGAGTGTAGGAATTACAACAGTTTGCATATGTGCCTCCCACTTGTTAAGGGACCAAAAGTAATGGGACAGAATAATAATCATAAACCAAACTATCACTTTTTAAATACTTGGTTGCAAATCCTTTGCAGTCAATTACAGCCTGAAGTCTGGAATGCATAGGCATCACCAGACGCTGGGTTTCATCCCTGGTGATGCTCTGCCAGGCCTCTACTGCAACTGTCTTCAGTTCCTGCTTGTTCTTGGGGCATTTTCCCTTTTTGTCTTCAGTAAGTGAAATGCATGCTCAATCGGATTCAGGTCAGGTGATTGACTTGGCCATTGCATAACATTCCACTTCTTAAAAAACTCTTTGGTTGCTTTTGCAGTATGCTTTGGGTCATTGTCCATCTGCACTGTGAAGCGGCGTCCAATGAGTTCTGAAGCATTTGGCTGAATATGGGCAGATAATATTGCCCGAAACACTTCAGAATTCATCCTGCTGCTTTTGTCAGCAGTCACATCATCAATAAATACAAGAGAACCAGCTCCATTGGCAGCCATACATGCCCACGCCATGACACTACCACCACCATGCTTCACTGATGAGGTGGTATGCTTAGGATCATGAGCAGTTCCTTTCCTTCTCCATACTCTTCTCTTCCCATCACTCAGGTACAAGTTGATCTCGGTCTCATCTGTCCATAGGATGTTGTTCCAGAACTGTGAAGGCTTTTTTAGATGTCGTTTGGCAAACTCTAATCTGGCCTTCCTGTTTTTGAGGCTCACCAATGGTTTACATCTTGTGGTGAACCCTCTGTATTCACTCTGGTGAAGTCTTCTCTTGATTGTTGACTTTGACACACATACACCTACCTCCTGGAGAGTGTTCTTGATCTGGCCAACTGTTGTGAAGGGTGTTTTCTTCACCAGGGAAAGAATTCTTCGGTCATCCACCACAGTTGTTTTCCGTGGTCTTCCGGGTCTTTTGATGTTGCTGAGCTCACCGGTGCGTTCCTTCTTTTTAAGAATGTTCCAAACAGTTGTTTTGGCCACGCCTAATGTTTTTGCTATCTCTCTGATGGGTTTGTTCTGTTTTTTCAGCCTAATGATGGTTTGCTTCACTGATAGTGACAGCTCTTTGGATCTCATCTTGAGAGTTGACAGCAACAGATTCCAAATGCAAATAGCACACTTGAAATGAACTCTGGACCTTTTATCTGCTCAATGTAATTGGGATAATGAGGGAATAACACACACCTGGCCATGGAACAGCTGAGAAGCCAATTGTCCCATTACTTTTGGTTCCTTAACAAGTGGGAGGCACATAAGGAAACTGTTGTAATTCCTACACCGTTCACCTGATTTGGATGGAAAATACCCTCATATTAAAGCTGACAGTCTGCAGTTAAAGCACATCTTGTTCGTTTCATTTCAAATCCGTTGTGGTGGTGTATAGAGCCAAAAATGTTATAATTGTGTCGATGTCCCAATATTTATGGACCTGACTGTATGTAGGCCATGCCCACATATGTAAACAGTGTTCAAACCACACATGTGAAGTATCGCCACAAATGTCAGACCAAGAGCAATAATTCAAGCACTAGACTGCCTCTGTAACTTTACACTGGTAACCTGTAAAAGTTTTGAAAGCGTCACTCATGGAAATTTTTTTAAGTACCGTACTTTGACGCCATTCCACGAGCGTGCACATTTTAAAGTATGGCATGTTGGATATCTATTTACTCGGCGTAACATCTTTCATATTTTACAAAGAAAAAATAAAATTGGGGTATATATTGTTTTTGTTCCCAAAAATTTTTTTAAAAACTGTCCATTTCGGTTTCAGTTTTCGGCCAAGTGCATCCTGAATTTTCGGTTTTGGTAACAGAATATTCATTTCAGTGCACCACTAACTGGAACACTTCTGTAACTCGCCCTATTTTTGCTCTCATTAGAAAGTCACATAGTGTAAGGGGCCAAGCGCTTGCTCTATCTATATATTTTAATAATAAAAGAAAAAAAAACACAACATACACGTCAGAGCAACCATTTCTATCCTTGGCAACAAAAAGACACCTTGCTCATTAAAGCCTCTACAAATTCCAGGCAAATGTGACTATAATAAAGTAGTAATATAAGTGCCTGGACAAATTAAAGTGGTTGTAAAGACTATTTATTAAATTAGAGGGTATACCTACTAGCCCTTAGTAAACAGGGTGCTGTGGGGGGCACTCCTAAGCTGGGCAGTGTGGATCCACAGACACACAAAGAGCGGCACAGCAACACCCCTCTCCGCTTTCTCCCTATAGGATTTGACTGTCAGCAATATTTCATCTACAGTACATATCATCAAAATAAATCTCTGTCTGCAAATGACAAGGCTCCCATCTAGATGTCTTTTTCAGAGAAGGCTTTGCATATTTCAGTAGGAGAATGCTAAACTGCATACTGCATCTTTGACAACAGCATGGCTTCGTAGTAGAAGAGTCTGGGTGCTTAAATGGTCTGTCTGCAGTCCAGATCTTTCACCAAAATGAAAATATTTGTCACATCACGAAGCAAGAAATACGACAAAGACAACCTAGGACTATTGAGCAGTTAAAATCCTATATCAGGCAGGAATGGGACAATATTCCTCTCCCAAACCTCCAGTGACTAGTCTCTTCAGTTCCAAGATGTTTACAGGGTGTTGCTAAAGAAAAGAGGATATTACTCCGTAGTAAACATGAATCTGTCCCAACTTTTTTTTGAGATATGCTGCTGCCATCAATTTCAATTTAACTTACTTTTTTCTTACAATGGTACATAGTCTCAGATTAAACACTTTAATGTTTTTTATTTTCTAATGTGAGTAAAATGTGGTTTGATGAGATTTGCAAATGACTGAATTCTGTTTTTATGTAGATTTTTACACAGCATCCCAACTTTTTTGAAATTGGAATTCTACATCTTTAAACATGAACAAAGTTTCCAGTAAGGAAAGCAAAACGCAAAAGGGTAGCTAGTTATTATTATTATACAGGATTTATATAGCGCCAACAGTTTGCGCAGCGCTTTACAATATAAGGGAGACAGTACAATTACAATACATTTCAGTACAGAAGGAATAGGAGGGCCCTGCTCGTGGAGCTTACAATTTAAAGGAAGGGGGAGGTGATACAAAAGGTGATAACTGCGGGGGATGATCTGGTGGAGGTGATTCAAGTACCGTTCTTAGGTGGAGGTGGAGTAGTTTGTATCAGATTTGCAAAATGTGCAATTTACTAGTTCACTGCACCCATGGCTAAGAAGAACACCAAGCCTCAATATCCCCAACCACAAAAGAAAAAGGAAGATGAAATTTACCTGTGTTTCTTGCGATCTTCAGTTAGTTTTATTTTACGACCACTAAGCTCCATACCATCCAATTTGTCGATAGCGTTCTTCATATCATTATAGGATGCAAATTCCACAACCCTAACAACAGAAACATTTTAAGTACCTGAATATTAGGCAAACAGAGCGACTAGAGCACGAGCAGATTGACAACACGACCAACAGTAGAGCCACTAGCAGTAATCATTTTGTTCTCCCAGCAGAGACGGCTCCCTGCTGGGAGAACACAATTGTTCTACAGGAGGGATTCTTCCAGGTTGCAGGAAGGGGAAAAAAAAAAAAATTGCATAATCTCTGGCCTGCATTACACATAATGGAGCTGAGGGTGTGGCAGCGATAACTTGTATATGGGGGTTGTTTTGAGTCATCATAAGGCAGTCCATACATTATGCAAGCAGTGATTGGGCCACAAAAGCCTCAACAGGCTGGTTATACTGAAGGCATCCAGCCTACCCATCGAGGGAATCGAAATTCAGCTGGTTCAGCCAAACCATACGAATTTCAATCCGTTTATGGCCAGTTTAAAAAGTACAGTCACATTTCTAACTGCTAATATTAGATACACAATCTGTTGAGATTTAACATGCAATCAGAAACTGACAACATGACAAAGGATGACAACAGTTACCTGCATTTAATTTTTATATACCTGAGCATCATAAGAGTGTCCAGGGCAGTCACGGTGCAAATTCCAAGTTCAAGCGCTATATGCAGAAGAATGTGTCAGAGTTGGGAAATCATCTTCCCAGTAACTCTGCCCAAGTGCTCTAGCTAATAGGCAAAGATATGTCCTAGGAGTCCGGTTTTATTGCCAAGGTAAACACAATTTTGCCTAACACACTTCAGAACAAAAGTGGGATTTTTGTACTCAACATAAAATCTATTATTTGAAGTCCACTGAGAAACAGGAATTCAGAGACTGCTGGGTTATACCACTGCCTAAAGGAGAACTGAACACCGGGCCAATCCAGTATAACCACTCCTCCTTTGAGGAAGCCTTAGTTTTGTGACAAAGCATTGCCAAGCACAGAAACCCGGGCTGCACATGGATGACACACCTTGTAGTTCATCCAACAATGCTAGCTTCCTACACATCCCCTGCTTATGGTCACACCTCTCCGATGTGTTTCACCCTGATTGGGCTTAGTGATGAAGACAAAGCCCAATTGGGAGTGAAATGAGTGAGAAGCGTAGCCACATACGGGGACTATGTAGGAAGCTAGCATTGTTAAACTACAGGGTGTGATGTCAGTGCGTGGCCTCGGCTTGTGTGTGTGTGTGTGCTGTATCGAGCAGGACAAGCTTTCTGAGGTCAGCATCTGGCGCATTAGGGTCTTGGAGTGGTGCTTTCTGATCTACAAAGCATTACCAAGAGGAATATCAGTGATGAGACCTGTGTCCCTCAACTGACTCAAAGAAATGGATTTCAAACTGTAAAAAAAGCAAAACTGAGGACAGTCTGCAGCTCAAAGAAATGCAGGTTTTCCTTTATGAGGACAAAGTCACACTCTCTAATGGACGCAGTGGCTACAAATAAGCAAACTGATACCCATACTATATTTAGAGAAAGGAGGAAGATCTTATAATGAACTGGAGCAAGACAGAGGGACTGAAAAATAGATGTCCAGGTTGATGTGACAGGCTGAAATTACTTTACCAGGAAAGCAAGTTCTGGGCTACACCACCACCTTGTCCTTGTGTAAGACCAGAATGGGATCTTCACAGAATAAGGCAGCCAGCTAAAACACTTGCCTTGCAGAGGTGATGGCAAGCAGAAATGTAACCTTATGAGCGAGATTAGAAAGGTCAAACGGTGGTCTTTGGAATGCCCAGAGAACAAAATTCAGATCACATGGAGTGATGGGGGAGCAAACAAGGGAGCAAGCCAACACCACTGACTCCAAAGAAAGGACTAAAGGCACAACAGGGGTATATGCAGCTAGAAGCATCAATGCAGCCTAATATAAAACACTGTAAACAAAAATAAGCGCAAACCCACCTGTGAAAGTCACAGAAGTCCTTGTGTATAACAAATGCTACAGCAGTTCATGATAAAAGAAACCATATATCCTTAATTGGTGAAAGTGGGAAAGAGTCCACACATAGATTGCCAGATGAAATCTACCTGGTGAAATCTGCAGCCGATCTGTCATGAGACTCGACCTACTACAGTCTCTTCCCCAGTTATTCTCAGCCCCCCAGATACTGCTGACAGGAAAAATGAAGAGAACTCCAATTAATAATAAAGAAAGCTTTATTGATAAACAACATATCCACTTAAATATAAGCATGCTGCCGCCTGTGGACCTTGTGAGGGGGTCCTGGATGGATAATCTCTAATCCACTTCTTGGCCAGAGACTGAGAGGATACGGGACCAACAGGAGAGGCACTTGCTGTATGGAAACCAAAAAGCCACCCACACAGCCGGGGGAAGCCACTGGAGGAAACCACTCACCAAAAGTATGGAAAAGGAGAGGGTCAGGATATCTAGTGAAGAAGGTGCCCACTGGAGGGAAGCTCAAAAACCACCCACACAGCCGGGAGAACCAAGCCGCTGTGGGGACCTGCGGGGGGACCTGCCCTGTAGGACACTCATTGTACTGACAGACCCCTCCCCAGCCCGACTAGCTGCGTCTGTCATTAAGATCTTCCAAGACATAAGAAGGAAGAACTTCCCCTGACCTGAGCTAGATTGTTGAGCCACAAAGCCAGGAACTACCTGGTCATCGGTCTCAGACAAAATGGTTTGTTAAAAAAACTAGACTGCCTTGTTCCACAAGTGCCTTGTTCCACAAGGACAGGGTGTTGTGATGCAGAGGTCTGAAGTGGAACTGGGTAAACAGAACTTCCTCAAAAAAAAGAGTCTACCATCAACCTCAGAACTCTCATGCAGGATGCGAAGAGTCAGGCAACTCCAAGACTGAGGAGTCCGAGCCTGGGAGCAGAGAATTAAAAGTTTCTTCTGGGGGGGGCTGTGTCTAGGATAAGACCCAGATATATAATCCAAGTGATGAATCAATCCCAGCACTGACGTCTGACGATTTAGGGTCCAGAGGAGCTGGGCATTTTCAAGGTCTGGGCGAACCAGGCTATACTACCTGCATGCACTCACTGTTCCCTTAACACACAGGTGTCAAACTGGCAGCCTTCCAGCTGTTGCCAAACTATAAGTCCCATGAGGCATTGCAAGAATGACAGTTACAAGCATGACTCCCAAAGGCAGAGGCATGATGGGACTTGTAATTTCACAACAGCTGGAGGGCCTCCAGTTTGACACCCCTGCTTTAACAGAAGGTTGTTCAATTATCCCACAAAAGGGGATGCCCTGGGAGCTCAGTAAGACTAGCACAAGAGCCAACAGCTTGGCGAATACTTAAGGTGCAATAAATATGCTGAATGGAAATGCTGGGGACCTGCAGGTGCAAAGAAAAAAGGAGGACATGCAAGTATATGTCCTTGATGTCCAGAGAGGCAGGAACGTCTTGCTGTAACTCTGAAAGCCTGTAATTCAAAGCAGCAGGCATTGAACTCCAAATGCTCTATTTATATATCAACTGCCATATTAAATCACATTTCTTATGACCTTATCCAAGTCATCAAGGATTTGGCAGATGAAGGACAAGACCAAAACAGGTTGCAGTACAGGGCCTGCCACAGAACAAAGTTCAAAAAGAGCCTTGTTGATAGGGGGTATCCTACATTGGGATAGGTAAAGCTTTGTTAAGACAAGATACTGCTGTTTCCACAGATGGAGCAAGCCCCCTTTTTAACAAAGTCCTCCTCAAACAGGTACAAGGCTAATAGCCAAGCTGGGGGGTACACAGTTTAAGGGTCTGCCAGTCTCCAAAAAAAAGATCATGGCACACAGAAGGTGCATCAGAAAAGTCTTGGCAGTCTTCAGGACCCCAAAGAAGCCTACTATGGGAACAGCACTAGTAGAAACTACAGCCGCATAACTCAAGCCTTAAGGAGGCGCATGCCTTGTCAATAAGTGCCAAGATGGTCTTCTTGAATTTAGGAGTAATGGTAGAGGCCTGCCTGTTAAGGAAATTAAGAGACTCAAGAGACTCTTGATGACCAAGGCTGGCCGTAGATGGATTGAAACTTGGCTGGTTCAGCAGGGACCCACCAAGATTTGATGCATCTATGGGCAGGCTGGTTGTACTGAAGTTGACACATCGAACGACTGCAGTACAACCAGCCTGTCAGATTTTTTTGTATGTTATCATTGTGTTCTGCTGTCATTGAAGGCTCCTTGCAGGCAAAACACAATAGTGCTGCAGGACAGATTTCCCCATCAACACTACCAGATTTTCTTTCTTGCAATATGTGGTTGCAGAAAATAAAATTGCATCTCCTATGGCTTGCTTAAGGCTCAGAGGCTACTAATACTTTTAGCAGATCAGATAAGGATTCTATAGGACGAGACATGGAACCACAGCTATGATCACTGTGGTCAGCCCATAAAATCTTGCCATGATTTCGATGAAACCCTCCTAGGGTACAGCCAAAAAAGGAGGCCATGCTGTATTGAGATTCCAAAGCCAGCAAAGAAAAAACAAAAAAAAAAAGCTGAGGGAAAATTATAGGCAGTCAACGTCAGACACCTAAGAAGGAACACTGCAGATAGCGGTTAGTGAACTGGAGGCACCCAAGGCAGCAGGACTGATCTCCATGTGTCTAGGATCCGATATGTTGCACCTCAAGATGGAGAAAACGTAGTTGAGACCTGCAGAGCACTGTGTAGCTGACTCAGTACACTCTAAAATAAACCACCGCAACACAAAGCCCAGTGCCCAAAGGTCAGGGCCTGGACTAGCCATGCGCATTCATTCAAGCAGGGTCAGAGTTTGGCACTCCCAAGTGCCAAGGAAAGGCCAGCCTAGGTAGCTGTGTAGAGAGACCAGCTCAGCAATGATGCAATAGGAATCTTGAAAAAGAACAACAAATAGGTTAGACTTTTCTCTGCATAGCAGAGAAAAGACATTTATTCTCTTAGAACGCTATTAAAATACAAAAGGCACGCTGAAAGTAAGAGGGGTTATACTGGGCTGGCTCAAAATTTGTTTGCCAGTATCCCCCAATACTCCTGTAGGCACTGACCGTGGAGATGAAAAATATATCCCTGGTCAAGGGTCTGACTTCATAATATAGAAGATGGCATCACCACTCCAGTTAATGAAAATTAAATGTACACCACAGAATAAGTCAGGTAAAAGAATTCAAGTACGTACCCTTCATTCCTGTTACCCCTGTGTGCATCAACATAAGTCACCTCTCCCGCTTTTCTCATAAAATCCTTCAGATCCTGTAACAATTGGAGACGCATTAGCCTAAATCAAGATAATTATCCATCTTACTATATAGAAACAAATATGAAAATATTGATAATGAGGTGGCGGAAACTTGTTTTAACTAAAAGATCCTAAAATAAATCAGTGTTAGTGTCATGTGGGAAAAGAGAGCTACAATGTATATTATACTGATGAATTAGGTGTCTGCAGTGTAAGCACAGGATAGCATGTTAAACATTCTGATAAAACAGACTTAACTAAGGTAATGTTACATGAGAAATACAAACATATGGAAATATAATAAATTGTAGCTCTTTTGTATAACAAGCTGATTGATACATATACTTAACTAGTGTCTGAGTTTAAAATTTGGTATTATATTATTATTTCAAACCCAATTTACTTACCACAGTACACAATCAGTGGTCGAAGGTACCTTAAGCAAAGAGCCGCTTGTCCATAACCTAGATGACCTTGTGAGCAACTCACTTACAATGAGAAGGGTGGAAGGCAGCAGGAGAGCACCAGAGTCTCAGTAAGTGAGTGACGTTAACCCTGAAACCACTGGATGAAAAAGACGAAACATTTTTCTTCATTTCAACTGTTTCGCAAATTCAATTTCTGGGGGTTAAATATTTACCATATTGACTTTTTTTTTTTAAACAGCATAGGTCAACTTTAAAAGTGATTCTGAGAGGACACATATATGGAAACAGCCAATGCTGACTTGCCTTTTAAAACTGCAAGTTCCAGGACTGTCATCTTTATCCTGACCTGGAACAAGGATGCATTATTGAAGTCTGAATTGCTTATACTTATTACTGATCCTAGATTTTATTACCTAGCTGCTGATCTGGAATAACAGCCCCAGAGCTTGAATTAGCAGATCAGCGATTGCAGCTACTGTACTTTATGTGCACAGGTGCCCTTTAAGTTACTTACCTACTCCATTGGGAATAGCCACAACTCCCCACTTTACTACTCCCACAACTGAGACAGTTAGTTGGTAGTTTCCTCAATGTAGTCACTGCATCTAACCCTAAGGTTACCCAAACTACCAGAGACCTCTGCCTATTAAGCAACCCAATCTGTAACAGATGTGGCAATTCGCTGTGATGGCCAAGTCTGACAGGTCTAACTGGTACAGAATCATGCTGACCTCTGGTGGAGTTTGGAGATCAACAGAAATTGACAGTGGCATAAATGTACCATTGCAGATTTTATCCTTCATGGCCGTCCAATATGCAAGCAAATATTTCTCGATATTGCTAGTCAGGGCAGTGCACATACAGGCAGATTGTGTGACAAGAAAGTCTAAAAAGGACATCTTTCAGCAGATGTGAGGCTCTGGAGGCTTCTAAAAGCAGTCCTTGCAGCAAAATGCAAGATTCACTTATTTGAGTAACCTCTACCTGTATAAATCACTATTAGAAGGGCAAAAATGTACCTGTAACTACAAAAAAGTTAAAACATTTACCTTACCCCATTGCAGGCCATGACATCACCATTCTTCCAGTAAGATTCCTGTGGAACGAAGAGCACCCTAAATCTCACAAAAAGAGACAGTCCAGGCCAGTGCAAGAACGTCTTTTTGCAAGATTTGGAAGCCACTTCATCCTCAGGATTTCGATGGAAGGATCACAGTGTCACCCTCATCTAAAAGCCATGAGCAGAAGGGTTTAAGAAAAAGTATGTATTCTAACCCTTTCCTTACAGGTACATTTTTGCCCTTCTAACATACAGTGATATATACAGGGAGAGGGTACCTAGTTCTAATAAGTAGACCTTGCATTTTAAAGCAAGGTCCATTTCAATCACCTCGTTTTTTTAAAAAACAAAATGTCATCTTAAAACAGGGAGCCATTTAAGTCATCGTTTTATTTTTTTCTCCAATATAAACAAGTAATTAGGTGCCATTTTGTTAAGCAGGTTTGTCTTTTTTTTATTGTTACAGAACAGGGTCTAAAATGTCTAAAGAGGGGCTTGAATATGATCCATTTAACAACACCAAGACACAGTCACTTCAAAAGTAACATTTAAATCAGGGCTTGAACTCTGCATCAAAGAAATGACAATAGGGTTGATTTACGAATTTACGAATATGATTTGGATCATATTCAAGCCCCTCTTTAGACATTTTAGACCCTGTTCTGTAACAATAAAAAAAAGACAAACCTGCTTAACAAAATGGCACCTAATTACTTGTTTATATTGGAGAAAAAAATAAAACGATGACTTAAATGGCTCCCTGTTTTAAGATGACATTTTGTTTTTTAAAAAAACGAGGTGATTGAAATGGACCTTGCTTTAAAATGCAAGGTCTACTTATTAGAACTAGGTACCCTCTCCCTGTATATATCACTGTATGTTAGAAGGGCAAAAATGTACCTGTAAGGAAAGGGTTAGAATACATACTTTTTCTTAACCCCTTCTGCTCATGGCTTTTAGATGAGGGTGACATTGTGATCCTTCCATCGAGATCCTGAGGATGAAGTGGCTTCCAAATCTTGCAAAAAGACGTTCTTGCACTGGCCTGGACTGTCTCTTTTTGTGAGATTTAGGGTGCTCTTCGTTCCACAGGAATCTTACTGGAAGAATGGTGATGTCATGGCCTGCAATGGGGTAAGGTAAATGTTTTAACTTTTTTGTAGTTACAGGTACATTTTTGCCCTTCTAATAGTGATTTATACAGGTAGAGGTTACTCAAATAAGTGAATCTTGCATTTTGCTGCAAGGACTGCTTTTAGAAGCCTCCAGAGCCTCACATCTGCTGAAAGATGTCCTTTTTAGACTTTCTTGTCACACAATCTGCCTGTATGTGCACTGGAGGGTGCAAAATCTGTTGCAGCTCTGCATAGAAACCAATCAACTTCCAAGTTTTATTGTCAAAGCTTAATTGAACAAACGGAAGTTATAAGGTGACTGGCTACCATGCAGAGCTGCACTAGAATTTGCACTCTCCAGTTTTAGTAAATCAACCCTAATTATATACAAAACTGTAATATGCTTTACTGTCTAATATTACAGATTGCTTCCAAGAGTTCGTGAATTCCGTGTTTCTCAGAAGATTCTGTAATTGTATCAGCCAACATTAACTGCTTTGCTAAACAGTGGTACCAAAATGTCTGCACTGATCTAAGAAAATACAACATAAATTGTCATAAATTGTACAACAGGAAAAAGAACTGTAATTACATGAAGGTAAATGCAGGCAGCACACATTCACAAAGAATAGAAAAACAGATGTTTAATCACAAGTCATGTTTTACTTTTGTTGCAGCTAGGCTTAACTCCAATGAGCGGGACAATAGGTACAAAGTGTTGCATCGAAAACTCCCTTATGAATCTCCCATGGATCTAAAATCATTGGTACATATTACAGCACTTGATGGGTTATACAGGAAAGCATTATAGAGTCCACAGAAACGGTACATTATGGTTAGCTGTGGAACCAGATAAGTATTTTTAGTTGGAAAAGAACTGTATGGGACAATGCAAGTAACTCAAAGTTAATATAAGCTAGTAAGACAGAGGTATTTAGGGGTTATAAACAAACCTGAAAGTTGCAATTGCTCAGCTGTGCATAGAAATGTAATATGCTAAGAAACAGACGCCTGTAACTGATCAGAAATGCAATTTTCTTAAGTATTAAAAAGGTGTTTCTCAGTGCAATGTGAATATGTGCCTATTGCGTTAACCTTTAAAAGTATATAACATTTTCTTCATGGACAGTTCAGTTTTAAAGGTTAGAATTATGCTCACCTGCCAGCTGACACGGGAAGAAAGATTCTCTACAATTATCCTGTGCTCTGTACGAACTGGGGGGCCATACCTAAAGAATAATACACATAATTACCACACCTCCCATCATGCCTCCTCTTCCTCTACGATTTCTGGCATGTTCAAATGTGACTCTTGAATGATGGAAAAAACTGCATTAATGTTCTCTTAGTATTAAAAGCATAGAAATGTAGCTAGTTAAGCTCAATTTATACAGACATTAATAGAACAACTGAGACGGGTTTGCTTGTGTTGTGAATGCCAATTCAAACTTTGATGCCCCTGCTGATTTAACAGCAAACATGACCATACCTTTCATTATTATTTTATAGTATTTATATAGCGCCAAAGGGTTTGCTCAGCGCTGTACAATAGCAAGGGGGACAGAACATGAGACAGGACAGAAACAATACAATACACGAGGGGTTTGAGGTCTTTTTTGAGATTACAATCATTGCACAGTTCTTTTCCGTTCAGCTCATACACAGCATCATCTGCATCTCTATGATCTTCAAACTCCTACAATAAATCAAACAGCAGATACAGCATCTCAAATTCATTTTTTTTTCATATTAAACAGTTTTCTGCCTACTGAGCAGAAGTGGTCCATAAGACCTCAGGTGTGAGAAACCTGGCAACGGCTGTTGCAAAGCAACATATCTCTATAAAGAGCATCATGGGAAAAGAACATGTAAAACAGCAGTAAAGCATCGTATAAAAATAGAAGGCAGTGTGTCAATTTTAGGAACATGACATCTGCTTCCAATTTTGCTTATGCCAGTTTGTTGTACTGTTCTCCACCATATAACATACATTGGGAATACATCATTCGTTTCCTTGTAACATGTATGGGGGAGAAATGTAAACTGATAGTAGAGGCACCATTTTCACTTGCTAATCTTCAAATTACAGATGTTTTTCTAGGGTCCCCTGAGGGTGTGGGCTGTCATCAAGGCAATTATTTTACCTTTCTTATTTAGAGACTAAAGCAGAAACATTTTCTATAAATCCAAAACTATATAGACATTTTTGCATGTCAGTTAAAACGTACCACAAATCCAAATCCACTCTTTAGGTTGATCTCCCGGATACGTCCATACCCTTTGAAAAACTTCTCCACGTCTCTCTCACGGGCATGAGGACTGAGCCTCCCTTTTTTTTCTTTTTGCCTGCGTCCTGAGATTTACCCAGCCCTGATTTAGAATAGAAAGCCTAAAATAAACTTATATATAAAAAATATATATAAAATCGAGCGCAGTATGTGAATGTAGATAGGGTAGCTGCTGGCACAAAAAGGCACCTCGTGAACCTCCAGAGTAAATGGTAAAATATGAAAGTGCAGCGCTAACTTAAAACAATGATTACACATATGATAGATCCCATATGAATGTGGATCGGCAAAATGACGGTGTCAGTTCATCAGATGTGCTAAATACGTATACAGTCTCCAACGCGTGAGGAGCCAGAGATAGTAGATATCAGAAATGATAAAGAATAGCCAAGTAGTGCACTAACCAGATAGCGCATGTTAAAGCGCATGGGACATTTAGGACCTGTCCCTGGTACTCAGCCACTGTATCACTGGAGCAAGGCGGTGTCATCTATAGGGTGACCACTAGATGTCATCTGTCCGGATGGAAGCTGTATCCAGCCACTGTGTTAATGGATCAGGTGGGTGTCATCTATAGGGTGACCACTAGATGTCATCGGTTCCAGGAGAAGCTGTATCACGGATCCAGGGATGTCACTGCAGATGTGTTCTTGTTAGGCACAGTCCCAGGACCTTCTGGATTTACAGGCTCCCCAGAAATAAAGAGCCCGTGGAAAAAGGCCTCAAATAGTGTGATAACGTTTATTTAAAAATGGACAATCAGAAAAGAACTTACTAGCAAAAGGTACAGCTGCTTATAAACGGCCAGACCGGCGGTACATGTACATAAGATAGCTTGGCACTTCCCTAACGCGTATCGTGTAAGTACACATCATCAGAGGGGACTGTGCCAGTGGTAAGTGTGGTGTTTTAAACCTAAAAAGGCGCCAAAATCACTGCAATGCGGCGGCACCGTTATTGCCGGTTCGCGCATGCGCAGTAGCGATCGGCCGTTCGCGCATGCGCAGTAGTGTCCGCGGCGGCCATTTTAAAGAAGACCAACATGAATATATGGACATACAGGTGTTGGTTCTGCAGTAATCTTACTGGGAATAAGATACTGCAATCCTAAAAACGCACGGGGCAAGTATAGTAATGCATGGACCATACTGTGTGCCCCCTTGTAGCAAAAACGGCCTGGTGAAAGGCAAAGTTATAAAAATATAAATGAGTGGGATCTCATATATGAAGCGATTCTGGCACTGAATAAAGATGCAGATAAAAACCAAATACATCAAATATGACAAACGTATGGATTAAAAACCATCTGGTTAAACAGTAATACCCATAAAATATACAATTTAAAACCAAATGTACTGAGATTAAGGTGCATCGAATATGTTAAAGCGATCAAGAGATAAAGGTGCATCGACTTTTTTTTAAAACGATCTAAACACTCAAATAGGAATACAGATAAAGGCAAAGTAAAAATAATCTGATTAAGAAGTGACATCATGAAAAGTACTTAAAGATCGATCAACTGGTATCAATAAAACAATTGATATCTAATTCTACATTTAGTCCTTGTGGAGCTTGGGACTGTAGAAGATAAATCCACTTGGTCTCAAGCATAGAGACCGCGCGTTTTTTGTGGGTACCCCTCCAGTTACTTTTGACGATATCTATACCCACAAATCGCAGGGAGTGTGGATTCTTATTGTGTCGCTGGCGGTAAAGCATAGACAAGGAGTGCTCCGTGTAACCTTTCTTAATATTGACCAGGTGCGCCCTCAGCCTGTCTCGCAGTCTCCTTGTCGTTCTACCGACATATTGCTTCCCGAAACTACATTCCAAAAGGTAGACAACATAGGAGCTGTAGCACGTAATAGTAGACTGAATGTCAAATGATCTACCGGTAGCATTTGAACAAAAACTTTTTATCGGGTTCTTGTGAATGCCATTACAAATGCATATCATACATCTGTTGCAAGGAAAAAAATCCTTTCCTATTTAGAAAGTCAAATGTCAATTGCTTAGGAGGATTGACAATGTTGGGGGCTAGTCTGTTTCTTAATGCAGGTGCTTTTTTATAGATGATTTCTGGGTGTTCCGGTAAGGCTTTACACATCACCGGGTCGCTCTTAAGAATGTTCCAGTTCTTCCTAATAATAGTGGCAACTTCTTTATATTGCATCGAGAAGGCAGTTGTAAAAGGACAGAAAATCTCTTTATTGGTCTTATGTTGGGTAGTTAACAGATTGGCCCTGTCCAAACTAGCCACTCGGTCAATCTCCATATCCAGTAGTTGGCTGTCATAGCCCTTTTCTATGAATCTAGTTCTAAGAATGTTGGATTGCGCAATGTAGTCTTGCATAGCGCCACAGTTCCGCCTTATCCGAAGGAATTGTCCCCTAGGGATGTTATCCAGCCACCTAGGCAGGTGACAACTGTCTTTTGGGATGTACCCATTTCTGTCTGTACCTTTAAAAAAGGTTTTGGTGGTAATTCTAGTACCGTCATTAATGAGGGTCAGATCCAGAAAATCAATACTACTGTAACTATAATTGAAAGTGAGCTTAATATTTAGGTTGTTATAGTTTAGAGTGGTAAAAAAATTGAGTAGTGAAGAGTCATCGCCATCCCATAGCAACACTATATCGTCTATGTAGCGTCGATAAAAACGCAAATGTGGCCACTCCATGGAATATATCACCTCCTCCTCCCATCTTGCCATAAAGATGTTCGCTAGGCTGGTAACCCCTTCCATGGGGTGTCCGATAATTAGGACTGTTATAATGTTATAATGGTCATAAGTATGTCTGTCATTGCGTTGATTCCATCCGTCATCATAGTCATCCCTAGAGTGAATATAGGAAGGAACTCTTGGACGGAAATTACTTTTTGGTTGCTGATGAGGTCTGGATATGGCATATTGTTCCTGATGATTCAAGGGGTGTGACCTCATATCCCTGTTGCCTATATTAGGACTTGGGTGATGTCTAATGGCATCAAACCTATTATGAGTGGAAATGTTATACTCATAATTGGGTACATTCTCCGAATGATGTCTATCGCAATGGGTGATGTCTAACGCAATGACAGACATACTTATGACCATTATAACAGTCCTAATTATCGGACACCCCATGGAAGGGGTTACCAGACACAACAGGGTAGACAGTTCCCAAATCAACATAGACTGTCCCCCTCCTCTAATTACAGATACTCACAATATGGAGTTAACTTACAACCACCCAATACCCTAAACCAACATCATTTTTTAGGGGAAGGCTCGGGACGAAAAAGGGGTCTAGGACGAGAGGAAAACGAGGAGGAGCAAGGGTTAACCGACAAAAGAAGGAAAACCTAAACAGCTCAGGCATTTTTAACCTCAGTAATAAGATCCTCACTAAAGAAGAACTAAATCTTCTAAACAAAGGACTAAAATTTGCTATACCGGCTAAACTAAACAAATTTAATACTTTTATAGACATCCACAAGTTTGTAAGGAGACTTGCGATGAAGAGACATTTTCTAAATAAACCTATCACAAGTGTAACATCCAATGTGAGGAACCCTAATTTCAAGAACACCAATCTCAAGAATGCGTCCTTGTTTAACCCCCAGGCACAATCATATATCAATGTATTTAAAAATATGGTCCTTAAAGATCTTGATAATATACGGGTAAAAAAACGGTTCAATAAGTCATTTAACCAAGACAAGATTAACACGATGATCAATGTATTATTAAAGGAAAAGGAGTTGGTAATTAGACCAGCGGACAAAGGGGGAGGAGTTGTGGTCATGAATAAATCTGACTATTTAATGCAAGTTCAGAATATCCTCCAGGATAAAGACACCTATTTAGAACTTCCGAGTAATCCTCTGTTGTCATACAAAAAAGCTTTAAAGGTTCTGATAAAAAAGGGATCCGATTCGGGAATCCTAAATAAAAAAGAGCGTGATTTTTTGTGCCCTACGGTACCCAGACTTCCGTCCTGTATTGCCTGCCCAAGATCCACAAGGACCCAATTAACCCTCCAGGTCGCCCCATTGTGAGTGGCATAGGGTCCTTGTGCTCCCGGGTTGGTGAATATATTGATTGTTTCCTACAGCCAATAGTCCGCAACACGCCATCTTTCCTGAGGGATTCAAAACAAATCCTGGTTGAGATCATGGACATTAAAATAGAGAAGCCTACCTTTCTGGTAACGGCGGATGTTGCTTCGCTCTACAGTAATATCAAGCATGCAGATGGTTTAGAGGCGGCAGAATATTATCTGAATGAGGCCATAGACATACCACACATTCAGAAGCAATATTTATTGGAACTATTAAGCTTCGCAATGAAGCACAATTACTTTTGGTTTGACAATAAGTATTACCTGCAGACCACAGGCGTAGCAATGGGCGCGAAATTTGCTCCAAGCCTAGCGAACATCTTTATGGCAAGATGGGAGGAGGAGGTGATATATTCCATGGAGTGGCCACATTTGCGTTTTTATCGACGCTACATAGACGATATAGTGTTGCTATGGGATGGCGATGACTCTTCACTACTCAATTTTTTTACCACTCTAAACTATAACAACCTAAATATTAAGCTCACTTTCAATTATAGTTACAGTAGTATTGATTTTCTGGATCTCACCCTCATTAATGACGGTACTAGAATTACCACCAAAACCTTTTTTAAAGGTACAGACAGAAATGGGTACATCCCAAAAGACAGTTGCCACCTGCCTAGGTGGCTGGATAACATCCCTAGGGGACAATTCCTTCGGATAAGGCGGAACTGTGGCGCTATGCAAGACTACATTGCGCAATCCAACATTCTTAGAACTAGATTCATAGAAAAGGGCTATGACAGCCAACTACTGGATATGGAGATTGACCGAGTGGCTAGTTTGGACAGGGCCAATCTGTTAACTACCCAACATAAGACCAATAAAGAGATTTTCTGTCCTTTTACAACTGCCTTCTCGATGCAATATAAAGAAGTTGCCACTATTATTAGGAAGAACTGGAACATTCTTAAGAGCGACCCGGTGATGTGTAAAGCCTTACCGGAACACCCAGAAATCATCTATAAAAAAGTACCTGCATTAAGAAACAGACTAGCCCCCAACATTGTCAATCCTCCTAAGCAATTGACATTTGACTTTCTAAATAGGAAAGGATTTTTTTCCTTGCAACAGATGTATGATATGCATTTGTAATGGCATTCACAAGAACCCGATAAAAAGTTTTTGTTCAAATGCTACCGGTAGATCATTTGACATTCAGTCTACTATTACGTGCTACAGCTCCTATGTTGTCTACCTTTTGGAATGTAGTTTCGGGAAGCAATATGTCGGTAGAACGACAAGGAGACTGCGTGACAGGCTGAGGGAGCACCTGGTCAATATTAAGAAAGGTTACAAGGAGCACTCCTTGTCTATGCTTTACCGCCAGCGACACAATAAGAATCCACACTCCCTGCGATTTGTGGGTATAGATATCGTCAAAAGTAACTGGAGGGGTACCCACAAAAAACGCGCGGTCTCTATGCTTGAGACCAAGTGGATTTATCTTCTACAGTCCCAAGCTCCACAAGGACTAAATGTAGAATTAGATATCAATTGTTTTATTGATACCAGTTGATCGATCTTTAAGTACTTTTCATGATGTCACTTCTTAATCAGATTATTTTTACTTTGCCTTTATCTGTATTCCTATTTGAGTGTTTAGATCGTTTTAAAAAAAAGTCGATGCACCTTTATCTCTTGATCGCTTTAACATATTCGATGCACCTTAATCTCAGTACATTTGGTTTTAAATTGTATATTTTATGGGTATTACTGTTTAACCAGATGGTTTTTAATCCATACGTTTGTCATATTTGATGTATTTGGGTTTTATCTGCATCTTTATTCAGTGCCAGAATCGCTTCATATATGAGATCCCACTCATTTATATTTTTATAACTTTGCCTTTCACCAGGCCGTTTTTGCTACAAGGGGGCACACAGTATGGTCCATGCATTACTATACTTGCCCCGTGCGTTTTTAGGATTGCAGTATCTTATTCCCAGTAAGATTACTGCAGAACCAACACCTGTATGTCCATATATTCATGTTGGTCTTCTTTAAAATGGCCGCCGCGGACACTACTGCGCATGCGCGAACGGCCGATCGCTACTGCGCATGCGCGAACCGGCAATAACGGTGCCGCCGCATTGCAGTGATTTTGGCGCCTTTTTAGGTTTAAAACACCACACTTACCACTGGCACAGTCCCCTCTGATGATGTGTACTTACACGATACGCGTTAGGGAAGTGCCAAGCTATCTTATGTACATGTACCGCCGGTCTGGCCGTTTATAAGCAGCTGTACCTTTTGCTAGTAAGTTCTTTTCTGATTGTCCATTTTTAAATAAACGTTATCACACTATTTGAGGCCTTTTTCCACGGGCTCTTTATTTCTGGGGAGCCTGTAAATCCAGAAGGTCCTGGGACTGTGCCTAACAAGAACACATCTGCAGTGACATCCCTGGATCCGTGATACAGCTTCTCCTGGAACCGATGACATCTAGTGGTCACCCTATAGATGACACCCACCTGATCCATTAACACAGTGGCTGGATACAGCTTCCATCCGGACAGATGACATCTAGTGGTCCAGTGATACTCCAGTGATACAGTGATACAGTGGCTGAGTACCAGGGACAGGTCTTAAATGTCCCATGCGCTTTAACATGCGCTATCTGGTTAGTGCATTACTTGGCTATTCTTTATCATTTCTGATATCTACTATCTCTGGCTCCTCACGCGTTGGAGACTGTATACGTATTTAGCACATCTGATGAACTGACGCCGTCATTTTGCCGATCCACATTCATATGGGATCTATCATATGTGTAATCATTGTTTTAAGTTAGCGCTGCACTTTCATATTTTACCAGAATAGAAAGCCTAGATGATGGAAAAAGTTCATCTTTACAAAACTGTGCAATTGTTCTACAGATACTACAAAACGTGTTCTGTGTTGCAGTATAACATCCAATCTTGGTAACCTCTGTATCTAGCAGGATTCCCTCGCCAGGCAGAATAATACATGTTGCTTCTTTTCAGTAAAGACAAAGAATACTGCAGGTGTATAACATGCTTTGCCACAACGGGGCTATCAAAAAAGGAGGAGACACCCAAATCCCTGTGGAATTGGTTCTGTGTGTATCTTTTGAAGACAATAGAGAAAAATTAAGTGGATACAAGCAAGGAGCTGTTTTGTTAAAAGCAGTGGGAAAAAAAAAAAAAGATTCTTCTGCTTTGTGACTTTTTTTTAAATCTGAAGTAGCAACACATCTGTAACTAACACTCTTGAAAGGTTAGCACTGTTGCCTTAAGGTGACCCTGTTCCCTTAGGGCACGGGTGTCAAACTGGAGGCCCTCCAGCTGTTGCCAAACTACAAGTCCCATGAGACATTGCAAGACTGACAGTTACAAGCATGACTCCCAAAGGAAGAGGCATGATGGGACTTGTAGTTTTGCAGCAGCTGGAGGTCCACCAGTTTGACACCCGTGCCTTAGGGCTACCTTTAGCCAAAAGTTACTCAGTAAAAGAAGCGTTTATACACAACTACTTTTCTTTTCATGTATTGAAAAGTTGGCTCAAGTATTAGACCATCCAATACTTGCATCTCCACCAGCCACGGTGGTTCCTCCTGCTGGCTCCTATGTCCTCTGGGGTGATGTACTGGCTAAAAGTGATCCTGTGCTGATAGGGTAGCTGTAAGGTGAAGGGCTATTGGGTTCCTTCCAACCACGGGCGCCAGCTGCATTGAGTTCTGCATATGGCACAGATTCCATCAACAATACAGTATTTTAATCATCCCATGGTTGAACACTGAGTATACAGACAATATTGAAAATCTGGCAAAGATTCTACCCAAATCTACAGAAAAACCAATTTCTGTCTGAAGTTGCACTTTAAAAATGTAAAGCCAAATTTTACAATCCCTTAAAGCGATTCTAAAGGTTCATTTGTTTTTGGAAAATAGCAAAACATGTCTATACTTACTTGCTCTGTGCAGTGGTTTTGCACAGAGCAGCCTGGATCCTCCTCTTCTGGAGTCCCCTGTAAACGTTTCTTGCTCTCCTGTCTACTGGGTGCCCCCGCAGCAAGCAGCTTGCTATGTGGGCACCTGCTGCTCCATGTGTCCATTCACACAGTCGCGGATTGGCCCCGTCCCTTCTCTCTCCTTATTGGCTGACTGGCTGTAATTGACAGCAGCAGGAGCCAATGGCTCCCACTTACTGTCTCAGCCAATGAAGAGGCAGAGACCTAGGACAGCCGAGGCTGTCATTCACATTGCTGAATCGCGATAAGGCTCAGGTAAGAATTAGAGGGGCTGGGGGCACTGCTACACACAAGAATGCATGAAGGTAAAAAACCTTCAGCCTTTACAACCACTTTAACACTGTGATTTCAGGACTAAAACCCATCAACTGTCATTCCTGCACCAATGAACATGTTTTTAGTGGCCAAGACACACTCACTGAACAGAAGAATGGCAGCATTCTGGGTTTATCCTGGAAGCTAGCATGCAAACAAATTGTTGAGACCAATATTATTCACAAGACGTTTAACCCTTTCACTGCCGGATCAATCCCCTCTCCTCCATTTTTCACAAACATGCTAAAATGTACATATTTCATTGAAATATACCTAAAACACTACATGCGTGTATTTTTGATTCTTCTAAAAGCAAAGGACCCGTGGAATAAAAAGATTGTCGTTGCCATGTTTTATGTGCCACATTTTTGCAACAAAATTTCAAGGTAAAATGAACTCAAACAATATAATATTCTAAATTTAAAAAGTTGAGGGGATGAGAGCCAGCTGAAGAAAGAAACAAGCTATTGGGAACATGAGTGTATTTGCTTCCTGCTACAGCAGTAAAACAGGAAACATAAGTAAACATATGGGGGTCACAAAAGTGTTTCAAGCTGAACTCCAGGCAGACTATAATATATACAAACAAATGCAGCTTTGTATTTATGAATACATCACTCAGTTTTTTATTTCATTCAAGCAGTTTTAGCACATGAATAAGTGCAGTTTTGACTTGACAATGTTTAGGGTGGAGACGGTTGATGTCATCATGTAGAAATGACCAGAGTTTACAGGGAAAAGGCTTTATAGGCTGATTTTACCATTTCCAAGCCGATTTTAGGAGAAATAAAAAGGTGGATACCTGTGTGCACTTAGGATTTAGTGCACAGACAAAATGTGAGTGCAAACTTATTATTCATTACAGATACTTATATAGCGCTGTCAATTTATGCTTTACATATATATTGTACATTCACATCAGTCCCTAACCCTCAAGGGGCATATGATCTAAGGTCCCTAACTTACATTCATACATACACATACTAGGGCCAATTTAGAGAGAAGCCAATTAACCTACCAGCAGGTCTTTGGAGTGTGGGAGGAAACCGGAGTACCCAGAGAAAACCCAGGCAGGCACAGGGAGAACATGCAAACTCCAGGCAGGAGGTGCCGTGGCTGGGATTTGAACCAACAACCCCAGTACTGCCAGGTGGAAGTACTAACCATTTAGCCACTGTGCTGCTCAAACTTTTAATTGTGGTGTTTTTTTTTTAACTAGTTGCAGCCTTTGGGAATGTGTAGCATACCCAGTCTCTCTGCTCTGCTTTTGGGACCCTCTTCCCAGTATACCAACTTCTCTTGAGTGTATTGTATTGCTGGCATTACAATATACTCAGAGAAGCAGCTGTAGCTGTCAAAAAAGCAGCCTGACAGTGTTTATAAACAACACAACAATTACACAAAGATACAATGTAACATTGTTACATTTGTATCTTTCGGTTCATTAATCTGCATATCAAAAAGGATTAACTTCGAGCTGCAAAAGAGGTCAGTTAGGCTACTTTTACACTGATCCGCTGCAAAAACGCCTCAAAAACACATAGGTTTTTACCTATTTTTTTAAAGGACACGTGACTTAAAACTGCACCGAAAACACTTCTCAGAGGCGTTTTTCATTGATTTCAATGGGAAGAGGCATTTTTGGGGCATTTTTTTTTTAACTCCCCAAATATGCTGCAAGCAGGAGTTTTTACACTGCACTGCAAGTGCCAAGCCTCAGTGTGAAAACATACATAGATATACATTCACAAACACAGGGAAGCCATTTTCTTGAGCTTTTCAGGTGCTTTTTTTTTTTAACGCAAACATGATTGAAAAACTCCTGAGTGTCAAAGCAGCCTTAAAGCTACCTGTCAAGTTTAAAAAAAGGTTTTGGTTTTTTTTATGATCCTGTTTAACCCCTTATTAATCCTTAGTTAACACTAATCAACCCTAAGTAACTTTCTAGTCTCCTCCTCTCTTCATCTATTATTTTCCTGCTGGTATTTGTTTGTTTTAGTTTATTAGCTTTTAATAATGATGTTAAACATGTTTAATATACAGTGGATATAAAAAGTCTACACACACGTTAAAATGTCAGGTTTCTGTGATGTAAAAAAATGAGACAAAGATAAATCATTTCAGAACTTTTTCCACCTTTAATATGACCTATAAACTGTACAACTCAAAACATAAACTAAAATAATGTGGTTGCATAAGTGTGCACACCCGAGAAGGCTGTGGAAGGCAGTGGGGGAGGGGAGGCATCATCTCCCGCTGCTGAGAACACGGGCATATGATGAATCGGGTCTGTGGACCAATACAACTGCAATTCATTTTTTTTAGTAATGCCCATGTTGAGGGTTAGGTCCAAAAAAAAATTAAATTCGGAAACCGTAATGAGTTTCCATGCGAATGGTCTGGCAAAGTTTGAATTTGAGTTGGCGGCGATAAATTGTTGTGCATATAAATTGCTTTGATCCACAATCAATGCATACAGATCCTCTGTGAAAAACAGCTACAAAAAATCAAGTGTAGTAGTTAAATTTGCTATTTCCACCTGAATTCCAGGTTGGGCAGTGAATGAGGAAAGTACGGGTGCAGCAGAATTTGTGGGCTGCCAATCGGGATTTGCAAGCACATCCGGAAGGATACTAGGGGCTCTACGGGCCTGTGTGCGAATTCTTGGTGGTTGCGGGACAATACTTGTGCTTGCCACCGCACCAACTTGTACTGCACTTATGGGACTCGCCACTTCACCAAGTCATACTGCAGTGCTGTTATTATTATTATACAGGATTTATACAGCGTAACAATTTGCTCAGCGCTTTACAATATAACGGGAGACAATGCAGCAACAATACAGTTCAATACAAGAGGGTTAGGAGGGCCCTGCCACTTGGAGCTTACAATCTAAGAGGTATGTGAAAGACCAGGGTGTACTAGGCCACTAGTACGCGCCAGTTCACCAAAAGGTAGTGTGGCACTAGTACTGGCACTCTGCTGCATATGAGAGTCATCAAAATTTACCGGCAAGTGCTAACAGAGATCAGGCCTGATTCTGCGAACAATGTGTTTTTTTGTGCAATGTATCAAGTGACAGTGACCTACTGACACTGCACTTGCTGGGGGAGAAGGAGGGGGGTAAGCGTAGGGGCTAAACACAGATACTGGCAGGTGCCGGGGCTAATCCCGCTAACGCTGCGTTTTTGGGGAACTAATGTGAACGCTGGTATAGTGCTGATCTGATCAAAGATATTGATCCGTTCAGACACTATACTAGCAATGACAATCAAGGGGTTAAATGTAATGACTGGTGTACTGACAGGCAATCTGACGCTATCTGGGAGGGGTTGTGAAAACCACGGGAGTGTAAATCATGTATATATATATGTGATTTTGCGCACCCGTGCTGCCCTGTAGCAGTATTTCTGATATAGGACGGTCAGGAAGCAGTTACAGAAGCGGTTTGTGTTACGTCACTACGTTACTTTAACTGACAATTGCGCGGTTAAGCTGCACCCAAATGTAATTTACGTCCTTTTACCTCCCAAACTGGGCATTCTTTCGGTGGGATTTGATTGCCTGTGCATTTTTTATATTTTGCACTATAAAAAAAAAGTCTGACAATTTCGAGAAAAAAAAACAATATTTTGGACTTTTTGCTATAAAACATGTCCAGTAAAAAAATTTAAAAATCAAATTTTGTCATAAATTTAGGCCGAAATGTATTCTGCGACATATCTTTGTTAGAAAAAAATCCCAATATGTGTAAATTAACGTGAACGTTATAGCTTTACAACGTTATAGGTTTACGTGAACGTTATAGCTTTTACAAATGGTGGTATATATACTGTAATTTAATTTTTTTTTCATATTAATAATGGCGGCGATCAGCCACTTATGACTGCAGGACTGCGGCGGACATTCTGACACTGGGAGGGAACTGACTTGGGGTCACTGAAATCCCCAGTGACACCAATACAGTGATCAGTGCAAAAAAAAAAGCACTGACACTGTACTAATGGCACTGGGGAGGAAGGGGTTTACTTTTTTAGTCAATCAAAGGGTTAACTGTGTGAGGGGAGTGTTTCACTAGGGGGTGAGGGGTGTGTGCTTCACAGTAACACATTGTCCCAGAAAGCTAAACTCTGCTCTCCGGGACAGTGTGCTGGGAACTGACAGGGAGAAGAGCTGCATTGAAAACAGTGCAGCTGTGCTCCCTGTCAGTGTTTGCCGGCAATCGCCCAGACTAGGGTCGGACTGACAACTCATGGGGCCCCCGGGCAACAGGGGATCATAGGGCCCCTGTGTCCTTGCCCACACTCAAAAAAGCCTACAAAAAAGGTACCAGGGGCATTTCATGGGGCCCCCTACTGACCCATCGACCAGTGCCCGAGTGCTCGAATAGTCAGTCCGCCCCTGGCCCGGACCTGTCGTGTAATCACCGGCCGGGACCCGGTGATTGACACCCACGCACCCCCTACCCGATATGCAAAATCACGTATATATATATATACGTGATTTTGCGCAGCGCTGCCGACCTGCTGCAGCAAATGTACTGTGGCTTGTCGGCAACTGGTTAACTTCATTATTTTTATTATTGTTGCTATTATTATCATAATGTCCATAATGTAGGCAGCATGGTTGCTAAATGGTTAGCACTTCTGCCTGGCAGTACTAGGGTTGTCGCGTCAAATCCCAACCATAGCACCACCTGCCTGGAGCTTGCATGTTCTCCTTGTGCCTGTGTAGGTTTCCTCCAGGTACTCTGGTTTCCTCCCACACTCCAAAGACATGCTGGTAGGTGAATTGGCTCCTGTCTTACATGGCCCTAGTATGTGTATGTATGAATGTAAGTTAGGGACCTTAGATTGTACACCCCTTGAGGGTTAGGGACTGATGTGAATGTACAATATATATGTAAAACACTAAATTGTTGGTGCTATATAAGTACCTGTAAATTAACAGTCTATGCTTAAAAAAAGGAAAAGTTCTCCCTAAAGAGGCAATATAGCTGTAGAAGAAATGAGGGTCTATTACCTCACCTTTGCTATTCCTTCTATCTGTGTGCCCCAAAATTGCTCCAAGCATAGCATGGTATAATCTGATGCAGGGGTTCAATAATCACTTAGATCAGGGGCCTCCAAACTTTCTCAACAAAGGGCAAGTTTATTGTCCTTTAGACTTTACAGGGACTGGATTGTTGCCAGCGGGAGTGAAAAATTTCCTGGCATCAGTGGAAGTAAACCACCACATTAGGGGGAGACATAATGGCCCATCATTGGTACCATTGAGAGGAATAGAGCCCCATTATTGGTGTGAGTGGGAGAAATGTTGTCCCATTGTTATTGTCAGTTGGCAGAACAGTGTCTTGTATCAAAGGGAGGAATAGTGCCCCAAGGGCCGAATAAAGGGAAGCAAAGGGCCGCATCTGGCCCCAGAGCTGCAGTATGGAGACCACTGATTTAGATCATTGTGTTACAGTTGTGGCCAAAATTATTCAACCCCCAATGCTGTAAAGGGGTTTAGGGACTATAGTGTACATTTGGAATTGTATTCAGAATCAAATCCTACAAGGACGTTGTAACTACCCAAATGCAACTAAAATGACATCAATTGTTTATGTAATACAGTAGTAAATGGTTCTTATGTGGTTTCTTCATTGCCACAATTATTCAACCCCTTAAAGACTACCACTCTGAAGAACAGAGGTTCATACAGGTGCTTTCCATCAGGTATTGAAAACACCTGTGGATGTCACCGAGCAGCAATCAAGCATAATAAGCACCAATTAGGCAGCTTTAAAATGACTGTGATACTCAGCTCCTTCTAGACATTTACTGGTGTGGTTACAAACATGGTGAAGGCAAGAGAATGGTCCAGGAAGACAAGAGAAGAGGTGATTTCTCTTCACAGGAAGGGCAATGGCTATAAGAAGATTGCAAAGATGTTAAACATACCAAGAGACACCTTAGGAAGCATCATTCGCAAATTCAAGGCAAAGGGCACTGTTGAAACGCTACCTGGTCGTGGCAGAAAGAAGATGCTGACTTCGACTGCTGTGCGCTACCTGAAGCGTAGAGTGGAGAGAAGTCCCCGTGTGACTGCTGAGGAACTGAGAAAAGATTTGTCAGATGTGGGTACAGAAGTTTCAGCCCAGACAATAAGACGCACACTGCGTAATGAAGGCCTCCGTGCCAGAACTCCCAGGCGTACCCCCTTGCTGTCTCCAAAGAATAAGAAGAGTCGACTGCAGTATGCCAAAAGCCATGTGGACAAACCACAAAAGTTGTGGGATAGTGTTCTGTGGACTGATGAAACAAAATTAGAACTGTTTGGGCCCATGGATCAACGCTATGTTTGGAGGAGGAAGAACAAGGCCTATGATGAAAAGAACACCTTGCCTACTGTGAAGCATGGTGGAGGGTCAATCATGCTTTGGGGCTGTTTTGCTTCTGCAGGTACAGGGAAGCTTCAGCGTGTGCAAGGTACCATGAATTCTCTTCAGTACCAGGAGATATTGGATGGAAACGTGATGCAGTCCGTCACACACCTGAGGCTTGGGAGACGTTGGACCTTTCAACAGGACAATGATCCCAAGCATACCTCCAAGTCCACTAGAGCATGGTTGCAGAGGAAAGGCTGGAACATTTTGGAGTGGCCATCGCAGTCACCAGACTTAAATCCGATTGAGAACCTCTGGTGGGACTTAAAGAAAGCAGTTGCAGTGCGCAAGCCTAAGAATGTGACTGAACTGGAGGCCTTTGCCCATGAAGAATGGGCGAAGATACCCGTAGATCGCTGCAAGACACTTGTGTCAAGCTATGCTTCACGTTTAAAAGCTGTTATAACTGTAAAAGGATGCTGTACTAAGTACTAAGATTGAATGTCACTTGGGGGTTGAATAAAACTGATAATGCTGTGAGCACAGAAAAGACATTTGTGGTTATTTCATTATAACTGTTATGTTATATTTGTCTGACCTACAAGTGCCTCTTTAATGTAAATGTAAGCAAGATGACTGAATGATCAAAAGCAATGTCAAACTGGCCAAAACACTCAATTTCAGTGGGGGTTGAATAATTTTGGCCACAACTGTATGTTCAACAACAGCAAGAGAGCAGACTTGAGCAGGAAGAAATGTGTTCTGATCCGCCTCTAGCCAACTTCCCTATAGCCAGAGTAGTTGTACTGATGGTCAATGCAGCTGAAGAGCAGCCTGACACAGATCAAGGGAGTTGGATGGTACCTATAGACCAGGCTGCCAAATCTCCTTCTTTGAGGACAAGTAAAATGATAATCTTTTTAGCAACACTTTATACTTCTCTTTAATAATGATTTATCTAACCTTTTTTTACATTTCACTGGTCTGTTTGAGAAATGGAATGTAACTGTACAAGCTTAGCCGTGAAAGCAGTGCAAAGTAAAATGAGGACGTAAGGCTGCTAAAAGTGAATCGATAATGCTAACAAATAAGTTCTTAACTAATCTGACCACAATACACTAAAATCTAGCTTGTTATTGGTTAGTAATAGTTTTCATATTCTTAGGATATTTAGGGCACACAATCTAAAACATGCTGTATGGTTAGTTGGCCCTAGTATGGTGAGGACATGGGACTGTAAACATCTTTGGAGAACAGGCACTGATGTGAATGGGTGGTGAGGTAGTGGGTATATGTGTATTGCATTTACCCATTAAGGGTATATATTGTTTTCTGCAGAATCCAAATTGTATTTTATAAGTTATCAATGTTTAAAGTGATTCTACGTTTTTGTTTTTTTTAATGCATTCTATCCATTAAGGTAAAAAACCTTCTGCATGCATGCACTTCCCCCCAGTCCTCTCTTATACTCACCTGAGCCTCATCTCGATCCAGCAAAGTGCATGGAAGCAGAGGATCTCTCAGCTCTCTCCATCCTCATTGTCTCAGAAACAGCAGTGGGAGCCATTGGCTCCTGCTGCTGTCAATCACAGCTAGTGAGGAGGGTGCAGGAAACGAGCCCACACAAGTGCATCCATAGCAAATTGCTTGCTATGGTGGGCACACGGTAAGGGGGAGCCAGGAGTGCCAGCGGGGGACCTGAGAAGTGGCGGAACCTCTTGCACAGAGCAGGTAAGTATAATATGTTTGCTATTTTTGAAAAAATAAAACAAACTTCATTACTACCATATTTTTTTTTAAATCTGTGTATGGTGAAGACTTGTGAACCTATGGGTAACACAAGCAGACATTTCCCTATTACTTTATACTGTTTGTTTTAATTTACTAATGCCAAAATTTAGAAACTGGATGAAAGGTTTAGCATTGTGAAACCCTTTTTGAAAGATAAATAGTGCATTTTATATACAAGTGTATGGACCAGACCAAAATGAGGAGGAAAGAGGGACAAATGAGGAGGAAAGAGGGACAGAGGGACTTTTTTCCAAATCAGGGACAGTTCCTCGAAATCAGGGACAGTTGGGAGCTATGCCTATGAGCACTGCCGGCACTCTACAGAGAGATCAAAATGTACCCTTGTACAGCTTTGCTTGGCTTATCTGTTTCATAAAGCAGTCTGTAACCTCTTGCCAAACACGTAATGTAAACTGTGTGTGCAGCAGCAAGGAGGGTGTGCTTTAACGCTGGCACACCTCATATATGCATCCATGGTGGCTAAGGATTCTGTGCTGAGAATACACCATTCCAGCATGGTGATCAAGATGTCACAGACAGCTCCTGGTCTCTTGTTATGATCAGGATTTAGCAGGATGGGCTCTCGATCATGTGACAACTGTAACTGCCAATCACAGTGACCATATGATTGGGAAGTCCGTCGCCATGCTCCTCCGGTGTACAGATCCTGTTAAAGGACTGTCTGGAGTGGCGGAAAGGGGTTAATTTTTTATATTTTTTTATAATCTTGATTAAAGACTTCCCTGTAGTCAACACAGACACCATACCACTCAACACACTATTACTTTTTTTGCCCTTATAATACACAGAAAAAATGTTCCCTCTTTTATAAGAAATAATATTGAAAAAAGAAACCTTTCTAAATATATCTGCCATGCAAGAAATAATGTTGTTGAATTTAAAGCTGAACTCCAGGCAGATACAAAGATGCAATTTAAAGCAGATCTGTATCCATCAATACGTTATTAAATTGTAGTTCTACCCCTGGAGGAGCTGCTTGCTGGTTTGGGTTCCTTGTTCTTTGCTTTGACTCTGTGGGCTGCCTTGATCCCTCTGTTAAACTAGGTTAAGCAGTTAGATTTTGCTCCATTGTTGACAGCACAGAGATGTATACCTTGTACTCAAATATAACTCAGTACCAGAAAGTAGACACCTGACCAGTAAGTGAAAACAGAACTTAATAAATTGTTACAGCTCTGGTGCCCAACCTGTGGCCCTTTGGTATATGATTTGCTGTGCTCAGACATCAGCAGTCTGTAGTGGGAACATTGATTAGAATAATAGCATTGATCTCTACTAGCCTCATATAACATGTTCCCAGTTTCATACTGTTTTCTGAATCATATCCCCAGCCAACAATGTAGCATGTCCACACTCTCTTAGCATCATTTCTTCTATTAGGTCTGCAGTTTCTGACAGTCCTCTCAAGCATTACATGTACTGAACTTTATGTACAGTCCTTTGGTGATGTCAGGGGCCGCATTTGAGGACCTCTTTAGCTTTTCAGTTGACAACCACTGTGTTCAAATTGAGGTATATAGCACCAGTGTCAGAAATGAGTAAATGGAATCACAATGTGCTAGACAACAGGACCACTAACGTTTAGCAAGTTGGTGTGGAGTTCTAGGTAGCAGGAGTAACCTATACCTGGTAACCTACAAATCGGCACAAAGCAAAGGCATTAATGACAATAACTACAATGGTGAACAATGCTGTTATAATTTTTCCTGCAACCCGTATACTATGCTGTTAGTCTGCACTGTAGAATTAGCTATGCTGAGACCCAGGTCTTAATGTAAAAGTCTCCACTTACTTGTGACAATAAACAAAGTCCTAATAGAGCAACTATCTAATCAGACAGTCCTAGTTCTTTGGCTAATGGTAGGGCCCAGTCTTTACGGTGGTGCACATAAATACAGTCTGCATGCAGTAATATAGACTACTAGTCAAATATCCAGTATCTACAGTTGTGACCAAAATTATTCAACCCCCAATGCTGTAAAGGGGTTTAGGGACTATAGTGTACATTTGGAATTGTATTCAGAATCAAATCCTACAAGGACGTTGTAACTACCCAAATGCAACTAAAATGACATCAATTGTTTATGTAATACAGTAGTAAATGGTTCTTATGTGGTTTCTTCATTGCCACAATTATTCAACCCCTTAAAGACTACCACTCTGAAGAACAGAGGTTCATACAGGTGCTTTCCATCAGGTATTGAAAACACCTGTGGATGTCACCGAGCAGCAATCAAGCATAATAAGCACCAATTAGGCAGCTTTAAAATGACTGTGATACTCAGCTCCTTCTAGACATTTACTGGTGTGGTTACAAACATGGTGAAGGCAAGAGAATGGTCCAGGAAGACAAGAGAAGAGGTGATTTCTCTTCACAGGAAGGGCAATGGCTATAAGAAGATTGCAAAGATGTTAAACATACCAAGAGACACCTTAGGAAGCATCATTCGCAAATTCAAGGCAAAGGGCACTGTTGAAACGCTACCTGGTCGTGGCAGAAAGAAGATGCTGACTTCGACTGCTGTGCGCTACCTGAAGCGTAGAGTGGAGAGAAGTCCCCGTGTGACTGCTGAGGAACTGAGAAAAGATTTGTCAGATGTGGGTACAGAAGTTTCAGCCCAGACAATAAGACGCACACTGCGTAATGAAGGCCTCCGTGCCAGAACTCCCAGGCGTACCCCCTTGCTGTCTCCAAAGAATAAGAAGAGTCGACTGCAGTATGCCAAAAGCCATGTGGACAAACCACAAAAGTTGTGGGATAGTGTTCTGTGGACTGATGAAACAAAATTAGAACTGTTTGGGCCCATGGATCAACGCTATGTTTGGAGGAGGAAGAACAAGGCCTATGATGAAAAGAACACCTTGCCTACTGTGAAGCATGGTGGAGGGTCAATCATGCTTTGGGGCTGTTTTGCTTCTGCAGGTACAGGGAAGCTTCAGCGTGTGCAAGGTACCATGAATTCTCTTCAGTACCAGGAGATATTGGATGGAAACGTGATGCAGTCCGTCACACACCTGAGGCTTGGGAGACGTTGGACCTTTCAACAGGACAATGATCCCAAGCATACCTCCAAGTCCACTAGAGCATGGTTGCAGAGGAAAGGCTGGAACATTTTGGAGTGGCCATCGCAGTCACCAGACTTAAATCCGATTGAGAACCTCTGGTGGGACTTAAAGAAAGCAGTTGCAGTGCGCAAGCCTAAGAATGTGACTGAACTGGAGGCCTTTGCCCATGAAGAATGGGCGAAGATACCCGTAGATCGCTGCAAGACACTTGTGTCAAGCTATGCTTCACGTTTAAAAGCTGTTATAACTGTAAAAGGATGCTGTACTAAGTACTAAGATTGAATGTCACTTGGGGGTTGAATAAAACTGATAATGCTGTGAGCACAGAAAAGACATTTGTGGTTATTTCATTATAACTGTTATGTTATATTTGTCTGACCTACAAGTGCCTCTTTAATGTAAATGTAAGCAAGATGACTGAATGATCAAAAGCAATGTCAAACTGGCCAAAACACTCAATTTCAGTGGGGGTTGAATAATTTTGGTCACAACTGTATGTGCTCTGTCCCTACAAGCAGCAACAAGGTCTATGGCAGCAGTGCCCTCTCACCAGTCCCATTGGTATGGCAGCAATGGTCCCAGTGCTCAGATGTTCTTTAGATCTGCCTACAATGGCTCCGGTCCTCAACCCACATATATACAGTACTCCAGTCTCTCTGCAGCAAATGTCTGTGTCCCACCAAAAGCTCAGTCCTCAGCCTCTATGGACTCCAATCCTCTCTCTCTCTCTCTGGACCCCAGCACACAGGACTCCGAGCTTGTCAGGTGGACACACACGCAGAAAGGCAGGTGTGCTCACTCTGGTCTCTGTGCAGTAAAAGAAAGAGAGCTCCTGGGTCTTCAGCCTAGGAAATACAGCCTTTCTTCCCTCCTCACACCGTCTCCTTGTGGGTGACATAGTTCAATGGTTCATAGGCTTCCATGGAATGGCTCCCATTTAGGACTTCAACTTCCACAGTCCAATGCGGCAGAATACAAATCTATGGGGCTCCTTTGCCTTGTCTGCTCCCCATGCTGGCAAGAGGCAGACAGTGTTGCTGGATACCTCACGTCAGTTTAATGAGAGCATAGAGAGCAGCTGCAGCACTGTGTTCTAACTTGCTCTCTATCTAGTCAAGCATCTGGCTACACAATGTATTTTTGTAAATGCAAACAGTGTAAGTACTTCACTTTGACTTGGTACTACAGAATTCTGTACAGCAGAGCTCATAGAGGAGGAGGGATAAGCGGCACAAAGAGTCAATCAGGTGTGCTGCAGTGCAAAGAGCATGCTGATAGGGGAGAGAGCAAAGAGTTAAACTCATCAGTGTTCGGATTCTCTTTTTACTGTCCATTCAGTATGGCAGGGATGAGACCTTTATGTTTTACTTAAGAAGGTCTCCAGCCCTGCAAGACAAGGCTGTGCAGTGTAGCAGAGCTGTGCAAATCTTAGGACTGAATGAACATATATTCCAACCCTTAACAGGTAAAACAGCTCCCACATATGCATTTTATCAATGTATTTTAGCCATTTAACCTGGAGTTCAGGTTTGAACATGGGGATAGTTGTGGATGGGGATGGATAAGTGCTAATTTTAGGTGATATATAGAATGCTGTAAGGCTGGGTTCATACTGTTGCAGTTGTAAGTTGCCTCTGGTTAATGTGTGTTGTGATAAGGCAGTCCAGTCATTTGAATAAGCTGCCTAACATATCAAAGAAGTGCACGTACTTTTATTTGTAATGAAGGCACATCTATTGGTAACGTACACCAGGGTGCCATTAAGAATGAATGTCTCCACATCATTAATGTACGTTACCACAGCAAAACAGTGTGAATCCAGCCTAAGGCTAGGTTCACATCTATGTAGATTGCAGTTGATGAAATTTCCGGGTACATTTTGTGTTTTTTTCACGCCCGTTTTTTTATTCCTTTTTTGGTGCATTTTTAATGCATTTTGCGCTTCGTGTGACTTTACCTGGTTGTCAAGGGGCGGCCGCATCAGCTCGGACGATGACGTCACAAGGGGCAGGGTCACGCGGTGACATCATCGGTTGGCTCCGCCGCTTGGCTTAAGAGCTGTCAGGCGGAGGGAGCCGTCATCGGGAGTAGAGCTCTTTTTTTTTTTAATCTTCGAAGCAGCAGCAACATTCATCATGATTGACGATGGATCTACTTTAGGGGACAATTTTTTATTTATTTATTGGTGATTGAGGTACTATGTACAAGGGGGGAGCCCTCCCACCCCAAAGCACTTCTCCCCCATGTGCTCGCTCATCCCCCCCCCACTTTTCTGGCCTGCCAGACTGTATGCTTGGAAAAGAGTCTGGTATGGATTTTGGGGGGCCCATAACGGTTTTTTTTTTTTTTAATTTTGGCATGGGGTTTCCCTTAAAATCCATACCAGATCCCAAGGGCCTCATAAGCATTGAGGGAAGGCCATGCTGTTTTTTCCTCAATTTTTTATTTGCCAGCAATTAGTTTGTTTATACTCAGCTGTCAGTGGGAAATCCCACTGACAGCTGACGACTCATCGGTTGTTAAGGACGCGGTGGCCACCTACTCCTTAAGAACCAAGTTGTTTACTGGTTGTTAAGGAGCCAGCAGCTGCCCGCTCCTTAACAACCAGCTTCATGTCACAAGAAACACAACATGCAAAATGCATCAAAAACACAATTCTTGGGTTTTTGATGCAGTTCCATTGAAGTCTATTACATGCAAAATGCAATCTGCTGCAGGAAAAAAGTCCCTGACCCTTTCAAAAATCTGCACTGGTTCAAAATGCATAGACATGAACTACTAACCCTAGGAAATTATGTTAAATGAACTGTAATGCGTTTCTGCAAACTGGAAGATGCAGTGAAACCCACATAAGTGTGAACCTAGGGTAAAACAGTTCAGGAAAAAAAAAAAAAAACACAGTCGCATATTTCTGAGCTTGACAACAATTAAATATGAGGGGCATTCAAGTCAAATCAGGATTTTTAAATTTACAGGTATAAAAAGGGATGCTAGCATGGTGGTACTATACGCAGTAATAAGTGGCAAATGTGTCCTATTACTGATAGGCGGCGCACATGTCACGGGCCAGTCCAGCGTCCGTTAATCAAGATGGCACACAACAGTGTTAGTGCATGCATGGAGCAGCATGTGGTTATGACGTTTCTTGTGAACGAAGGCGTAAAACCTGCAGATATCTACAGAAGAATTCAAGCACAGTACGGTGATGAAACGCTCAGCTGCAGTAAGACATTTCAAAGATGGCTGTACATCCGTCAGTAATGGTCCCAGCCGTAGTGGTTCCCAGCCCACAGCAGTCATCCCTGTGAGCATTCAGCGTGTGGAACGCTTGATCCTGGATAATCGATGCATAACCTGTCATGACATTGCACAAGAGAAATCTTTCTGTGGGAACGGTGAACACAATGATGATGATGTGAAGCAGGCTGTCTTAAGATGGCTTGGGCGTACTGACAAATTTTCTATGTCGACGCTTTACAGGCATTAGTTAAATGCTGGAATAAGTGTATAAATGTAGCAGGGGAATATGTTGAAAAGTAAATGCCGTTTCCACTCCTTGAAAATTGTTTTTATACATATAAACTCAAAAGTCCTGGCTTGACTTGAACGCCCCTTGTATTACCTTGTATGATGGGATCGCTTTAAAAATTCAGAAAGTAAATGTCCATTTATTACACAATTAACTGTACTTCCTACACAAGGAAGTGAGCTGAAAACCCTTCTCTGCACCCACTGTTCGAAAGGAAACCATAACACCTTATGTTGCTTGCTGATGCAAACTTTTGGTCATACCATATTAGACCACAACATGATAGTACTGTCTGGTTATGAGACAGAAAAATACTGAAGCTCAAAAGTAAAAAAGGGAAACTTTTTTGGTCATTATGGCAAAAAAGGCATAATCGGCATCTCACCTACAACTTGTTTTGTCAAGCTCTGTTTGTCTATGTACAGTGGGGATCGAACGTTTGGGCACCCCCGCTAAAAATTTGTATTAATGTGCATAAAGAAGCCAAGGAAAGATGGAAAAATCTCCAAAAGGCATCAAATTACAGATTAGACATTCTTATAATATGTCAACAAAAGTTAGATTTTATTTCCATCATTTACACTTTCAAAATAACAGAAAACAAAAAAAATGGCGTCTGCAAAAGTTTGGGCACCCTGAAGAGTTAATATCTTGTACTGCCCCCTTTGGCAAGTATCACAGCTTGTAAACGCTTTTTGTAGCCAGCCAAGAGTCTTTCAATTCTTGTTTGAGGTATCTGTGCCCATTCTTCCTTACAAAAGTCTTCCAGTTCTTTGAGATTTCTGGGCTGTCTGTCACGCACTGCTCTTTTAAGGTCTATCCATAGATTTTCAATTATGTTGAGGTCAGGAGATTGTGAAGGCCATGGCAAAACCTTCAGTTTATGCCTCTTGATGTAATCCCCCGTGGATTTCGAGGTGTGTTTAGGATCATTATCCATTTGTAGAAGCCGTCCTCTCTTTAACTTCAGCTTTTTCACACATGGCATCAAGTTACCATCCAAAATTTGCTGAAATTTTATTGAATCCATTTTTCCTTCTACTCGTGAGATGTTCCCTGTGCCACTGGCTGCAACACAACCCCAAAGCATGATTGATCCAACCCCATGCTTAACAGTTGGACAGAGGTTCTTTTCATTAAATTCTGTGCCCCTTCTTCTCCAAACGTACCTTTGCTCATTCCGGCCAAAAAGTTCAATTTTAACCACATCGGTCCACAGAACTTGTTTCCAAAATGCATCAGGCTTGTCTATATGTTCATTTGCAAAGTTCAAACGATGATTTTTGTGATGAGGACGTAGAAGAGGTTTTCTTCTGATGACTCTTCCATGAAGACCATATTTGTACAAGTATCTCTTTATAGTAGAATAGTGTACCACAACTCCAGTCTCTGCCAGATCTTTCTGGAGGGATCGTGCAGTCAAACGTGGGTTTTGAATTGTTTTTCTCACAATCCTGCGAGCTGTTCTGTCTGATATTTTTCTTGGTCTTCCAGATCTTGCTTTAACTTCCACTGTTCCTGATGACTGCCATTTCTTAATTACATTCCGAACAGAGGATATTGACATCTGAAAACGCTTTGCTATCTTCTTATAGCCTTCTCCAGCTTTGTGAGCGTCAACTATTTTCAGTTTCAGTTTTCTAGACAACTGCTTAGAAGAACCCATGGTGCTGATTGTTAGGGCAAGGTCAGATGAGTCTGGGCATTTAAAACCTTTGAGATTGACATCACCTGGTCTTTCCAGACGATAATTGAGAACAATCCATGACACTGGCAGGTCTCAGCTTGGCAAAGGGGGCAGTGCATGCTATAAATTCTGCAGGGTGCCCGAACTTTTGCAGATGCCATTTTTTTGTTTTCTGTTATTTTGAAAGTGTAAATGATGGAAATAAAATCTAACTTTTCTGGCTACAGGCTGCAGGCATGCGTTTTGTAACTTCTATGGTTTTACGTATTGGATTTAATAAATAATTTTAAAACATACTACACTATGAGTATTTTTACTCCTTATACCTGGCACTGAGTTCCCATACCTCAGCCCCAGCATTTTTAGGTTCTCTGTGTGGATCCAAGGAGCAGTGTGATCCGACCAGGCCAGCATCGTCTTACCACCGACGGACCATCTGGGTACTATAAAGCAGCGCCTACATAGGACCCTGGCTACATGAAACCTGTACATGCGCATTTTAATTGCGCTTCTGGTAAGCAGGCAATTTATCTATTCCTGGGATTGGATTACACCTATACTCCCTGCGAGTCCCCCATCACTGAACTGTTTATCATCTTTAACATTCTTATATTTGACGATCGTATATTTTAATTGTCACTTGGACATTGTTTGTAGCGCTGCACTTATATTGTTTCTATTTTGGTTGGAAAGGCTTGTAGTTCCTTTTTTGTGCATTTGCCGCTCTCCGGAGTGCGCTCACTCTTCCTTATTTTACAAAATCTAACTTTTGTTGACATATTATAAGAATGTCTAATCTGTAATTTGATGCCTTTTGGAGATTTTTCCATCTTTCCTTGGCTTCTTTACACACATAAATACAAATTTTTAGCTGGGGTGCCCAAACTTTCGATCCCCACTGTACATCACTAACTTGTATTTGATAGTTAAAGCAGAAAACCAGGAATGGTCTGTTTTTTAACCACTTCACAATCAGGCCAATTTTGACATTTCTCACTTACACGTAAAAATCAGCTTTTTTTTTTATAAAAATGACTTAGAACCCCAAAATATTATATAGTTCTTAAGAGAATAAAATGGTAATTATTGCAATTTTTTTTACATTACATTATATTTGAGCATCCATATTTAAAACAAACACAATATAATACCCATTTTTAATTAAAAGAAATGTAAAAGAATGTTATGCCCAGTAAATAGATACCAAACATGTCATGCTTTAAAATTGCGCACGTCTGTGGAATGGCGACAAACTACGGTACATTAAAGTATTCATAGGTGATGCTTTAAAAGCATTTGCATGTTACCAGTTTAGAGTTAAACAGGAGGTCTGTGGCTAGAATCATTCCCCTCGTCTGATGTTCACAATGATATCTCACGTTTGTTGTGATCACCATTTACATATGTATCCGCAACCTACGTGTGTGTTCACATTTGCGCCTGAGCATGGGGACATGTTAAATTTTAATTATTCTTTTTAACTGTCTCTTTAGTCTTTTTTCTATTGAACTTTATTGCTATCAGAAGGGATGAACAACATCGCTGGTGATAGCATGGGCCGTAACAGGTCCTCTTTGTGGAGAGAACTGGAATCTGTTAGACCCCAGATCTCTCCTCTGCTATCCAAAGCAGACGATCAGGAGCAGCAACCAGGATGGCTGCTTTCTAAATTCCCGCCTCGGCCGCCGGACACATCGGCCGATCTTCGCCCTCCAGGGGGGGTCCCCCTGTTTCCTCTCTGGCCCCCTGTCTCCCTAGTGCCCTGATGGGCAAAAAAACGCCGGCCGCCCGTGCCTCCAGCTCCCGGCGGGCCGCTCCGGAGTTTGCGGCCTACCCGCCGGAGATCGCGGCTGAAGCCGCGGCCTCGATTTTTGGCCGGCCGCCGGACACTTCCAGGACCCCGGCCGCGGATTCGCGGCTCCCGCCGGGGACTTCAGATAGAGCCCCAGACGCAATTTTGGGTCCTTTGCTGTCACCATCCATGGGTGGGTCGGACCCTGGCAGTGGGGAGGACCTGGCACCAGAGCCATCCCTGCAGTCTCCGATCCCATCCCTGCGGGATGCTGAGCTCCTACGCCGCTTTAAGTGCATGTTGCAGTCTGAGTTGTCCTCCGCTACCTCCAAGCTGGCCGATCGTCTTTCACGGGAAATTCAGGAGTTGGGCAATCGGACGAACGACCTTGAAGATAAGATGGACGCGGCAGTCACGGTCATGGAAAACCACGAACAGGATCTGTGCGACCTCAAGAAAGAATTGGCGGACACGCTACTACAGCTTGAGGATTTCGAAAATCGTTCCCGCCGTGGCAATCTGCGGTTAAGGGGTATCCCGGAAACGGTCGCAGATCTTACTTCTACTGCTACTGCTCTGTTCCAGGAGCTGACACCCGCTATTCCCATAGACCGGCTTGAATTTGACCGCATACATCGTGCATTGGGCCCCAGACGACCGGAGGGGCCCCCAAGGGACATTATCATCAAGTTTACGTATTACCGCACTAAGGAAACTATCCTCTTGGCGGCTAGGAACAACCCTGACCTCAGCTTCCAGGGGCATCGCTACCAGCTCTTTGCGGACCTCTCCCAGACCACTCTTCAGAAGCGCCGCCAGTTGAAGCCCTTCACTTCGGTCCTGGTGAAACATCGTATTAAATACGCCTGGGGCTTCCCGTTTCGCCTCACCTTCACCTACCAGGGCCGCAGTCACTCTGTGGCTACGCCGGAGGAGGCCCATTCTCTGCTGGAGTCCTTGCGCCTTCTTTCGCCTGATTCTGCGGATCGGAGCCCGGCTCATTCATCAGGATCTCCGGCACGGCCGCTTCCTCCGGGCCGCATCTGGGAGCGGTCGTCCGATAGGAAGAGGGCTCTCCCCCGGACCCCTTCGCGATCAAGTCCTTCTTGTTCTTCTCCGGGCTGAGGATGTGCCTTGGACTTCCCGTGTGTCATCTCAGCGATGGACTTCTCTGGCGGGACCGTGAGTTTGGCTCTTGGTGCTCCCCCGGTTTGTCAGCATTCCGGGTTGGGACTGATCTGGTTTTACCCCCTTGGGTTCCTTCCCTGTTTGGGTGGGAGGGGGTCCCCTCGCAGACTCAAGACTTATGACTTTCCGCTGCCGCAACCTATCTTGGGCCTGGGTGAGGGTATTTTGGTTTCCGTTGGTAGCATGGGGTGAGGGTTCCCTCGGGCTTCGGGGTGGGAGGTTGATCTGGCGGGCCCGGCTGGGTGGGAGGGGGTTGGCCCCAAGGTTCTTTGGGTTTTTGTGGGAGGTCATCACGGAGGCCTCGCTCCTGAGACCTTTAGTTTTATAGCTTTGGACCCCGTTTGATTATGTTTGTTGCCTTATTGCCCTTTTGCCCCCTGGGGGCTTTAGTTTCTGATGTTTTCATTTGCAGCCATGTGTCCGGTGGTAGAGCCACCCTTAACTGGTATCCTTCCTTTTGTAGGATGCGCGTCACCATTGGCGTGACACAATTGCACTATTGTATATACTTTTTGTGTCTTTTTCCTTTTTTCTTTCTTTGTCTTTTTTCTCCTTTGGTTTTTTTTTTTTTTTTTTTTGTTCTTGTTTTCTGCAGGGTTCCGGGACGCCATGGTCCGCTCGCCATTGGAAGCGGAAATTGCTAGCTGCTTTATGGGTTTTTCTGCCGAGCGTGTTGCGTTGATATCGCCATGGCCTCGCCCCTTTTGAAAATACACTCACAGAATGTTCAAGGCTTCAATTCGCCTCAGAAGCGGGCTAAAATCTTTCATCACCTTAAATCGCAACAAATTGACGTGGTATGTTTACAAGAGACCAGGTTTTCGCAGTCCTCCGCTCCGCGTTATCTTTCACCTCACTATCCCACCTTTTACACGGCCTCGGCTCCTGAGAAGCGTCGGGGTGTACTGATAGCTTTTAAACGCAATCTTCCCTTTGTCTGTGCTCGGAATATAGCGGACCCCACGGGCAGGTATTTGCTTTTGCAGGGCACTATCTGGGACCAGGAGGTTACTTTTGTCTCTTACTACGCACCCAATCGTTTTCAGGATAAATTCTTTTCACATCTTTGCACCATTGTTTCCCGACACTCCAAGGGTCTCATTCTTGTTTTGGGGGATTCAAATGTTACTTTGGATTCCACGTTGGATAGGCGTTGTGCACGGGGGGCGGCCCCTTCCCATGACTTTGTGCTGGAGGAACGTATGCGCTCTCTTTTGCGGACAGCGGGGCTAGCGGACGTCTGGAGGGAGCTTCACCCGACTGAACGCGACTTTACATTTTATTCCAGTCCTCATGATAGTTTTTGTAGAATTGATCATATATTTATGCCGGTTCAGCAGCTTCCCTTGGTCCGGCGGATAACTATTCCCTCCTCACCTTGGTTGGATCACGATCCCTTGGTACTTCTCCTTGCCCTCTCTGGGTCAGAACGGCGCCCTTTTCATTGGCGCATCAACGATTCTTTATTGACCACTCAGGCTACCTGCCAACAAATAGAATTTTTCTTACGTACATACTTCACGGAAAACTCGGGATCGGTCTCCTCGGCAGTGCCCCTCTGGGAAGCGCATAAGGCCACGATGCGGGGTCATGTTATACAGCTGGCGGCGGTCCGGAAGCGGGAGCGGGAGCGCCGACTTTTGGAGCTTCATTCTCTCCTGGCTTCTGCGGATGCGCGCTGGAAGTCGTCTCCATCCGCAGCCCATAAACGCGCTCGGGACGCTTTGGCGACCGAATTAGACTTACTTGCCTCTTCGGAGGCGGAACGGGCTCTGCGTTGGACCAAACACAAATTTTATTCCTGTGCTAATAAACCGGGCCCGATGCTGGCTAGGAAGCTCAATTCCGTGGGGAAACCCCATAAACCAATCCGACTGCGACTTCCCACAGGTGGATGTACTTCTAATCCCCGGCAGATTGTTTCCCGATTTTCGGACTTCCTTTCGCGCCTTTACACTACGCCTGATCCCTTCCCTGTGTCTCAGGCAGAGGCATTTTTTCAAGATCTTCGTCTTCCGGGATTATCCGAGGCGGCACAGGTGGCCCTCAATGCCTGTGTTACCGTACCGGAAGTGCTCCAAGCCATCAAATCTTTGAGGTCCACCGCGGCCCCGGGTCCTGATGGCTACTCCGGTCTCTATTATAAGAAATTCTCGGTCCTATTGGCACCCTTCTTGGCTGCCTATTTCAATGAGTTACGACAGGGCTCCTTGCCCTCCCCGGACGCGCTTAGAGCACATATAGCCATGATTCCTAAGACGAACGAGGATGTACAGGAACCGCAAGCCTTTCGGCCCATTTCTCTTCTTAATGAAGACCTGAAGATATTGGGCAAGATTCTTAGCTCTCGCATCAATAACTATTTGCGTAGCCTGGTCCACAGGGACCAAGTGGGGTTTATCCCTGGGAGGCAGGCGGGTGATAACGTTCGTAAGGTGGTCCATCTTATACATCTTCTGCAACAGCGGAAAATCCCGGGATTCTTACTGTCCTTAGACATATATAAAGCTTTTGACTCTCTATCCTGGGAATATCTGCGGTTTGTGCTGTCTCGTTGGGGTTTTGGGGATTCTATCCTTTCTTGGATTCAAGCCTTGTATTCGTCTCCTTCGGCCTCCGTTAAATATGCTGGATATTTTTCAAACCCCTTTCCTATTGGGCGAGGGACGAGACAGGGCTGCCCTTTGTCCCCGGCGCTTTTTGTACTGGCGCTTGAGCCGCTGGCTTTAGCGCTCCGGACCGATTGCAATATATCGGGGGTTTCATACGCGGGACAGGAGTTTAAGCTGAATCTTTTTGCGGACGATGCCCTCTTGACTCTTACTAAGCCTCTGACGACGCTTCCTAATCTGCAACAGGTTCTTGAGCGCTTCTCTTTGATTTCGGGTCTCCGTATTAACTTGGATAAGACTGTCGCTCTTAATATTACTTTGGATTCCGATTTGGTTTCACGCCTTCAATCCTACTTCCCTTATAAATGGGCTTCCTCCTCTCTTGAATATTTGGGCATCCGCTTGACCCCCACCTATGACTCCCTCTTTGCTGCGAATTATTACCCATTGCTTAGTTCTTTATCTTCTCTTCTGCATTCCTGGCAATTTCCGCACCTGTCTTGGATAGGGCGGGTTCATTCAGTGAAAATGACTGTCCTGCCGAAATTGTTATATTATTTTCGTACTCTCCCGGTGCGGGTTCCCCCTCATTTCCTTCGGTTGCTTCAGGCGAAGCTTATGCGTTTCATCTGGGCCAATAAGCACCCCAGAGTATCTAGAAATACGCTCTTTGCTCACAGACTCCAGGGTGGCCTTGGGGTGCCCAATGTAACTAAGTATTACCAGGCGAGCCAGATTGCCCCGCTGTCTATGTTGCACGCTTCCTCTGACGTCCCTTTCTGGGTCTTGCTGGAGCTACCTAACTGTGCCCCTATCCAACCGTCGGCGCTTCTATGGCTTCCCCCTGCCCTGCGCCCTATATCGCTGAGCCCGATGTTGCTCCATGGCTTACGAGTCTGGGACTCGGTACGTTGTTCCAGTGGCCTGATGTCACCCTTTCTGCCTTTGCTTCCAATTGTTAACAACCCTCTTTTCCCACCGGGTTTAGATCACCCAAGGGCTTTCTCTTGGTGGGTGGCTCATGGGTTTTCACAGGTACGACACTTTTTGGTTTCTCGGTCCTTCCCTACCTGGGATCTTCTTCGGGAGTCCCGGGATGTTCCCCCGGCGGAATTTTTTCGATACCTTCAATTGCGGCACTGGCTACTCTCGCTGCGGAGCACTTCTTCTTTTCCATACCAGAAATCGGCCTTTGAACAGCTTTGTCAGCAGCGCCCGGGCGCCCCGGGCCTTATCTCCCTCCTTTATGCAGCCTTGAACAGACGCCCGTTGCATACTTCTCTTTCATATGTTGTTCAGTGGGAGCGTGACTTGGGGGTGGATGTGGATCCGGAGGACTGGAATAGGGCCTGGTCACTCATAGCTAAATGCTCATTCAATACCACCACGCTGGAGGCAGCCTATAAGGTATTGTTTCGTTGGTATTGGGTTCCGGCTCGTTTGGCCCAGGCTAATCCCGCTTGTAGTGATCGATGTTTCCGGGGTTGTGGCCATCGTGGCGATCTCTTGCATATCTGGTGGTCATGCCCGAGACTGGTCCGTTTTTGGTCTCGTGTATTTGGCCTCCTTTTCACGTTGTTTCATCTATCCATACGCCGGGATGCTCGGTATGCCTTGCTTCATTGCCCCATACCGGGTCTCTTTGCTCATCAGCAGAAGCTGGCATCCTATTTGTTTCTGTCGGCCACCAGAACGATTGCTCAGGCCTGGAAGAGTCCGTTTGTCCCTTTTCAGGGGGTGCGGGATCGTATGACCAATATGATGCTCAATGAGCAGATGTCGAGCATATGTAACGACTCCCAATGTAAATTCTCGAAAATATGGGAACCATGGTTGCAATATGCCTTTCCCACGCTTCCTTTGGCTAGTATGGGGATGTACTGGCGTTAGGCATTGGCGTTTGATGGTGGCGCTCCTGGATCTCTGCCTCCTCTTCTCTTTTTTTTCTTTTTCTCTCCTCTTATTTCTCTTCTCTTTCTTTCTCTCCATTTCTGTTAGTTTTTTTTTTGGGTGATAGTTGACAGTTGCCTTTAATTGCAGTTAGAATTTCATTACCGTCATTGTAACCTATGTGCCATTGAAGGCCCCTGCGTGGGCGTACCTTCTGCCTTGTTGAAGTTAGAGCACTGTTTTTCTTTTATTATTATGTTTTTTATTTTATCGGTGCAATTGATAGCCCCTGTGGGGGCATGTTTTGTCGCCTCTGTTTTATACTGCTTAAAACTAATAAAAACTATTGAAATACAAAGCAGACGATCAGAGACAGGTTTGATCGGCTGCTTTACTAGCAGGTAACAGCTAGTAAAAAAACAGCCAAAACCTGAAGTAATGGAATCTTTGTTGCTTTTGGTTGCAAACACTATAGAGACCATCAGAAAAAGTTCCTGATTCTGGCACCCTGGCGGCACTTAAGAGCCATGAAAATGCAGTTCAACACCCCCCTTCCCCCAGCTGCTGGTAAAAGTGATTGAGCTGCTTTTTAGCCACTCGGCCCATTCTCACCAAAAAGGGCATTTGCTGGAGCATAAGAATATCTGTGTGAGGACTGCAACCATTATCCTGATATCAACACCAACATCTCCTGAGGACGATTATATACGTATATCAATTGGGAAGGGGTAAAACTTACATTGGTCCAGTTTGTTATATACAGTTATTTGTATTCCATGTCCAAAGGGCAGTTGGGGATGCAAACATGACTGTAGTAGCCCGTGATACATACGATCAGTCTTTTCTGGAAGCTGCTTGAGCGACTTGCCATTTGTAAAGTAAGCACAGGGGGCTGCTTCCTATGCATAGAACATCTTCTATTTTATTGAATAAAAACAAGGCATTCTCTGATTGGACAAACATGAGATCATGAGATCATGATGCCATCCATCTCTGTTCTCCATTGCATCTAATCAGAAAATACTACTTCTCACGTCCTGTTGTGGCTATTAGACAAGAAGGAAAAATCTCCCCAATGGGCACAGATGGCAAAAAAGATATCTCTGATATGCAGGAAAGAGTGCAACTCAAATGGTGAAGACCTGACACCTGAGGATTAGTAGTGTTCAAAAAGTAGCCAAAACATTTTGGGAGTTCTACAGGGCCCCCTTTATCAGGGTTTGCAATTTTTTTGTTTGGCAGGTGACCCAGACTTTGAAAGGTTTATCTATTGAGCTAACAGTTTAACAGACTGGTAAATTCAACATTTGCACCCCTGAAGAACCCTGGAAACACATCAGCTACGTAAAGGACACTACTAATAGACTATATCTAAACATTTTAGTGGTGTTTTTTTCTGCATATCTACAATGTTTCAGGAGCACTTAGCGGCTCAGATGTTCACGAGTGGCCAGAAAATTACCCAACTTCTCATGGCCAAAAAAAAAGTCTGATTGCAGTGTTAACCCCTCTCTACTGTATTCAAAACTCAAAAAATGGTTTTAGATATTTTAGACATACAGTACTTTACAAAAAAGTCTATTTTTCTAGAAAACTGGGTAGGATAATACAGGAAGATTTGCATTTAAGGCAGTCAAAAAATTGAATTTCTTCTTTCACGGCATACTAAAATTTGAACTCTCTGTACTGACTCATGAGAGTCAGTGCTGATATAAAAGTGATTCAGAAAAAATGAGGAAGGGTTGTAACAGCGCAAACACTGCAAAGTCCTGGGAAATGGTAGTATGGGGTGATCGTGGTATTAGTGGCTACTGTATGAAGAGCGTAGGATTCCGTGTGGCACTGAGGGCAAGGCTTCCAAATAAGCTGTAGCAACTTCTGTAGATGAGAAAAAGGAGAGAAGCGCCTCTAAGTGCAATAAGTCTTTTAATTCAAGTCTAAATGTAGAAACACTCACATGTGTGAAGTAATCATAAGCTTAAAAACCGTGGTTAACAATAGTTAACGGTGGGGTGGTAACCCGGGTGAAGAGCCGTCATCTTACTGCGATGTGGGGAGGTCAGCTCTCGGCTGGAACAGCGTGGTGGCTGGAGGGGAACAGCGGTGAGGCCGGCCTACATGCACGTCCTCCCTCAGAGCCGAATGGAACGCACGCTGGAACGTAGCGGCGGCGTGGCCGTGATGACGTCAGATCCCAGGGTGCACTGCAACGCGTTTCGGAGCATGCACTGGCTGTGGAAGGCAGAAGTGCACTCCTTTTTCAAGCAGGGGGAGGTGGATGAACAGGGGTGAATATATAGGGAACGTGAGTCTAATTGATCAATTAACCAATTAACCAGTGATTGACCATTGCTGTCAGGTGAATAGTGTAAAGTCATGGATGTTAAATGGGGGGGTAAAGGAAACCAAATGGAAAAAAGAGAGGATGTAATAAATAAGAAAACGGAAGACGAAAGAAAAATGATAAAATGAAAAAAATGATGTAAAAAACAAAAAAAAACAAAAAGACATCAACACTATACTATAAACACTACAATATCCCATTGACAGCCACTCAACACTCACAATGATACTTCCCCCCTTTTTTTTTTTTTTTTAAATCGAATTTTTTTTATCAAATTTTTATCGAATTTTATCGAATTTTTTTTATCGAATTTTTTTTTTGTTTTTTTTTTCTTATTCATTTTTTAATCCAATTTTTAGTTTATTATTTATAACCTTTTGTTCATTATTTATATTTTATTCTATTTTTTACAATTTTTTACAATGTAATTTACTCTTTATAATGTAATTTGCATGTATTATTACCAATATGTTTATCATCTTACCATGTTAACACCCATTGTCAATATATCCGCTAGCAACATGTATATATGTTATAATTATTATGAAGCTCCTGTAGAGCCATAACCATATCCCACCTTGCAATCATGCTGTATTACCACTAAATATCTGCTCACTACTGTTACATAATTGATGTGCCAGTGCTGCAAGGTGAACATTTTACCCCACTAATCTCCCAGAATATAATTTTTTTTTTCTTTGTTTCCTTTTGTATTCTTATTACCCCCATGAACTTTTTTCACATAGCTTCTTCGATTTTCAGCTGTTCAAAAATCGTTTATTGATGTCATTTTTCATTTCATTAATTTAATTTTTTTTTTTCTTTTTTTACATCATTTTTTTCATTTTATCATTTTTCTTTCGTCTTCCGTTTTCTTATTTATTACATCCTCTCTTTTTTCCATTTGGTTTCCTTTACCCCCCCATTTAACATCCATGACTTTACACTATTCACCTGACAGCAATGGTCAATCACTGGTTAATTGGTTAATTGATCAATTAGACTCACGTTCCCTATATATTCACCCCTGTTCATCCACCTCCCCCTGCTTGAAAAAGGAGTGCACTTCCGCCTTCCACAGCCAGTACATGCTCCAAAACGCGTTGCAGTACACCCTGGGATCTGACGTCATCACGGCCACGCCGCCGCTACGTTCCAGCGTGCGTTCCATCCGGCTCTGAGGGAGGACGTGCATGTAGGCCGGCCTCACCGCTGTTCCCCTCCAGCCACCACGCTGTTCCAGCCGAGAGCTGACCTCCCCACATCGCAGTAAGATGACGGCTCTTCACCCGGGTTACCACCCCACCGTTAACTATTGTTAACCACGGTTTTTAAGCTTATGATTACTTCACACATGTGAGTGTTTCTACATTTAGACTTGAATTAAAAGACTTAGAGGCGCTTCTCTCCTTTCTCTGATACAAAAGTGAGAATGGTCAGCAGTCATGAAAAGTAGCTACGGCTAGAATGAGGAATCATTATATTTCCTATCAGGCTATTCGTGCTATCTACAGCTCCACTGGAGAGATTTTCCTCTCACCATCACAGAAAAGTCTCTTTCACATAGGCGTCAACTGTTCAGTCACGTTTTTTCAAAGAAAAGACGGGTTCAGTTTATGTCGGTTTTCACTTCAGTTCAGTGTACATCAGTTTATATCAGTTCATTCTTACATTCTTTTTTTTTTAGGTTGCAGAAATCAATCAGAGGTGACAACTGTATAAACACATGTTTATTGTGTATAAACGGAGTGGATGCAAATGGACGGCTTCTGTTTACATGTGTCCCATTCCAACAGATCTGGACGTTGGCTGTTCCGTTCTAAAAAACAAACAAACAACTGAACAGACGTGGATGTAAACAGATGACATTCATTTACATCCACTTGTCCATAGAAATGCATTGCCGTCCGTTTTTCATCCGTCTATTGACAGACTGAACGCCCGTGTGTAAGGGGCCTAACAACAGTTTCGCCTGAAAGTGTGGGAAAATTTGCAACAGAGACATAAACCTGACAGGGGTTCTGTCCTTCTTTACTAATAAACATATTTATTTTTGTGTTGCTGTTGGACATTTTTCCTTACTTCACGTCTGATGAAACCATGGTCACCGAGGCATTGAGGGGAGTGAAAGGAATCTCCCTGTCAGAGCCAGAGAATAGCACTGAAAACCCAACATGAGTTCAAATCTTTCCCCACAGTGTACAAAACTAAAAATAATTTGTCTGGACAAACACTTTCAAAATTCCTTGGACACATTTGCCTGGGTCAAAAGACCAGGACATCGCTACTTTGGTGGCTTCGACCTCCTGTCCTTCAGGAGGGGAAAGATTTCCTTCCATTGCATTGAATAGTGATCACAACGGATTCCAGCCTGTCGGCTTGGGGAGGAGTGCTGGGGGTGAGCTCAGCCCAGGGTTGTTGAACTGTTGAACGCTGGAGGAGTCCCAGTTATCAATCAATGTCCTGGAACTTTGGGAAATGCCATGGAGGTGGCCTATGTCAACAATCAAGGATGAAAACCTACTTCCAGGAAGATATACCATCGTACTTGGAAGGCTTTTATCTCATGGTGTGAGGCTGCGGGTGTTTATCTGCGTTCCTTCTTGGTGGCTAGGATATTGACCTTTCTACAACAGGTCATTGTGAGGAAGTTGCAATAAGTACCATCAATGGCCAGGTTTCTGTTATGGCCATTTTTTTTCAACATCCCCTAGCCACACACTCTCTGAGCCATACTTTCATTCAAGGAGTTCACCATGTGGGGCCTCCAGTGCGCTCCCCATTGCCACTTTGGAATCTGCATCTGGTTCTCTCTGTTCTTCAGTGACCTATTTTTAAGAATATTAGGAAGATTGCCTTGCTTACCCTGTCCCAGAAGATGGCCTTTTTAGTGACTATCACTTCTGCTCGTAGAGTGTCGGAGTTAGCAGCATTGTTTTGCAGATCTTATTTGGGTGTTCACAAGGACAAGGTGGTTTTCCATCTGTGCCCTTCTTTTCTCCCAAAAGAACAAAGGAATTGAACTACCTTTCTCATGTTCATGTCCTTTGCATCCTAAGGAATTCGCTCTGCACACCTTGGATGTGCTTTGGGCAATTCGGGTGTATCTATCTGCTACCGAGTCCTTTTGGAGGTCAGATTCCCTTGTTGTTATCATGGGCGGGCCGAGGAAGGGTTTGATGGAATCCTCTGTCACCATTTCTAGATGAATTAGCCATACGGTGGTTGAAGCCTATACCATTAAGGGTCAGGTTCCTCCCTTTCCTCTAATGCAGGGGTCCTCAAACTACGGCCCGCGGGCCACATGCGGCCCACCGAGGACATTTATCCGGCCCGCCGGGCAGGGGCATATCTGCCGCGAGGCAAGGGACTAGGGTTTGGCAGGTCGGGAGAGCTCTGCAGGGCTCGGGCGGGAGGCAGGAGGGCGGGACCAGCAATTCTAGAACAGGGGAAGGTGGGCTCGGCTTATGAACCCGCACCACTCACCTGGCTTCTCTGCAGCCAGCCGGCCATCTATTCTGATCAGTGCATGCAACAGTCACGGCCAGAGGGTGGAGCCTAGAGCTGACCATAAAGAGGGGGAGCAAGATAGGAGACTCCATCGCTGCATGTCGAGTATCACAGCCACGGACCCTAGATGAGTGCAACAGATAATCGATCTCCTCCCTCTCTCTTTCCCCCTCTCTCTCCCCCCCTCCTCTCTCTCCCCCCTCCCTCCCTCTCTCCCCCCTCTCTCTCCCTTCCTCTCTCTCTCTCTCCCCCTTCCTCTCTCTCTCTCCCTTCCTCTCTCTCTCTCCCTTCCTCTCTCTATCTCTCTCCCTTCCTCTCTCTTTACATTGTACACAGATCTGACCCAACAAGGTGTCCTGCATTTACCGTATATTTCGCTCCATAAGACACACTTGGGGGGAAATTTCTGTGCGTCTTATGGAGCGGCCGGCCCAGTATTCCTGCCGTTGTATGTCCACAGTCTCTGGTCATCTCATGTACTGTGTCCGCATTTGTTCATAGTTTTTTTTTTTTTAAACTATAGTCTGGCCCTCCAACGGTCTGAGGGACAGTGAACTGGCCCCGTTTAAAAAGTTTGAGGACCCCTGCTCTAATGGCACGCTCTACTTGGGCGCTTAGTGCTTCCTGGGCCTTCCGTCATCAGGCATCTGTGCCTGAAATCTGCAAGACTGGTATCTGGTAGTCTGTGCACACCTTGCCTTGTTTTTTTTCCTCCCACCCCTCACTTGTTGGGCACTGCTTTGGGACGTCCCTACGGTCAAGAATTGAAGACGCTGTGTTCATCAATGAACAAAAGAGAAAACAGGATTTTTTTTCTTACCGTAAAATCCCTTTCTCCAAGTTCACTAATGGACGCAGCACCCACCCCTCTGTGATTTGTTTTTTTTACTCCCTTGTTGGACTACAGATTTCCCTGTATCTTCATAGTATGCACACCTCAGAAAGTTAGGAGTGCACTGAATTTTAAAAGAATTAACCGGCATTTTATTGCACTTGCATCGTTTTCAAGGGATAAACATGAGGACATGTGCATTAACTGCAGTGATGTACATTTTTTTTTTTTAGCCCTTTCCCATTGGGAGAAAGCAAAAAAAACTGTACATCACTACAATCCCATTTCTCTTTCAGAGTGAGATGAAATCTCTCCAAAATGAGGGGAAACCCCTTCTTAGACTGGTGTCACCAGACGTGTCACTTTTTTTTTTTTTAGTGACAATAGTGTGAATCATCATATTCTGTCAAAAAAAGAGAAGGTTTTGAAGCGAAATGTATTAATGGGAAGTGTCTGGCAGGGAAAACCCAACAATGTGGAATAAATCTGCAGTTCTTGGCTACTTCTCAAAGATACTGAGAATAAACATAATTCTTCAAAGTCTGGGGAACTTGCTTAAAGTAGAACTATACACAAAATGTTTTTAAACATTTAGGTGCGTGTGTGTGTGTGTGGGGGGGGGGGGGGTAGTTATAGCCCCTATCAGTTTATTCATCACTGTTTCATTAGGGAGATTTCCCTTTACTTCCTTTCTCATAGCCAATTAACAGAATCCTTCAGGTCACCAGAACTAGTGTCCCCGTTGGAAGAGCAACAGAGATTATGAATCTCCCTAAGTGGGGTACAGACAGCAATTAAAATGGAAGGAGAACCTATGCCCTCAATGCTCCCCTGTAATCATTAATGTAAGCTAAGGTCCAGCCTTATGTCAGGAATGGACTTGCCAATAATGGTGGGACTCACCTGCCTTGTGGGCTGCAGTACCAGGGCTGGCCAGCGGGTGCTCTCAGCAATCAGACACTAACCCCTGCAATCAGCCAAACACCTGAAGCTGATTGCAGGGGTTGTATGTAAGGAATGGCCAGGCTCACAGTCAGGGCCTTGGTGTGTGGTTTTCCATGGGCCCCTGTATCTTGTATCCTGTGTTCCTGTTCCTGCCTGACTTGTCGCCGACCTGCCTGATCCTGACCTCTGCTGACTTCTCCTGTTTGATCCCTGGCTTGTGACCCTGACCATTCTCTGCCTGACCCTCTGCACCGTGCTGCCCGTGAGTTACTGAACCCAGCTTGTGACCCCGACCACTCTCCCGCCTGTTCCTGGTACTCCGTTTGCCCGTTTGCTACTGACCCGGCCTGCCTGACGACTCTTGCATTGTATGTATTGTTATCTGTAGGTGGTTTGGTTTGGTTTGTTTGCACTGTGTTTATGTTTAGTTTTGCACTGCGTTTTGTATTGTTAATCTTAATAAATCATATTGTTTATACCATATCTGAAGCCTGCGTTTCCCTGTGTCAGTCCACACACCTCTGGTCATACCCGGAGCCCTGACATTACACCAAGGCCATTCCTGACCAGAAGTGGCTGCACAGGGAAGCCATCTTGGCTTGTTGCTGGGAAGGATGCATCCTGATGAGGTTGTGTATTTGTCTCTGCTGGTCTTTGATGACAGAGAGTATGCTTATCAGATTCTGAAGGAGTATACCCGGGATCAACTGCTAGAATGTATACAGGTCGGTCATGTTCTAGTAGATCAGGGCACAGAGTTCTCTGAGGTGCAACCTTTGATTCAGGTTTGTCCAGAGTTGGCTTCATCTGGTACCCCTGAAAGCAGGAATGACTTTTTGCCACCATTTAGTGCAGACCAGGTAGAGTCCCTGGTATGGTTATTAGAGGATGATGTGGATTGCTTCTTGGAGCATTATGCTGCATGTTCACAACAGGTATTAGGGATTGTATAAACGCAGTGCAGTCTTTGACCAGACAGGCTTTGTGTAAGCTGAGCTTTGTTCAACCCATACTGCAGACATGGTCAGACTTGTTGCACCCAGCCTCAGTCAGCTTACAACGTCATGCCTCCGCTCAAGGCACTCTTCCTGCATCCCCGACATCACCCCCAGTGACGGCCCAGTATACTCTGCTAACTACCACATATCAGTCCTCTGCTCCCACTCGCTGCACCTATCCTGCCTTTAAACCTGTAAAGAAGTCCTCTGTAGCAACTGCTGCCTCCTCTGTTCCATCCTCCAGCTCTTCTGTCTTCAGCTGCTCCATCCGTTTACAAACCTGCGCTTACTTACAGTGCTCCGGTAACTAAAACCAGGAAAAGGAGAAAATTCTTTCCAACCAATACCATCCTGCCAGTATCCAAACCGGTCAGCCTACCATCTGAGAACCCGCCTTCCGTGGTGAAGCCTGGTGCCTCGGCGCCCACAATTCAGCCTGATGTCTCTACCCAGCCTGATGTCTCTACCCAGCCTGATGTCTCTACCCAGCCTGATGAACTGATCCAGTCTGATGATCCTATTATGCCAGGTGATTCGGTGCCTGCTGTCGAGCCAGACGATCCAATGCCTGATGACCCAGTGCCCGCTGTCATGCCTGGTGACCCGATGCCCGCTGTCGTGCCTGATGACTCGATGCCCGCTGTCGAGCCAGACGATCCGATGCCTGATGACCCAGTGCCCACTGTCATACCTGGTGACCCGATGCCCGCTGTCGAGCCAGACGATCCAATGCCTGATGACCCAGTGCCCGCTTTCATGCCTGGTGACCCGATGCCCGCTGTCGTGCCTGATGACCCGATGCCCACTGTCGAGCCAGATGACCCGATGCCTGATGACCCAGTGCCCGCTGTCGTACCTGGTGACCCGATGCCCGCTGTCGAGCCAGATGACCCGATGCCCTCTGTCGAGCCAGACGATCCAGTACCTGATGACCCGGTGCCCGCTGTCGTGCCGGTTGACTCAAAACTAGCTGTCGTGCCTGATTACTCGGGCCCGCGGTCTTGCCAGATGGCTCGGTGACCGCCGCCCCGCCTGGGGGCCCGGTGCCCACCGCCCCACCTGGGGGCCCGGTGCGCGCCGCCCCGCCTGGTGGCCCGGAGCCTGCCGCTCCGCCTGGTGGCCCGGTGCCTGCTGCCCTGCCTGGTGGCCTGGTGCCTGCTGCTCCGCCTGGTGGCCCGGTGCTCCGCCTGGTGATCTGGTGTCCAGCCCAATGTGCCTCTGCCTGGTGTCAAACCCGATGTGCCGCTCCGCCTGGTGGCCCGGTGCCTGCTGCCCTGCCTGGTGGCCTGGTGCCTGCTGCTCCGCCTGGTGGCCCGGTGCTCCGCCTGGTGATCTGGTGTCCAGCCCAATGTGCCTCTGCCCGGTGTCAAGCCCGATGTGCCTCTGCCCGGTGTCCAGCCCAATGTGCCTCTGCCCGGTGTCCAGCCCAATGTGCCTCTGCCCGGTGTCCAGCCCAATGTGCCTCTGCCCGGTGTCCAGCCCAATGTGCCTCTGCCCGGTGTCCAGCCCAATGTGCCTCTGCCCGGTGTCCAGCCCAATGTGCCTCTGCCCGGTGTCCAGCCCAATGTGCCTCTGCCCGGTGTCCAGCCCAATGTGCCTCTGCCCGGTGTCCAGCCCAATGTGCCTCTGCCCGGTGTCCAGCCCAATGTGCCTCTGCCCGGTGTCCAGCCCAATGTGCCTCTGCCCGGTGTCCAGCCCAATGTGCCTCTGCCCGGTGTCCAGCCCAATGTGCCTCTGCCCGGTGTCCAGCCCAATGTGCCTCTGCCCGGTGTCCAGCCCAATGTGCCTCTGCCCAGTGTCCAGCCCAATGTGCCTCTGCCCAGTGTCCAGCCCAATGTGCCTCTGCCCAGTGTCCAGCCCAATGTGCCTCTGCCCAGTGTCCAGCCCGATGTGCCTCTGTCCGGTGTCCAGCCCGATGTGCCTCTGTCCGGTGCCCCGCCCAATGTGCCTCTGTCCGGTGCAACGCCCAATGTGCCAGTCTTTGATATCCCGCCAGTTACCGGACCCGGGCGGTGGAACATTTTGCCCAGCTAGGACTGTTTGGAGCGTCCTGAGGCCGCTCCTTGAGGGGGGGGGGGGGGTACGGTCAGGAATGGACTTGCCAATAATGGTGGGAGATATTGTTTTATTTTAGAAAAACGCACAACCAACAAACATTTTCTACAAAAGTATAAAAAAAAATAAATAAATAAATAACATAACATCACATTCCATCATGTGCAAACATAACAGTAAACATTTCAAAGCCATACTAGAGTCCTTATGGCTGAAGCAATATGTACGCAAGGCCCTTACAGCCGGAAACAAAGATTTGCATTCACGGCTTTTATGGCCTAGAAAACAAAACGTGGCCTTTATGGCCCAATAAATCTGCATATATGGCCTTTATGGCCTAATAAGAAAGCACTTATGGCCGAATACAATAGCATATGTAGCCTACATGGCCTATAGTCAAACACTGTACAAAACATCACACAAAACAACATTACTTAGACTGAGGAACATAGATCTTCGGGTCCATGTAGCCTTTCTTCAAAAAAAATCATCTCTGAAAATCTAAGGGAGGGTGGAAGGAGAAAGAAAACAGGATAGTTTACCAACACCCAGAGATCAACAGGCGGCAACTACAGGCCTGGTATTCCTCCACGCCTTTATCCAGACCCCTCGCCGCCACCTGTCTTTCTCAAGACCCCAAACTTTCCCCACCTCATCAAGAATGCCGCGCACCACCTCCGGGACAGGAAGGACTTTCTTCCATATGGACACTTGGCACCGTGCATTCCACGTGAAATACCGGACAACTAGGCTAACTAAATAAAGAGTGTCCAAATCAAAATCCCGGCGATCTTGCAATGCTCCATATACCCACTCTGCATAAGACATGCAGTGCAAGAAAGGAACACCCAGAGCACTCCCCACCTCTTTGTAGACTTCAACATTGAAGGGACACTGAAGCAGGAAGTGGTCCATAGTTTCCACTTCACCCCGACACTCTTCTCTCGGACAACCGCGGTCATCCAGAGAGAGGTACTTGTTTCCCCTCACGAAGAATCTGCCGTGAAAACCGAGCCAGGCCTGGTCCCTAAACTTGAAGGGAATCCGCTCAGAATTTAATAAGCGTAAGCCCTCCCGCATAATATGGCCCGGGCAATCCCTCAAGGCCAGCGGCGCATGACAAACAACGGACACAATCCTCTCACCCAGGAGCTTCCTAGGGAGGGACTTAATATCCTCCGCCGTCACACGCCACCGCCTAAGTATTTTCAGGCTCGGGGCAACATAAGTCGGGAGCTCACCGTGCTTAACCCTTAGGCTTTTCACTAGCCCACCACTCTCCCAGCAACTCAGAAAAGGCCTAAACCAGTTCCGGAAGAGGCTTACCCATGCAGGAGGTCTCTCTGCCAGCATGTTACCAAAATTGTGCTTCAAAAACACCAGAGAGAAGAAGACTACCGGGTTGACCATACCTAAGCCACCATTCCTCCTGGATAGGTAAGTCACATCTCGCTTCACAAGGTTCAGTCTGCTTCCCCATAACAGCATAGCAGCAACTGTAGATCCTCGTATAAAGAGACTCTGGCAAGATGCAAACTGTGCTGACATACAAAAATATGGGGATCAGGTAAGTTTTGATCAGATCAACCCTTTCCCTCAAGGAGAGCCGCCATCCCTTCCAGCATTTCACCTCGACTTCGGCATTGGTCAGCCTGGCCTCCCAATTCGATTTGCCATAATCGGCCGGGCCAAATTCAATGCCTAATACTTTGACGGACTGCTGAGGCACAGGGAAAGCGTCCGGGAGCACAAAGCCCTCGCCCTCCACACCTAACCAAAGGACTTCAGACTTGTCCTGATTGATCTTGGACCCCGATGCCTCGGAATACTGCTCTATCTCTGAGACAACCACCTGCGCCTCCACAGCCCCAGAGACAAAGACAGAAACGTCATCAGCGTAGGCAATGACCCTCAGGGGTGGCTCACCAGCAACACCCACCGGTACCCCGCACAACGCTCCACAGTCCAGCCTCCTTACGAAGGGGTCGACCGCAAAGACGTAGAGCAGAGGACTCAGCGGGCATCCCTGGCGCACCCCAGAGCCAACCCCAAAGGGCTGCCCAATCCAACCGTTCACCAGCATGAAGCTCTCCGCCTCTCTATACAATGTCTTGAGCCAGCCAATGAACCCCCCCCTCCAGGCCATACCTGTCAAGAAGATGCCAAAGGTACTCATGACTAACCCGATCAAAAGCCTTGGCCTGATCCAATGTCAGCAAATACTTTCCCCAGCCTTCAGCCCTGCACCACTCCAGAACCTCCCGGACAGCTAACACCGCTGTGAAGGTGCTCCTGCCCTGGACCGAGCAGTGCTGCTGACCGGAAAGCAGCGTGTCTGCGACTGACGCCAGGCGCCAGAAAAGAATCTTTGCCAGAATCTTTCTATCAACATTGAGAAGACTGATGGGGCGCCATTTCTCAATCATTGAAGGGTCCTTACCCTTTGACAGCAGGATAACAGCAGACTTTCTCATGGAGGGAGTGAACCTTCTTGCAGACAGCAGTTAAATACCTCCGCGAGATGGGGTGCCAAGCTAGTCTGGAAAGATTTATAAAATTCTGCCGTCAAACCATCTGGCCCAGGTGTTTTCTTAATTGCCAGACTGTCTATGGCTTTGGCTACCTCTGCCTCTGTTATCTCGTCCATCAAACTTGGAAGCGGGACGTCACTCCCCAGACTCGGTGTAGAGTCCAGAAAACTTAACATCCTCTCCCAGTCGAGGTGCTTCTTCCTCAGAAGATCTCTATAAAAGGACCTCGTGACCTCCAGAATCCCTGACCTGGATTTTGTCAGGGAACCTGTACTATCTCTCAGGCCTAAGACCGTTTTAATCGCTGCGCTTTGTCTGCAATTCTGGTAAGGGTCGGGCGAGTGATATTTCCCGTAATCCCTCTCCAGAACCAAAGAAGCGTGCCGGTCATACTGATGCTTCCTAAGAAGGAGTTTCACCTCCGCAATCGCCCCAGGATCACCACCAACGGAGACGAGGCGGTCAAGTCTCCTCCGCAGCCGCTGGTAGGCAACATATCTATCAAGTTGTACCTTTTTACCTACGGCCCTGAAAAACCCACTGGTTCGCTTTTTAGCGAGCTCCCACCACTCCGTCTTACTGCTGCAGAAATCCAGAAGGGTCACCTGAGCCTGGAAAAATTCCTCAAAGGATTGTCTCACACTCTCGTCATCCAGCAAGGCCGAATTCATCTTCCAGATGCCCCTTCCTTTCAGCGGCGTATCTGAAACATTCAAGATCACAGATAGCATAAGGTGATCGGAAAACTCAACCGCCCGACACACACAGGTGCCGAGAAGGCAGAGTTCCCATTTAAAAAAAACCTATCTATCCTGCTCTCACTCCTACCTCGCCTAAAGGTGAAGCCCGTGCTGTCTGGGCTGCACTTAACTAGTGCATCTACCAGACCTGCATCCCTGACTATCGCATTAAGAAAAACGCTATCATAGCCCAACCTGTCAGTGAAGCCTCTCCTGTCTTTGGGCCTAGTGATGGTGTTAAAATCACCTCCAAAGACAACTTGCTGGGCCATAAAAAGGAAAGGCCTAATCTTTGTGAAAAGGCATTTCCATTCCCACTTGGACTGCGGGCCATATATATTGATTAAACGCAGGTCATGCCCCCTCACAGAGACGTCCAGGACCATGCACCTTCCGATCTCTACCTCAATAATCCACCGGCACGTTACCATACCAGTAAAAAGCACTGCAACCCCACTGTAAGGCTCGGCCGCAAGAGACCAAAAGGAGGGGCCACGCCTCCACTCCCTCTTTGCCAGGTGGATATCGGCAAGGCTATTGAGCCGGGTCTCTTGCAAAAACCAAACATCAGCATCAACCTCGCTGAGCAAAAATAAGGCCATGTTACGAGCACTCACAGACTTCAAGCTGGCAACATTAATAGTTGCCACTTTTACTGGGGTGGGAACTGCCATCAGGATAATTAAGATAGGCATTCCTCAGTCTGACTATCTACCACTGGGGCCCCCTGTACTATGGGGGTTGTCCCAGCACTGTTCTCAGCCTCCTCCATCAGATCCACAGAGTCAGATGAAACATCCCCGCGATATGATAGAGACCCAAACTTATTCCCTGAAAGTATGTCATCCTGATCTGAAGAGCACAGAGACTCTGAGGACGCCGAGGAAAGCACAACCCTATTTTTCCTCTTCTTCCCTCCGACCAGGACCCACTCCCCCCCATCCCCAATAGGGGAAATCACCACACTCTCTGATGAAGCTTGGGAAGAGCCTTCCCCCTCAACCGTCCCCCTCTACCGCCCTCCTCCTGCACATACCCCCACCTCTTCTTCCCACAGCCCTAGCACCCCTGCCTGAGACCACAGGACACCCAGGCTTAGGGACCTTCAGCAAAACCTTCACACAGCCCTCCACCCCACGGGCTGCTTCTGCCAAAACGGAACTCTTAATAGGTTCAATACACACACGAGGGTTTAACACAGACACAAGCGGATGGGTAGACTTGACCACAGGCTGCACAGCCGACAAAACTGACAAGGAAGGGACAGGGGGGTTCACAGACACAGAGACCGGCACACCAGACAGAACTGACACAGAAGGTTTAGAGACACAAGGTGACCCAGACTCAGGGACAGACAATGGATCTAGAACAGGGGAGCTAACTAAGGACGGAACTGGGGGGGCCAGCTGACCTGAGGGAGGAACTGCCGCCGGGAGCGCAGAGTCCTCGGCATCCATCCTGAGGAGCTCCTCCGCAAGCTCCCCCTGATTATGGAGGGCCTCTGGGCACAAGCTGTAAGGGTGCCCCAATACATTACAAAGATTGCAACGAATTATGTTGCAACTCCCGGCCTGGTGGCCCAGACCCTGACACAGGGAACACCTCTGTTTTGGGCAGGAAGAGGAAAAATGGCCCTTATCACCACATCTGTGGCACAATTTGGGTTGCCCCTGATAAAAGACCACAATTCGATCTCTCCCAATAAACGCAGATGAGGGCATATGCTGTACAACATTATCAAAGACCCTGAGCTTAACCTGGGCAGTCCATCCACCTGTCCATATACCTTTGTCATCAAGCACTTTGCTTAGGGACCCCAGCACCTCACCATACCTCCTCAGCCACACAATGAGGTCCACTGGGGGAATGGACTCATTCCGTACCAAAATAGTTATGTTCTTTATTAATAGTTGTCTAGACACCACTCTAGGGGACAAACCCTCCCACTGCTTGGAAGACTTGCAGGACCTATCATACCTCTCCCAGAAGAGGTCCAAGCTTTCTGGCTTGAGAAATGACAGATCATACTCATTAGACCCAACAGGATTAATCAGGGCAAAGATTTCAGCAACCCTGAAGCCCATGCCCAGGATCTTATCAGCCACAGATCCTCTAGAAGGCGGGGTGCCTCCCCCCACCCACCTCAACTGAACGACATTCCTCCGTGCGAAAGATCCACCCCCAATTGGCCGGGCACCCGACTGAGACACTTGCGGGGGGGCCCCTCCCCCTGAGCTGCCAAGCATAGCAGCGTAGCTAATTTTGGGCTGCCCACCTCCTGATACTGCCTCAGCAAAGGAAACCCTGCCGGCAAAAGACCCCCCGGCACAGACAGCACACTATCAGCGGCCCGGAGGGGACCGGCTGCTCCCACTCCCATAGATGACACAGTAGCACATACAGGTTTACTCACACCAGCTAAGCAAAATGGTAGTGTGACAAGAACACCCCTACCTGGAAAAAGAAGGTTACTAGGTGATCCACGCGGAGTAATATGAATTCAAAAATATTCCAAACAATACTTTATTTGATCACATAGATCATAAGGAGGTTAAACATGAGCACGGTGTACATATGAAAAAAGTAAATAAAATCATGTTAAAAAGCACTAGGCGTCTTCAGTTTCGGGTCATCTTAGCAAATAGAGTACCATAAGGCAGAGTTATATAGTGGTGATATAGTTATCCTGGGTTTCCATAGGTTTTCGTCTTGTATTCAAATGAACCATGTATTCAGCAAATGTGTTCCCAATATATGTCAGGTATCTCCTGGTATGAAAAATCTGGAACACAGAAGTACATAGTATATATATAGAAGTATGAAAACCAAAAAACCAAAACACATCCAAAATTCACCAAGCCTCCCTCTGCAGTAGTCAATGGATACTACTATTACCTTCTCAATAGTGAGATTAACAGGCCAACTTCTCAAATGTAGGGACTTCCTGGATAGCCACCCCAAGTGAAACAGGGTCCACAGTACCAAATGATTCTGAGGATATATATAGAAAAATAGTGATACATATAAAAATCATGGGCATCAGGTCACCCTGAAAACAAGACACACATAGAGTGGGTATATTACCATAAATGAAGATCAAGAAGACTTCTGTCGACTTGAAATAGGATCAGGTCCTTGATGCTTTTCCAAGATACATGTGGGGGTGGGGAGCCAGGTAGTCACAATACATGGATTCCAAACACATCAACTGTGTATATAGCATATAACAGGCCATGCAGGCCTGAGTTTTTATACCCAATAAAGGGTTTCCAAAAATTACTCAAAATGAGAAGATTATTGCTCCATATACTATGTGTATAGCATGTAACAGGCTATACAGGCCTGAGTATTTATACCCAATAAAGGGTTTCCAAAAATTACTCAAAATGAGAGGGTTATTGCGGTTTCATGAGGATATGGCTATGTCACAGCACAACACCTGGATAGGATAGCGTATATATATATATATATGTAGATCGTCCTCAAAAGAGGATTTACAAAGAATTCCCCGAATATACAGGGTAAATTAGGCCCATATAGCATGCCCTTTTAATACCATAAATGCTCTATAGATCTCAACAGCCGTAAGCTGAAATAACTTGCCACCGGTGGAAGATAAATTTCCATGAAAGATTGCCGTTTGCGAACCGCTGCAATAGTAGCCTTATGGTAGTTTTCAGAGGGTCAAGGGCCTTCCTAACAGAGAGCTGTGACACCGCCGTTCCTTCCCGCCTCGTGGGCGCCGCACCCAGTGAAGACGCCGAGCGTAGTGACGTCAATACGTTGACGCGTTTACTCACACCAGTCCTGGCAGATGACTCAACAGCAGAGTTTTACACATACCAGTCCCGGCCGCAGGAGCTGACAATCCGGCTGCGGACCCACCCAGCTCAGCGTGCACCTCGGCGTGCACCTGTGTAACAGCACCTCCCCCTGCAGCAGGCTGGAGTCTATACACAGTCTTTTCCTTAACCCTTACCCGGGATTTCCTCGGGACTCCATCTTCCTCTGCTCCCTCCTCTTCAGACAAGTTCTCTGTAAACCTGAACTTTCTCCCACTCAAAGAAGATTCCAGCTCTCGGATCACCTGCAAAGCCCCTGCACAGTCATCCTGGTCATCCGCTCCCCACTCCTGGGTTACCTGACCAGGGGTAAGAAGCTGTGATCCATCCTCCATGGGGACTGACACCGCCGCAGCCCCACTCTGTTGCAAACATTTTCCAGCCTGCTGGCTTGCCTCCTCCTCAGCGATATCCATAGAATCCCCAGAGTGGGATGGAGCGATATCCTCATCTGCAGTCAATTTGACATCCTTCCTCATCGCCATGAATCTGGTCTCACTGGCATATTTCTCCTTGAAACTGCCGCTCGTCTCCTTTAATGCTGCAACAAGCAGCGCTTGGCTTTTTACTTTCTCTTCCAAGCTGTTGACCTCCGGTCGATGCAATGAACGCTTGTTGCTCCAGGCCCTCTCCCAGACCCCTTTTTTCTTCCTATATTCCATCCGGAGCTTGGCCAACTTCTCCTCCTCTTTTGCAATCCACAAAATTCTGGCAGCAACTTTGCTCCTATTAACTGACACAGGCTCACCCTTTTTTGGGCCACCGCCTAAGTCCTCAAACACTGGTACTGGGGGGGGGGGTACCACAGCTGGCATGGGAAACGCCGTCTGAAGTCTTGACAAGACTACACCCCGGACCTCCACCCGGGTCCCCTCCTGGGCCTACCCCAGGATCCTGCATGGTTCTCAGTAGAGCACCGAACTCAAGAGCCTGGCGTCAGGCCTACACCTGGAGCTCAGCAGAGCACAGTCCAACACAGCCTCTCCACACGCTGTCAGGAATGACTCACCACAGGGCTCACCTGCCTTGTGGGCTGCAGTACCAGGGCTGGCCAGCGGGTGCTCTCAGCAATCAGATGCTAACCCCTGCAATCAGCCAAACACCTGAAGCTGATTGCAGGGGTTGTATGTAAGGAATGGCCAGGCTCACAGTCAGGGCCTTGGTGTGTGGTTTTCCATGGGCCCCTGTATCTTGTATCCTGTGTTCCTGTTCCTGTTTCTGCCTGGCTTGTCGCCGACCTGCCTGATCCTGACCTCTGCTGACTTCTCCTGTTTGATCCCTGGCTTGTGACCCTGACCATTCTCTCCCTGACCCTCTGCACCGTGCTGCCCGTGAGTTACTGAACCCAGCTTGTGACCCCGACCACTCTCCCGCCTGTTCCTGGTACTCCGTTTGCCCGTTTGCTACTGACCCGGCCTGCCTGACGACTCTTGCATTGTATGTATTGTTATCTGTAGGTGGTTTGGTTTGGTTTGTTTGCACTGTGTTTATGTTTAGTTTTGCACTGCGTTTTGTATTGTTAATCTTAATAAATCATATTGTTTATACCATATCTGAAGCCTGCGTTTCCCTGTGTCAGTCCACACACCTCTGGTCATACCCGGAGCCCTGACATTACACCAAGGCCATTCCTGACCAGAAGTGGCTGCACAGGGAAGCCATTTTGGCTTGTTGCTGGGAAGGATGCATCCTGATGAGGTTGTGTATTTGTCGCTGCTGGTCTTTGATGACAGAAAGTATGCTTATCAGATTCTGAAGGAGTATACCCGGGATCAACTGCTAGAATGTATACGGGTCGGTCATGTTCTAGTAGATCAGGGCACAGAGTTCTCTGAGGTGCAACCTTTGATTCAGGTTTGTCCAGAGTTGGCTTCATCTGGTACCCCTGAAAGCAGGAATGACTTTTTGCCACCATTTAGTGCAGTCCAGGTAGAGTCCCTGGTATGGTTATTAGAGGATGATGTGGATTGCTTCTTGGAGCATTATGCTGCATGTTCACAACAGGTATTAAGGGATTGTATAAACGCAGTGCAGTCTTTGACCAGACAGGCTTTGTGTAAGCTGAGCTTTGTTCAACCCATACTGCAGACATGGTCAGACTTGTTGCACCCAGCCTCAGTCCACTATGTAGTGTGTGTGTGCGCTCTGTGTGTGCGGTGCTGTATACAGGTGCAGTGTGCTGACCATAAAAGGATCAAAAAAGAAGTTCTGCGCTGACAGGCACCCTTTAACCACTAGGGGACTGCCCACAGTACATTTACTGCGGCAAAGCAGCCCCTGTGGGCAGGATCACGTATATTAACGTCATCCTGTTTACATAATAGGGGGCGTGCGTGAGGCGCGCGACCGCCCTGCCCGCGGCACCGATCGCGGCCAGGGGTGTCAATCACCGGTTCCCAGCCGGTGATTACTCGCCGAGTCCCGGCGATTGCCGGTAAACACTGACACGAAGCACAGCTGCGCTGTTTTCAATGCAGCTCTTCTCCCTGTCAGTTTCCAGCACACTGTCCTGGAAAGCAGAGCTTAGCTTTCCCGGACAGTGTGTAACAGTGAAGCACCCCCCCCCGCCCACTAATAACCCCTTCCTCCCCAGTGTCATTAGTACAGTGTCAGTGCTTTTTTTTTGCACTTATCACTGTATTGGTGTCAGTGGGGATGTCAGTGACCCCAAGTCAATTCCCCCCAGTGTCAGAATGTCCGCCGCAGTCCCACAGTCCCGCCATAACTCACTGATCGCCGCCATAAGTCACTGATTGCTGCTATTATTAGTAAACAAAAAAAAATCCAGTTTATATTCCGCCATTTGTAAATGCTATGAATTTCACGTAAACCAATTAATTTACACGTATTGGGAATTTTTTTTTTTAGCAAAGACATGTCGCAGAATACATTTTGGCATAAATTTATGATGAAATTTGATTTTACATTTTTTTTTACTGGACATGATTTATAGCAAAAAGTCAGAAATATTGTTTTTTTTCTCAAAATTGTCGGCCTTTTTATTTCATAGAGCAAAAAATAAAAACTGCATAGGCAATCAAATACCACTAAAAGAAAGCCCAAATCATGGGGAAAAAAAGGATGTAAATTTCATTTTGGTGCAGCATTGCATGACCGCGCAATTGTCAGTTAAATTGATGCAGCACCATAACACAAACCGCTTATGTAACAGCTTCCTGACCGCCCTATAGCATAAATACTGCTACAGGGCGGCACAGGTGAGCAAAATCACATATATATACATGATTTACACTCCCGTGGTTTTCATGCCCCTCCCAGATAGCGTCAGATTCCCTATCAGTACATCACATTTAAAACCTTGATTGCCAGGAAGACGCTCATACACAATAAACCTCCACTGCTAGTATAGTGTCTGAATGGATCAATATCTTTGATCAGATCAGCACTATATCAGCGTTCACTTTAGTATAGCGTCCCCAAAAATGCAGCGTTAGCGTGATCAGCGCCGGCACCTGCGTTTAGCCCCTACGCTTACCCCCCCTTCTCCCCCAGCAAGTGCAGTGTCAGTAGGTCACTGTCACTTGATACATTGCACAAAAAAACCGCAGTGTTCGAAGAATCAGGCTTGATCTCTGTTAGCACTTGCAGGTAAATTTTGATGACTCTCATATGCAGCAGAGTGCCAGTACTAGTGCCATACTACCTTTTGGTGAACTGGCGAGTACTAATGGTCTAGTACATCCTGGTCTTTAATATACCTCTTAGATTGTAAGCTCCAAGTGGCAGGGCCCTCCTAACCCTCTTGTATTGAACTGTATTGTTGCTGCATTGTCTCCCGTTATATTGTAAAGCGCTGAGCAAACTGTTGGCGCTGTATAAATCCTGTATAATAATAATACCAGCACTGCAGTATGACTTGGTGAAGTGGTGAGTCCCATAAGTGCAGTACAAGTTGGTGCGGTGGCGAGCACAAGTATTGTCCCGCAACCACCAAGAATTCGCACACAGGCCCGTAGAGCCCCTAGTATCCTTCCGGATGTGCTTGCAAATCCTGATTGGCAGCCCACAAATTCTGCTGCACCCGTACTTTCCCCATTCACTGCCCAACCTGGAATTCAGGTGGAAATTGCTAATTTAAATACTCCCCTTGATTTTTTGCAGCTGTTTTTCACAGAGGATCTGTATGCATTGATTGAGGATCAAAGCATATTATATGCACAACAATTTATTGCCGCCAACTCAAATTCAAACTTTGCCAGACCATTCGCATGGAAACTCATTACGGTTTCCGAAAATAAATTTTTTTTTTAATCTAACCCTCAACATGGGCATTACTAAAAAAAATGAATTGCGGTTGTATTGGTCCACAGACCCGATTCATGATATGCCCGTGTTCTCAGCAGCGGGAGATGATGCCTCCCCCATTGCCTACCACAGCATTCTCGGTCAGTCCCATGCCATCGGGGGAACCTGAGAATGCAACCGGTGTTTCTGCCAGCTGACCATAGAGCTGATTGGAGACCAGAATGGTGCCAATCATCTCTGTAGCCTAAGAAATCAGAAGCTACAAGCATTTCATCACTTCAGTTTCACAGGATATAAACAGCGCCATTTGTAAATTGGGAAAGCATCTTATCACACCGATCTTGGTTTGATTAGATAATGTAAGGGCAGAGGAGATATCTAGAGTCTGTAAGACCCCAGATTTCTCAAAAAAGAATATATGACAATGCCAATTGAAGTTATAGGGAATATTTGTATTCCCTGTGATAGCATTAAAACTGATCAACAAAAAAAAAAATGAAGGGGACAGTGTAAAAATAATTTTAAAAAATCAAAATAACTTAAAAAAAAAAGTACCCTCGCCCCCCCGCGCACAAACGCATCTGCGTCTGTGAGTGTTGACCCTGTGCCAGAATAGAAACAGCGATTGCACCATGCATATGAGGTATCGCCGCAATCGTCAGATCAAGGGCAGTATTTCTAATACTAGACCTCCTCTGTAAATCTAAAATGGTAGCTTCTAAAGGCTTTTAAAACGTTGCCTATCCATATTAAAAACTTATGCAGTTTGTTGCCATTGCACGGGGCATGCGCAGTTTTAAAGCATGTCATGTTTGGTATCTATTTACTCGGCATACCATTATCTTTTATATTTTACCAAATAATTGGACAATATATCGTGTTTTTGTGCATTAAAAGGAAAAACAAGTGTATTTTTGTTTTAAAAATTGCGTTTGAAAAATTGCTGTGCGAGTACAATGTGACATAAAAAATTGCAGCATCCACCATTTTATTCACTAGGGTGTTTGCATTAAAAAAATATATAATGTTTGGGGTTTAAACTAATTTCCTAGCAAAAAATACTGATTTTTTTCATGTGAACAAAAAGTGTCAGAAAAGGCTTGGTCCTCAGGTGGTTAAAAGAGTGAATGATGTGTGGCATAAACGTCTAATGCCCCCACACCCTAAAACGACCCCTTTTTGGAAAGTGGACACCCCAAACTATTTGCTGAGAGGCATGTTGAATCAATAGAAGAATTTATTTTTTTTACCACAAGTTTTTGGAAAATGGAAAAAAAAAATTCAAACAAAATTCACTTAAATGATTTATTGCTCACACAAGCCATGGGTATATGTGGAATTACTCCCCAAAATACATTAAACTGCTTCTACCGAGCATGGGGGTACCACATGTGAAAGACATTTTGGCAGTCTAGCTAAGTACAGGACCCCAAAATCCAATATTCACCTTTAAAGGACTTTATTTCCTCAATACACTTCCTGACTACCTATCACAGTATCGGAGGCCCTGAAATGCCAGGATAGCACCAACCACCCGCCCCCAAAAAGACAACTTTTTGGAAAGTAGACACCCCAAAGAATTTGGTAAGAGGCATGGTGAGTATTTTGCAAATCTTGTTTGTTGCCACAATTTTTTGAAAATTGACGAAAAAAAACAAAAAACATTTTTTCTTTTCTTTTTTTATATTTCAAGACCTTGTGAGTAAAAATTAGATCTGCAAAATAATCACATGGATGCAACCTCTAGGGGGTGCTGAAAACAGAATAGAAACTCATGTATGCCTTTCACATCAAAGATAAATAATGCATACTATTTTTGAAACACTGTGCTCTGCAAAGTATAGTAGTTTGCTTCAATGCAGTTTACTATGGACATGCCCCTATGCAGACATTCCAAGGATAGACATTCCCAGTACAGAATCGCCTTGTAAAGTTCACCCCCAACTACAGACGCCTCCAATGGAAAAGACCCCCCAGTAACCACCAATACAAACACCCCTCAGCACAGACACCCCAGTACACCCCCGGAAGTATTGACACTCCTCAGTGAAGACATCCGAGAGCAGACCCCCTTCAGTACAGACTAGAAATTCTGAATCAATCCTCTGCCCACTGCTTTACACCCTTTCTAGCAAACTTTCCACAACAGGGATTTTTAGTTCACATGTATTTCAATACATGTTTAAGGTGGCCAACTGCATCAACATAATCGCTCTCTGGCCAGGCTCTACTCTACTCTGAAAAATGCAAATGCTCTAGTGGATATAGTGCCATTATAGGGCAGAAAGGCAAAAGAAGTAGAAGAGCTACAGATGCAGGTCTGGTTTCTGTCCGGGACAATGCAATACAAAACCACCTTGTACAGATTCATCCCAATCACACACCCCCTCCATTAGTAAAGATCCCCAGTAACCACCAGTACAGACACCCCAATACATCTCCAGAAAAAAAGACAACCCTCAGTAAAGACATCTTGGTGCGGACCCTCTCCAGTAAGGACTCCCGCAGTGCAGTCCCCCTCAGTATAGATCCCCAGTACAGATTCCCCATTGTAGAAAAGACAAGAGGAGCCCCCCTCAGTTTAAACCTTCCCAGTGCAGATTCACCCTGTACAGTCCACATCAGTACAGACCCCTCCTGAAAACAGACCCTTCCATAGACACACCCAGTACGGAACCCCTGCACTAATGACCCACCCAGAAAACACAACCCTCAGTACACAAACCATTATTGCACACACGTTTGTTGTGTTGGTGATGCTCTGGTCAAAAAGGTTCTGCTGTCTGTCACCCGTAAATGGGTATACCTCCTTCCCCGTTTTACAGTCGAGACTGCGCACACAGACGGGACAGCAGTGCAGAGTTCATACTCTTCCAGTCCCATAGAAGGATCGGCCTCAAGCGGAGATCTGCCTAGGTGAAAGATCAGTCGCGAAGGATGCAACCTCTAGGGGGTGCTGAAACAGTATAGAAACTCATGTATGACTTTCACATCAAAGATCAAAAATGCATACTATTTTTGAAACAACGTGCTCTGCAAAGTATGGTAGTGTGCTTCAATGCAGTTAACTATGGACATGCCCCTATGCAGACATTCCAAGGATAGACACTTCCAGTAGAGAATCGCCTTGTACAGGCCACCCCAACTACAGACGCCTCCAATGGAAAAGACCCCCCAGTAACCACCAGTACAAACACCCCTCAGCACAGACACCCCAGTACACCCCCGGAAGTATTGACACTCCTCAGTGAAGACATCCGAGAGCAGACCGCCTTCAGTAAAGACTAGAAATTCTGAATCAATCCTCTGCCCACTGCTTTACACCCTTTCTAGCAAACTTTCCACAAAAGGAATTTTTAGTTCATATGTATTTCAATACATGTTTAAGGTGGCCAACTGCGTCAAATTAATCCCTCTCTGGCCAGGCTCTACTCTACTCTGAAAAATGCAAATGCTCTAGTGGATATAGTGCCATTATAGGGCAGAAAGGCAAAAGATGTAGAAGAGCTACAGGTGCAGGTCTGGTTTCTGTCCGGGACAATGCAATACAAACCTACCTTGTACAGATTCATCCCAATCACACCCCCTTCCATTAGTACAGATCCCCAGTAACAACCAGTACAAACACCCCAGTACACCTCCAGAAAAAAGACAACCCTCAGTAAAGACATCTTGGTGGTGACCCTCTCCAGTAAGGACTCCCGCAGTGCAGTCCCCCTCAGTGCAGTCACCCTCAGTACAGATTCCCCATTGCAGAAAAGCCAAGAGGAGCCCCCCTCAGTTTAAACCTTCCCAGTGCAGATTCACCCTGTACAGTCCACATCAGTACAGAACCCTCCTGAAAACAGACCCTTCCATAGACACACCCAGTACGGAACCCCTGCACTAATGACCCACCCAGAAAACACAACCCTCAGTACACAAACCATTATTGCACACACGTTTGTTGTGTTGGTGATGCTCTGGTCAAAAAGGTTCTGCTGTCTGTCACCCGTAAATGGGTATACCTCCTTCCCCGTTTTACAGTCGAGACTGCGCACACAGACGGGACAGCAGTGCAGAGTTCATACTCTTCCAGTCCCCTAGCAGGATCGGCCTCAAGCGGAGATCTGCCTAGGTGAAAGATCAGCCGCGAAGGATGCAACCTCTAGGGGGTGCTGAAACAGTATAGAAACTCATGTATGACTTTCACATCAAAGATCAAAAATGCATACTATTTTTGAAACAACGTGCTCTGCAAAGTATGGTAGTGTGCTTCAATGCAGTTAACTATGGACATGCCCCTATGCAGACATTCCAAGGATAGACACTTCCAGTAGAGAATCGCCTTGTACGGGCCACCCCAACTACAGACGCCTCCAATGGAAAAGACCCCCCAGTAACCACCAGTACAAACACCCCTCAGCACAGACACCCCAGTACACCCCCGGAAGTATTGACACTCCTCAGTGAAGACATCCGAGAGCAGTCCGCCTTCAGTAAAGACTAGAAATTCTGAATCAATCCTCTGCCCACTGCTTTACACCCTTTCTAGCAAACTTTCCACAAAAGGAATTTTTAGTTCATATGTATTTCAATACATGTTTAAGGTGGCCAACTGCGTCCAATTAATCCCTCTCTGGCCAGGCTCTACTCTACTCTGAAAAATGCAAATGCTCTAATGGATATAGTGCCATTATAGGGCAGAAAGGCAAAAGATGTAGAAGAGCTACAGGTGCAGGTCTGGTTTCTGTCCGGGACAATGCAATACAAACCTACCTTGTACAGATTCATCCCAATCACACCCCCTTCCATTAGTACAGATCCCCAGTAACAACCAGTACAGACACCCCAGTACACCTCCAGAAAAAAGACAACCCTCAGTAAAGACATCTTGGTGCGGACCCTCTCCAGTAAGGATTCCCGCAGTGCAGTCCCCCCCAGTGCAGTCACCCTCAGTACAGATTCCCCATTGCAGAAAAGCCAAGAGCAGCCCCCCTCAGTTTAAACCTTCCCAGTGCAGATTCACCCTGTACAGTCCACATCAGTACAGACCCCTCCTGAAAACAGACCCTTCCATAGACACACCCAGTACGGAACCCCTGCACTAATGACCCACCCAGAAAACACAACCCTCAGTACACAAACCATTATTGCACACACGTTTGTTGTGTTGGTGATGCTCTGGTCAAAAAGGTTCTGCTGTCTGTCACCCGTAAATGGGTATACCTCCTTCCCCGTTTTACAGTCGAGACTGCGCACACAGACGGGACAGCAGTGCAGAGTTCATACTCTTCCAGTCCCCTAGCAGGATCGGCCTCAAGCGGAGATCTGCCTAGGTGAAAGATCAGCCGCGAAGGATGCAACCTCTAGGGGGTGCTGAAACAGTATAGAAACTCATGTATGACTTTCACATCAAAGATCAAAAATGCATACTATTTTTGAAACAACGTGCTCTGCAAAGTATGGTAGTGTGCTTCAATGCAGTTAACTATGGACATGCCCCTATGCAGACATTCCAAGGATAGACACTTCCAGTAGAGAATCGCCTTGTACGGGCCACCCCAACTACAGACGCCTCCAATGGAAAAGACCCCCCAGTAACCACCAGTACAAACACCCCTCAGCACAGACACCCCAGTACACCCCCGGAAGTATTGACACTCCTCAGTGAAGACATCCGAGAGCAGACCGCCTTCAGTAAAGAGTAGAAATTCTGAATCAATCCTCTGCCCACTGCTTTACACCCTTTCTAGCAAACTTTCCACAAAAGGAATTTTTAGTTCATATGTATTTCAATACATGTTTAAGGTGGCCAACTGCGTCAAATTAATCCCTCTCTGGCCAGGCTCTACTCTACTCTGAAAAATGCAAATGCTCTAGTGGATATAGTGCCATTATAGGGCAGAAAGGCAAAAGATGTAGAAGAGCTACAGGTGCAGGTCTGGTTTCTGTCCGGGACAATGCAATACAAACCTACCTTGTACAGATTCATCCCAATCACACCCCCTTCCATTAGTACAGATCCCCAGTAACAACCAGTACAGACACCCCAGTACACCTCCAGAAAAAAGACAACCCTCAGTAAAGACATCTTGGTGCGGACTCTCTCCAGTAAGGACTCCCGCAGTGCAGTCCCCCCCAGTGCAGTCACCCTCAGTACAGATTCCCCATTGCAGAAAAGACAAGAGGAGCCCCCCTCAGTTTAAACCTTCCCAGTGCAGATTCACCCTGTACAGTCCACATCAGTACAGACCCCTCCTGAAAACAGACCCTTCCATAGACACACCCAGTACGGAACCCCTGCACTAATGACCCACCCAGAAAACACAACCCTCAGTACACAAACCATTATTGCACACACGTTTGTTGTGTTGGTGATGCTCTGGTCAAAAAGGTTCTGCTGTCTGTCACCCGTAAATGGGTATACCTCCTTCCCCGTTTTACAGTCGAGACTGCGCACACAGACGGGACAGCAGTGCAGAGTTCATACTCTTCCAGTCCCCTAGAAGGATCGGCCTCAAGCGGAGATCTGCCTAGGTGAAAGATCAGCCGCGAAGGATGCAACCTCTAGGGGGTGCTGAAACAGTATAGAAACTCATGTATGACTTTCACATCAAAGATCAAAAATGCATACTATTTTTGAAACAACGTGCTCTGCAAAGTATGGTAGTGTGCTTCAATGCAGTTAACTATGGACATGCCCCTATGCAGACATTCCAAGGATAGACACTTCCAGTAGAGAATCGCCTTGTACAGGCCACCCCAACTACAGACGCCTCCAATGGAAAAGACCCCCCAGTAACCACCAGTACAAACACCCCTCAGCACAGACACCCCAGTACACCCCCGGAAGTATTGACACTCCTCAGTGAAGACATCCGAGAGCAGACCGCCTTCAGTAAAGACTAGAAATTCTGAATCAATCCTCTGCCCACTGCTTTACACCCTTTCTAGCAAACTTTCCACAAAAGGAATTTTTAGTTCATATGTATTTCAATACATGTTTAAGGTGGCCAACTGCGTCAAATTAATCCCTCTCTGGCCAGGCTCTACTCTACTCTGAAAAATGCAAATGCTCTAGTGGATATAGTGCCATTATAGGGCAGAAAGGCAAAAGATGTAGAAGAGCTAGAGGTGCAGGTCTGGTTTCTGTCCGGGACAATGCATCACAAACCTACCTTGTACAGATTCATCCCAATCACACCCCCTTCCATTAGTACAGATCCCCAGTAACAACCAGTACAGACACCCCAGTACACCTCCAGAAAAAAGACAACCCTCAGTAAAGACATCTTGGTGCGGACCCTCTCCAGTAAGGACTCCCGCAGTGCAGTCCCCCCCAGTGCAGTCACCCTCAGTACAGATTCCCCATTGCAGAAAAGTCAAGAGGAGCCCCCCTCAGTTTAAACCTTCCCAGTGCAGATTCACCCTGTACAGTCCACATCAGTACAGACCCCTCCTGAAAACAGACCCTTCCATAGACACACCCAGTACGGAACCCCTGCACTAATGACCCACCCAGAAAACACAACCCTCAGTACACAAACCATTATTGCACACACGTTTGTTGTGTTGGTGATGCTCTGGTCAAAAAGGTTCTGCTGTCTGTCACCCGTAAATGGGTATACCTCCTTCCCCGTTTTACAGTCGAGACTGCGCACACAGACGGGACAGCAGTGCAGAGTTCATACTCTTCCAGTCCCCTAGAAGGATCGGCCTCAAGCGGAGATCTGCCTAGGTGAAAGATCAGCCGCGAAGGATGCAACCTCTAGGGGGTGCTGAAACAGTATAGAAACTCATGTATGACTTTCACATCAAAGATCAAAAATGCATACAATTTTTGAAACAACGTGCTCTGCAAAGTATGGTAGTGTGCTTCAATGCAGTTAACTATGGACATGCCCCTATGCAGACATTCCAAGGATAGACACTTCCAGTAGAGAATCGCCTTGTACAGGCCACCCCAACTACAGACGCCTCCAATGGAAAAGACCCCCCAGTAACCACCAGTACAAACACCCCTCAGCACAGACACCCCAGTACACCCCCGGAAGTATTGACACTCCTCAGTGAAGACATCCGAGAGCAGACCGCCTTCAGTAAAGACTAGAAATTCTGAATCAATCCTCTGCCCACTGCTTTACACCCTTTCTAGCAAACTTTCCACAAAAGGAATTTTTAGTTCATATGTATTTCAATACATGTTTAAGGTGGCCAACTGCGTCCAATTAATCCCTCTCTGGCCAGGCTCTACTCTACTCTGAAAAATGCAAATGCTCCAGTGGATATAGTGCCATTATAGGGCAGAAAGACAAAAGATGTAGAAGAGCTACATGTGCAGGTCTGGTTTCTGTCCGGGACAATGCAATACAAACCTACCTTGTACAGATTCATCCCAATCACACCCCCTTCCATTAGTACAGATCCCCAGTAACAACCAGTACAGACACCCCAGTACACCTCCAGAAAAAAGACAACCCTCAGTAAAGACATCTTGGTGCGGACCCTCTCCAGTAAGGACTCCCGCAGTGCAGTCCCCCCCAGTGCAGTCACCCTCAGTACAGATTCCCCATTGCAGAAAAGCCAAGAGGAGCCCCCCTCAGTTTAAACCTTCCCAGTGCAGATTCACCCTGTACAGTCCACATCAGTACAGACCCCTCCTGAAAACAGACCCTTCCATAGACACACCCAGTACGGAACCCCTGCACTAATGACCCACCCAGAAAACACAACCCTCAGTACACAAACCATTATTGCACACACGTTTGTTGTGTTGGTGATGCTCTGGTCAAAAAGGTTCTGCTGTCTGTCACCCGTAAATGGGTATACCTCCTTCCCCGTTTTACAGTCGAGACTGCGCACACAGACGGGACAGCAGTGCAGAGTTCATACTCTTCCAGTCCCATAGAAGGATCGGCCTCAAGCGGAGATCTGCCTAGGTGAAAGATCAGCCGCGAAGGATGCAACCTCTAGGGGGTGCTGAAACCGTATAGAAACTCATGTATGACTTTCACATCAAAGATCAAAAATGCATACTATTTTTGAAACAACGTGCTCTGCAAAGTATGGTAGTGTGCTTCAATGCAGTTAACTATGGACATGCCCCTATGCAGACATTCCAAGGATAGACACTTCCAGTAGAGAATCGCCTTGTACAGGCCACCCCAACTACAGACGCCTCCAATGGAAAAGACCCCCCAGTAACCACCAGTACAAACACCCCTCAGCACAGACACTCCAGTACACCCCCGGAAGTATTGACACTCCTCAGTGAAGACATCCGAGAGCAGACCGCCTTCAGTAAAGACTAGAAATTCTGAATCAATCCTCTGCCCACTGCTTTACACCCTTTCTAGCAAACTTTCCACAAAAGGAATTTTTAGTTCATATGTATTTCAATACATGTTTAAGGTGGCCAACTGCGTCAAATTAATCCCTCTCTGGCCAGGCACTACTCTACTCTGAAAAATGCAAATGCTCTAGTGGATATAGTGCCATTATAGGGCAGAAAGGCAAAAGATGAAGAAGAGCTACAGGTGCAGGTCTGGTTTCTGTCCGGGACAATGCATCACAAACCTACCTTGTACAGATTCATCCCAATCACACCCCCTTCCATTAGTACAGATCCCCAGTAACAACCAGTACAGACACTCCAGTACACCTCCAGAAAAAAGACAACCCTCAGTAAAGACATCTTGGTGCGGACCCTCTCCAGTAAGGACTCCCGCAGTGCAGTCCCCCCCAGTGCAGTCACCCTCAGTACAGATTCCCCATTGCAGAAAAGACAAGAGGAGCCCCCCTCAGTTTAAACCTTCCCAGTGCAGATTCACCCTGTACAGTCCACATCAGTACAGACCCCTCCTGAAAACAGACCCTTCCATAGACACACCCAGTACGGAACCCCTGCACTAATGACCCACCCAGAAAACACAACCCTCAGTACACAAACCATTATTGCACACACGTTTGTTGTGTTGGTGATGCTCTGGTCAAAAAGGTTCTGCTGTCTGTCACCCGTAAATGGGTATACCTCCTTCCCCGTTTTACAGTCGAGACTGCGCACACAGACGGGACAGCAGTGCAGAGTTCATACTCTTCCAGTCCCATAGAAGGATCGGCCTCAAGCGGAGATCTGCCTAGGTGAAAGATCAGCCGCGAAGGATGCAACCTCTAGGGGGTGCTGAAACAGTATAGAAACTCATGTATGACTTTCACATCAAAGATCAAAAATGCATACAATTTTTGAAACAACGTGCTCTGCAAAGTATGGTAGTGTGCTTCAATGCAGTTAACTATGGACATGCCCCTATGCAGACATTCCAAGGATAGACACTTCCAGTAGAGAATCGCCTTGTACAGGCCACCCCAACTACAGACGCCTCCAATGGAAAAGACCCCCCAGTAACCACCAGTACAAACACCCCTCAGCACAGACACCCCAGTACACCCCCGGAAGTATTGACACTCCTCAGTGAAGACATCCGAGAGCAGACCGCCTTCAGTAAAGACTAGAAATTCTGAATCAATCCTCTGCCCACTGCTTTACACCCTTTCTAGCAAACTTTCCACAAAAGGAATTTTTAGTTCATATGTATTTCAATACATGTTTAAGGTGGCCAACTGCGTCAAATTAATCCCTCTCTGGCCAGGCTCTACTCTACTCTGAAAAATGCAAATGCTCTAGTGGATATAGTGCCATTATAGGGCAGAAAGGCAAAAGATGTAGAAGAGCTAGAGGTGTAGGTCTGGTTTCTGTCCGGGACAATGCAATACAAACCTACCTTGTACAGATTCATCCCAATCACACCCCCTTCCATTAGTACAGATCCCCAGTAACAACCAGTACAGACACCCCAGTACACCTCCAGAAAAAAGACAACCCTCAGTAAAGACATCTTGGTGCGGACCCTCTCCAGTAAGGACTCCCGCAGTGCAGTCCCCCCCAGTGCAGTCACCCTCAGTACAGATTCCCCATTGCAGAAAAGCCAAGAGGAGCCCCCCTCAGTTTAAACCTTCCCAGTGCAGATTCACCCTGTACAGTCCACATCAGTACAGACCCCTCCTGAAAACAGACCCTTCCATAGACACACCCAGTACGGAACCCCTGCACTAATGACCCACCCAGAAAACACAACCCTCAGTACACAAACCATTATTGCACACACGTTTGTTGTGTTGGTGATGCTCTGGTCAAAAAGGTTCTGCTGTCTGTCACCCGTAAATGGGTATACCTCCTTCCCCGTTTTACAGTCGAGACTGCGCACACAGACGGGACAGCAGTGCAGAGTTCATACTCTTCCAGTCCCCTAGAAGGATCGGCCTCAAGCGGAGATCTGCCTAGGTGAAAGATCAGCCGCGAAGGATGCAACCTCTAGGGGGTGCTGAAACAGTATAGAAACTCATGTATGACTTTCACATCAAAGATCAAAAATGCATACTATTTTTGAAACAACGTGCTCTGCAAAGTATGGTAGTGTGCTTCAATGCAGTTAACTATGGACATGCCCCTATGCAGACATTCCAAGGATAGACACTTCCAGTAGAGAATCGCCTTGTACAGGCCTCCCCAACTACAGACGCCTCCAATGGAAAAGACCCCCCAGTAACCACCAGTACAAACACCCCTCAGCACAGACACCCCAGTACACCCCCGGAAGTATTGACACTCCTCAGTGAAGACATCCGAGAGCAGACCGCCTTCAGTAAAGACTAGAAATTCTGAATCAATCCTCTGCCCACTGCTTTACACCCTTTCTAGCAAACTTTCCACAAAAGGAATTTTTAGTTCATATGTATTTCAATACATGTTTAAGGTGGCCAACTGCGTCCAATTAATCCCTCTCTGGCCAGGCTCTACTCTACTCTGAAAAATGCAAATGCTCCAGTGGATATAGTGCCATTATAGGGCAGAAAGACAAAAGATGTAGAAGAGCTACATGTGCAGGTCTGGTTTCTGTCCGGGACAATGCAATACAAACCTACCTTGTACAGATTCATCCCAATCACACCCCCTTCCATTAGTACAGATCCCCAGTAACAACCAGTACAGACACCCCAGTACACCTCCAGAAAAAAGACAACCCTCAGTAAAGACATCTTGGTGCGGACCCTCTCCAGTAAGGACTCCCGCAGTGCAGTCCCCCCCAGTGCAGTCACCCTCAGTACAGATTCCCCATTGCAGAAAAGCCAAGAGGAGCCCCCCTCAGTTTAAACCTTCCCAGTGCAGATTCACCCTGTACAGTCCACATCAGTACAGACCCCTCCTGAAAACAGACCCTTCCATAGACACACCCAGTACGGAACCCCTGCACTAATGACCCACCCAGAAAACACAACCCTCAGTACACAAACCATTATTGCACACACGTTTGTTGTGTTGGTGATGCTCTGGTCAAAAAGGTTCTGCTGTCTGTCACCCGTAAATGGGTATACCTCCTTCCCCGTTTTACAGTCGAGACTGCGCACACAGACGGGACAGCAGTGCAGAGTTCATACTCTTCCAGTCCCATAGAAGGATCGGCCTCAAGCGGAGATCTGCCTAGGTGAAAGATCAGCCGCGAAGGATGCAACCTCTAGGGGGTGCTGAAACCGTATAGAAACTCATGTATGACTTTCACATCAAAGATCAAAAATGCATACTATTTTTGAAACAACGTGCTCTGCAAAGTATGGTAGTGTGCTTCAATGCAGTTAACTATGGACATGCCCCTATGCAGACATTCCAAGGATAGACACTTCCAGTAGAGAATCGCCTTGTACAGGCCACCCCAACTACAGACGCCTCCAATGGAAAAGACCCCCCAGTAACCACCAGTACAAACACCCCTCAGCACAGACACCCCAGTACACCCCCGGAAGTATTGACACTCCTCAGTGAAGACATCCGAGAGCAGACCGCCTTCAGTAAAGACTAGAAATTCTGAATCAATCCTCTGCCCACTGCTTTACACCCTTTCTAGCAAACTTTCCACAAAAGGAATTTTTAGTTCATATGTATTTCAATACATGTTTAAGGTGGCCAACTGCGTCAAATTAATCCCTCTCTGGCCAGGCACTACTCTACTCTGAAAAATGCAAATGCTCTAGTGGATATAGTGCCATTATAGGGCAGAAAGGCAAAAGATGTAGAAGAGCTACAGGTGCAGGTCTGGTTTCTGTCCGGGACAATGCATCACAAACCTACCTTGTACAGATTCATCCCAATCACACCCCCTTCCATTAGTACAGATCCCCAGTAACAACCAGTACAGACACTCCAGTACACCTCCAGAAAAAAGACAACCCTCAGTAAAGACATCTTGGTGCGGACCCTCTCCAGTAAGGACTCCCGCAGTGCAGTCCCCCCCAGTGCAGTCACCCTCAGTACAGATTCCCCATTGCAGAAAAGCCAAGAGGAGCCCCCCTCAGTTTAAACCTTCCCAGTGCAGATTCACCCTGTACAGTCCACATCAGTACAGACCCCTCCTGAAAACAGACCCTTCCATAGACACACCCAGTACGGAATCCCTGCACTAATGACCCACCCAGAAAACACAACCCTCAGTACACAAACCATTATTGCACACACGTTTGTTGTGTTGGTGATGCTCTGGTCAAAAAGGTTCTGCTGTCTGTCACCCGTAAATGGGTATACCTCCTTCCCCGTTTTACAGTCGAGACTGCGCACACAGACGGGACAGCAGTGCAGAGTTCATACTCTTCCAGTCCCCTAGAAGGATCGGCCTCAAGCGGAGATCTGCCTAGGTTAAAGATCAGCCGCGAAGGATGCAACCTCTAGGGGGTGCTGAAACAGTATGGAAACTCATGTATGACTTTCACATTAAAGATCAAAAATGCATACTATTTTTGAAACAACGTGCTCTGCAAAGTATGGTAGTGTGCTTCAATGCAGTTAACTATGGACATGCCCCTATGCAGACATTCCAAGGATAGACACTTCCAGTAGAGAATCGCCTTGTACAGGCCACCCCAACTACAGACGCCTCCAATGGAAAAGACCCCCCAGTAACCACCAGTACAAACACCCCTCAGCACAGACACCCCAGTACACCCCCGGAAGTATTGACACTCC